>NW_020454316.1:3388301-3758583 GCF_003342845.1 Nothoprocta perdicaria | reverse complement strand
TTTTTTTTTTCCACTCCTGCTTCTCCTTCCCCCTGCCTCTTTAATAGTGCTGATCCAACGGGAAATACCACTGCTGTCTCCTTGCTTTTGATAACAGGCACAAAAATGTCTGAAGTAGAAGGGAATAAAAATCGAGTCATTTTTAGAAAATGGGAACTTGGTTAATCTGCTATCTTAGAGATACACTGCTTCACATCTTTTCTGGAATAATTTTTGAACAGGGAACACAAAAACATAGCAATTCTTTTTGTATAAAATGAAAGGTCGTGCAAAGAAAGATGTAACAAGAATAGCACTTTTTAACTTTGGTATAGTATCTCAGAAGCAAACATTGCAGAGAAATTATTGTTTTTATAAGTGGTGTATATATATACTTAACAATTAAAGATGCAGTTCCTTGAGTTTCTGTTCTTAAAGGTGCTGCACTCTGAGAACTCACCTTGACACAAGTGCTGATCTGAAGTTGCTGCTTTTCATGGCTGAGATCTTATTGCCGTAGTTTCAATTTAGGAACCTATGTAAGTACAGGCATCAATTAGTTGTGGTGTGTGTATGTATATGATTTGTTTTTAATTATCCATTTATCTGATAGTCAAGACTGAAATGCTTGTAGCCTTTTATGAACTTCCTGTGTGATTAAAAAGTACCATTATAACTGTGGAAAAAATTGTAAGATGCAAGATTCTTCTTATAAAGACCTTGGGAAGATAAATGCTTCTCCAATTAGCTTTTGATTCTGCTGGTAGCGTAAAAATGATATTCAGATCTCCCTCTCCCGAAGGAATCTTGTTAGCATTTATCAGTTAGAGTGGAGGTGAAGGCAGTTGTGCCACTCTTCTGCAGGATAATTTAATTGCTCGGGATTTGTAGTCTGCACATTCCGAGTTTGCTTTTTCTGCGTTTAAATGCTCATTTGCAGAGAAAATTGAGTGGAAGCGTTAGAGCTCAGAGACTTTCTTACACTGCAGATAAAGATTTCCATCTATCCATCAGCAGTATTTAATCTTAGTACATATATCAGGGAAACAGTCGATCTACTGAGCTAATTTAAAAGACGTCAGAAACTTCATCTGTCATTCCAATTTGATCTTTTCCAAATTATGTGTATTATAAAATATATTAATATTATTTAATGCAACTGCCACAGAAAACTGGCTTTGACTTGGAAATATTGGTTTCTGTCACAAATGGTGTTTGTTTTTCCTGAGGGTGGAACTCTTGCTATCAACAATGTTCTGGTAAAAGTTAAAATTGCTTCTGTGGTGACAGCAAGTGACAGACTTCATAATATTGCCTTTTTAAAGATTTTAAGTTTCCATTATAAAAATATATAGAACAGGCTTTTTGAGAAGTGACAAAGCTCAAGTTCTTTGTGTGAAGTAATTTTTAGGAAACGGTTTGACTACCGGATGGTTTCAAAGATGCAGCCAGCACTTTTTCCCAGCATAGTGCAACCGATCAGCAAGCTATAAATATTCCCATGTCTGTCTTAATTTCTTTGGTTCTATAGAATCACTTTTCTGAGAAGAGTGAAGTATTTGGGGAGTAAATGTGTGATATGATGTCTCCAGACATCATATTTAATGAAGGGTTCGTCAAAACTAATTTTCACTTTTTTGAGATACTAAATGTTTTTGGTGCATGTAAGTTAACATTTTTTAAGGCGGCATTGTGCACTGATTATACTGCATAAGGAGTATTAATACATACAGTAGACCCATAATCTGGAGGAAAATCTTTTATTCAGAAGGTGTCGTGATTATTGACTTTGCCTGAACTCTGACAACAAGTATCTGAAAAATGTTTATTTGGACCTGTGGGTGGGTGTCCTGATCCAGAAAGATCTTAGATCATATTATTTTAGTTAACTGCAATTTGCAGTGAGAATTAGTATACTTGATATATGTTCATTTTATTGCTGTATGAGAGAGAACTCAAAATTGATATATATATATATTTATCCTGAATGCTATTTTATAGCCATTCAGGATTAGTATTTTAAGGGCCAGCTTACTCTCCTTGCTTGAAACAGGCTCTAGGTGTTCTCTGCACTGCTGTTCTTGCGTACTGAGACTGGTAAACTAAGTATTATTATTTCTTAAGAATTATCTGTTTAAATGTTTGCCTCTTCAGAGACTTTCCCAGTTGGTTCTCCAAAGTTCCGTATAGGCTTTCCTATATTATATTAGACCCCAAAATGTAAGTTTCTTCTTGATGTTAGTGAGGAAACCAGCTTCTGGCCCCAGTTTTTCCACAGAAAGCCACACTAGTGTCATGAGGCTATTTCACCTTTTGAATCAAAGTGATAATACAGAATTGTTTCATTATTTTTTTGCAGTATCTTAAGGTGTCCATATACTCTTGTGCTCCTGCCTTTTACAGGACTCATCTATTGGTTTTGCATTAGGAAGAAGGAAAGAAAACTCGGCTCTTTTAGGTAGGCCTTGCATTTAAGGAGTCACAGACTTTAGGATTTCCAGGAAGATGACTAACTTACTGGGATCTGTTGTGAACATATATTATTTAAGGGAAATTTTCCCAAGGAAATGAAAAATAGACTAAAACCCTTGCTCAAATGACCACACAAGTGTTAGAGATCACAGAATGGTTGATATTGGAAGGGACTTCTGCAGATCTAGTCCAGCCCTTGGCTCGAGCAGGCTCCCCAAAAACCTGCTGCACATTATGGGTGCTGCCTGCTTGTACAGTACAACACACAAAATATTTTATTGAATACGGCATTGTGTTGCAAAGGGACTGTTCTGGTTGCAGTCGTAAAGCTAAAATCAATAGCACTTTCCCAGACTAGTACTTTATATGTAAGAGTATTCTTAAATACAATAGCCTAATCAATAAACAACCGGACACTTTCCATTTTCAGTAATTAACTTTATCTAGTAGCTTTTCAAAGGACTTTCTGCTTGTATGTTATTAAGAATTTTACTTCCACCTCCTCATATTGAATGGAGCCTGGAAGAAGAAGAAAAAAGACAAAATTGGGTTCAAGTTCAGAATACATCTAGTCCTGTAACGGTAGATTTGCTGCAGTGTTCTGTTCTTGGGCATACACAACACTGGGTAAGTAGAGGGGAGGCTGAGGAGATCAACTACTTGAGCTCCTTGCAGAGTAGATGTCGATAACCATGTTTATTCAGTATCTTCCATGGGAATTAGAATTCTAATGTAAAATTTGGATAATAAACTGGTGTGTTTTTAGCCTACCCAGCTCATTTCTGAAACCTCTGGTCCTTTGCCTTCCCTTCTGGAAGCAGAATATATGAAGCCCACAGTGGTTAGAGGTCTCTGCCTCTGGAAGCATGAGGTTCACCATGCCAATGATCTGCATGGCATCTCTGCACTTGTTTTTTCTAGCTAGATGATTTTATTTTCACCTGTCTTGTACCTTCCCACGCACTGTGACTTGCCCATGTCTTCACTGACAGTTGGGTGACAGGGGTAAAGTCCAAAACTCTCCAGTAAAGTGATGATCAGAGCTGAGAATCCCCCCAAAAACCCTCAGTATTATCTTTATTTTTAATGGAATCAGTCATTCTGTTTAAAAATAAATCAATGATTTGTTATGATAGCTCATGACAGTAGTGTGTTCTGCTTCATATCTCCTTAATGATGCATTAGTACGCTCATTAAATACTCTTTCAGAAAGGACTGTGACATTTTCTGAAGTTTCTATGTGAATTGCAGTCTGAGTTGATAGCCTCAAGGGAAGGGAGAGTTTATGAAACTTGGCCAGAGGAACACACTTGTGGAAACAATCAAAGAGAAATGGTGCCGTCTCATGCAGTGTAAGACTGAAGCAGAGGTTTTGTCATTTCATCACAGAAATATGAGAAACTTATATGTAAAGCCTAGGGAGTAGCAGAATCCTCCTAAACAGAATCACTATAAACATGGAAATCAAACTGAGCTGGACTCCAAAGGGCAGCATTATCAGACTCTGGAACTTAATCTTAAATAGAAAAATACATTGAAGTAGAGAATAACGTAATGAAGTTAGAAGCTGCTCTTAAGAGATATTGTTTTGGTACTAATAACATTTTGAAGATGGAGGATAGTTTGCATTCAGGAGAAATGAAACTCTTTGATAAATGCGAACTCTAAATGAAGTAAAGCGAACTCTTAACTTGTTTCCCACTAAAATTAGTGGGAAACACTAATTGTTGTCAAAATATTATTCAAAGGAGTGTGATATCAGAAGGGTTGTACCTGGAGTACCACTGGAATAAAATAAGAATTTCACCTTTTTCACCTTAAGTTATACTTTGAGTATTTTGGTGACTTTCTTCTCCTGAGGATTTGGAAAGATTATGCTATAAATCGAGTGGTAGAAATATGCAGTGAAGACTGCTGAAATTAGAAGGATACCTGGTCCTTTAGCATAGTGTTTATCTAATATCAATGGTAGCCAAGTGTCATAATCATTTCCAGATGTAGTTCCAGCATTTTACAACATAAATCTCAACAGACTGCTCTCTTTTTCTGGTAGAAGCTGTGAGTTGGGTAGGAGATCCGTAGTAGATATTGCTTATGCAATTTTAATGCAAGTCTGTAGAAACCCTAATATTGTCCATGTACTGTGTTAAGGGAAAGGAATGAGTCTGCAGGCTAAACTTGTAGCCACAAAATCATGTTTTTTCCAGCCCCTCTATGTAGAGGGGTGCCTGGCCGAAGACATTGGAGCTGTCACCCTGAGTGAGGTTGTCAGCTGGGGGGGTCTGTCTGCTTTCTGAGAATAGAAAGTGCCGTGGATGCTTTTTTGAGACAATTATGCCACTTTTATGAATTATGGCAAGGCTCTGGGTGTGTCAAGGAGTGCACGGGTAAGTGGATTGATGGGATAAGAGGCTCAGGGTGCTCACAGGCAGGGTGCTCTGGAGTAAACCTGATCATCAAGTCAGGTGCTTCCAACCTTTCCCTTGTCTTTAGGTAACAACAGAAAGCTCTCATTTAATCAACTAACAAATCCTTTCTGTAAGGAGTGTATTGGAGTTATTTTAATGACAAATTAGTCAAATAAATCGTAATAAAATTTATCTGTATCACTTAATGAAGTTTTAAACTTCCTTATGAATGGTTCCATTACCTGTACAACAGTCCTCGAAGGATGTGCTTAATTGAATTTATGTCAGTTGGGATTTAAAACTCTCATAATAATATATATAGAATAATCCGCAGAATAAATGTAATAGATTTTTGCTTCGGAAACTATAACCGAGGGACATTTTAATTCCTCAAGATAACCCAGAATATATAACATTTCTGTCTCAAATTGTTGGTGGATGTTCGGTTCCTTTCTTCCCCCAGTGAAAGAAGAAAGATGAGAAATGCAGAAAACGAGCACTTGGAGTACATGTGTTTCCTGCACATCGGGGCATAAAGCTGTGAAATGAATATGCAGAAAGATATGTAACAGAAATAAACACTGTAAATGCTTTTTAATTTCTTTAACATAAATGACGTATCTGTGTATCCTAGTGTCCAAATAGTTGTTGCATTATTGTGAAATTTGTGGCCCTTTTGGAGATGAGAGATGAATTTATTGATGTTCTTTAGGATCCAGAAGTAAGTTAATACTGGCAATCAATCACTGCTGGGAAGACTAAATATATGCAGGTAATGAAAATAACTTTTTTAAGCATTTCTAGCCTTGGAAGTTGGTCCTAAAATCAGAAAGCTATGCTTAAATCTAGACTCTTTTCTGGAATTTTTAGAAGTTCTTATAGAACTTGTTCAAGACAAAAGGAATTTATTAATAATAATGACATTTATATATTGATAAGGCAAATGGAAAGGAGGAATCTAATGTTATTTATTCTTGACTGTTATATATATATATATTTTTTTTTCTTTGAAGGTACCAACTTCTCTTGCCTTTTACTGTTATAAGATGATCTGGCTCATTTCCTAGGAAGCAGAATGTAAATACTGTAATTCCAGTCTACAGGGAGAGTGAGGAAAGCTGGCCCTAGATGTTCTGCACACGTTAGATGTTATTACTTTGATTGGCATTGAAACAAAATTGCATGAAAGGCTTTTACTGCCAAAAGTTTTGCAGCAAGAAACTTACATTGTTATTTTCGTGAAAAACAAGTTGGCTTTAGGGTTTTTTAATTCTACTGTTGATCACTGCTTTATATTGCTTCCCTCTGTCAATAAGTAAATGTCTCCAGTTGAAGAGCTTCGTAGACCTTTGGGAAGCCTTTGACTCCAGACAAAGGAGCCTTGCTAAGTGCCAGGTATTTGAGGGGATAAATTGAGTGATTGATTTTGACTCAGTCTCTCCCCTTTTTCACTTAATTGTGTGTAAACTGTGTGATGATTAAGATTGTATTTTACAAAAATGATGATTTAAGAAATGAAGATGTATTCTTTTTTCCATGTTTGCTCAATTAAAAATGCTACCATATACAGGTGTGAGGAAATTCCACATTTAACTCATTGGGCACTTTAGCACGGTAAGGAGATGCAGTGAGCAACCCATAGTGCTGCTGAATTTCAAAGCGTTGGCCTTGAATATTAAGAATAACAATGTGCAGTTAAACTGAAGTGGCTCTTATTTCTTGAGATCGTGTGATAGTGTAAAATATGAGTAGCAGCTTTGCTAAATGTTACTTGTAGATGAAAGACCGACCCTCCCTACATAGTTTGATGTGCATATTTATTACAAAAGGATTGGTGGGGATGGATCCTGCTTTCTAGGAATACCTGGTTGTCCTGCAGACTCCGTTAGGGTGATATTCAGTATCGTTACAGGGGAGAAATGTGACAGCGGAGGCTGCTGTGACTTGCAAAGTTCTGGGCTATAGAAGATGAGAAAAGTTAAAGGTTTTGCTCTGCCCTTTTGTCTGCTGTTCTCCATCTTGCACGTAATGGTTGGTAGAAATAGTAAATAAATCTGCTCAAGGTAAAACAACAGTGTTGTTAAAGGCAGCCAGGTTGGGGGGATGTGTCTGACCTGCAAGTGCTGGTCTCTGCTCCCAAGGACAAGTGGTGGCCCTGGGCACAGGCAGGTGCTCCCAGAGGAGCTTGGTCTGTCTGGCCCTGGTTGGTTTTTAAAGTTAACAGATGTGAGCTGGAAGAATCCTATTCAGTACAAATAAATTAGTGGTAATTTCGCTGGGGCTGTTGCGACCCCTTAGATATAAAGACCTGTATTATAAAGTCATCAAAGTGTATTTATGGAGCTTAATTTCATTCAGCTGTCTTGTGGTGTTTGTGTTCTGCTTTATTCTTTTCTTTGTGAAACACGACGCTTTGATAACTTTCTTTGTATTAGAAAGCAGGCTGAGCGTAACCACTGGCAAAAACATGGAGAGGGTAAGAAGTGTAGTTGAAACGGTGTTTTTAAATTCAGAGTTTTCTTGAAATAAGTACCTGATGTCTTTACCAGACAGTGGCTTTTAACTGTACTTGTTCCTTTCAGAAAGATGCCATGTGAATTGTTACTCAGCATATGCTTTTCTGGATTGCTTTTTTCCAAGACACTGTGGTTGGTATAGAATGGTTATAAAAGAATAGGAGCTGCTATAAAAGAATTGTTGTGCACTCTTAAGGTTTTCAGGAGTAAAGTGTTATTTTAAGAATGCTGAGGGAGGAATTTGCAGGGTTTTTTTCTATAGTTTGTTTGTGTTTTGGAGCTTTTTATCTTTTTTGACTCTCAAGAACTTGCTCTGTGCTCTCATGCAGCTGATGAGAAGCTTGCGTAGTAGAGGTGGAGCAAAAGATGGATGAGTTTTGGAAAGAGGTTTAATCAAGCAAGCTGAGATGGGTATGAACAGAGGGGAGGGTTTTATTCTAGAGTATTTTGAATGGCATGTTAATGTGACAAGATGCCATTACAGCTGAACTCTTAAAAAAAAAAAAAATTGAGATTGATTGAAGCTTCAAATGAAGTAGCTGCAAAGTCAGACAATTGTCGGTTCTGCTATGGGGCATATCAACAAACATAAATATTGCTTAGCGTTTTCAAAATAATTTAAATGATCATATGTTACAACTGTTGGAGCTTGTTTTGAAAGCATCTTGAAAAGTGCAGGAGTTTCTCAATTCTGATAAAAATCCCATCACAGAATTTTTCTTATGGAGAGTAGTAAATTCCACTCCCTACTTTTATTTTTCCTGTCTTTAATTTACTTCCTGTATTTCTGTTTCTTAATTGTGCTCATCTGAAAGCGTTATAAGCTGACAGTTGACACAGCAGTCTGGGATAGCAATAATCAGAGCAATTTGGCAGGATAATGTTTTCTAATCAATGTAAATAAAACAAATTTAAGTGAAAAAAGCGTGAGTCATCAGGTCACTGCTAGTAGCCTCTCATGTTGCTCTCAGGGATGTTTCTCTGTTTCTCCCAAGGAGATTCCAGGTCTTTTCCTTTGTCGTGGCAGGCAGTGCTGCCTGGCTTGTCCTTCCTAGGAGGACATTTTTTTCCCTCATTTTTGAACTGAGGTGTTCCAGAAAGGAATTGTGTGACTGTAGAAGAGTAGTGGGTAATAAAAATCTACTTGGGAAGTACGGATAGGCGTTGTGCCCTTTATTGTGAAGCAATGAAGTTGTAGATTGAGAAATTTCGCCTTGGAATTTTACTCAACGTTCTTATAGCTTCTGCCCTCATCTACCTGTACGAAGGGAATGGGACCACATTAGCAGTCTGCACGCTTGCCCTTCCTGGATAAGTTCTCTTCTGCTGCTTGGAAATTATATTCTCACAGAAAAAGCTTCTGGCACTTGTCCATACTCGGTTCTACGCTGTGGAACCTGCAGGGTTGAATGAAGGAGAATTACTGCGTGTGCCCAGACCCGTAACGCGGGACAGTTGCTGTTGGCTGCATCAGACGTGCAGGAAGTCAAGACCCGAAGGCTGCACAAGCATTGGCTTGGAAATCCAGGATCGGGACAGTATCGGTTGCGATACGGACTGTGTGATTAGGATTAGCTTAAGTTTCTGCAGTTCTTATGAAGTACTTCATACTTTCATTAACTGCTTGTATTAAATGCATAGTGAGGTTAATCATCTAGACTTCATAATATCCCGAGGGATTTTTATTGTTCTTTAAATAGATTCTTCAGCAGAAATAGCGCTAGAAATAGTTCACAGAACCTGATTTATCTTAAACAGAAAGCAGTGCATGTTTCTAGTTTTACATGTTTCTAGTTTTCTCGGCAGTCTTTACTTTCTTTAACACGTGACTTTGTTTTAGAGAAATATGACCAAATTCCCCAGTTAGCAGGAAACCTCAGGTTTAGTGAAGTTTAAAAATGAAAAGAAAAAGGCCCCTAAGTTAATTCTTTTTCTTATCTATTGACCTTTTTGAAGGTTTTTATACTCTGTTCTGCTGTCTGATTACTTAGGGATTCACTGAGCACTTTGCTGGAAGGCTATTCTTTCTCCTACCCATTGGCATGAAAATGCATCTGTCTGAGTGAAACCTCTTTGATCTTTGAGCTTTGTACAGCGAGATTGAAAAGGAAGCTGTTGGGCATTTCTTCCCAGTGAAAATGCTGCCTAAGATTTCAAATCAGATAGTTGTTTTTTCTGTTGCTCCATGTTTTTTTGGGATCTATGTGTTGGGATTGGTGTAGTGATCATAGCCTCTAAGGTGTTTTCAAATTTTGTTTATGTGAGCGGTGCCCTGTTCCAGGGGTTTAAAAAGAAAAAAATACCTCCCCGATCTGGTCCCCTTCAAGCCCCCCAAAACCCAAAGGGAAAAGAAAAGCTCTGTGTGTATGGCATGCAGCAGAGAGCATGTTCGTCATGCTCTCCAGGTACGGTTGACTTGATAGCAATAATTAACAGTTGTGAGGTATTATTGCTGCTACCAGCCAGGGTATCAATTCTCCATCTCACTTGAACGTTGGTTCCACCAAGTGTATTTATTGCATTTGGAAATAAAAATGTCTCTTTTTGCCTCTCCCCCCCACATCCCCAATTTGACTAGATACTTTTTTTAACCATCTCATTAAAGCTTTTTAGTTTAATTTAGGTCTCATCAGTAGATGAGACCACAATGTCAGATAGGATTGTGTTTCAGAAATATAAATGAATGCAACTTCATGAGTATAAGAGAAAAAAAAAAAAAAAAGCCACAAGACTTAGCAAATGGGCTGGGTTAAGAGAGTAGGGAAAACCAAAGCTGGCAATAATGAAGTGTTTAAAAGTATTCCATCTATTCCTGACTTTGTTTTGGCGCAACTGAAACTTAGGTAAGCTTAGGTAAATTGGATTATTACTTTATTATACATTAAAATGAATTTTTATTAAATTCAGTGCATTGCAAGATTTTATCATCCTTAGTAATTAGTTAACAGAGCTATTTTGATTTTTATATACATGTTCTTGCTATTTTATCCTGAGTAAAATGTGCAGGGTCCAAATGTCCTATTAATTAATTCCAGTCTGGGAAAAAAAACCTTGCAATTATCTTGGCAAGAGGAATGAGTGAAATTAGCTGCTAATGAGAAGATAAGTGTAGTAATCATTTCCTGATATAAAACTGTGATTGTCAGTAGGTAGTAATAGGAATTTAGATTATATTTCATGGGACCTTGCTACTTTGTGTTAAATCATTAACATCATCAGATATTGTAAATTGGGTTATTTCACACCTGTATTTTTATCACTGACTGCTAACCCTGCAGCCACAGATACTGATAAGTTTTTTTGCTAATTAGAGAATCATTAATGAAGTAAAGAATATGAGCAATCAATTATGGCTTGTTTTAGTTATCCAAACAAAACTTAATTGCGTAAATTTATCTTGTGCTTTCAAGCCTTGGCAGTGTGTTTGTGAAACCCTGCAAGAGTGTCAACAGTTTATAAGTAGCAGGTGTGACCTATACAAGTCTTTCAAATGTTCAGTGACGAATAGCTTGACTTGTTATATGAGATGATAAATTAACAGTTAAAATCCATTTCTTTTCAGTAAACAAGAACTTCTGAGACTTTGCTTACTGCATCGCAATGCTTTAAAATTTGCTTGGTTTTGGCTCAGTCTGCAGAGCACAATTTTGACTTGCCTCTGTTATCCTCTGCAGCGACCAGAGCTGATGAATGCATGAATATGCGAGGTGCACAGCAAGCCGAGTCCCTTGGAGTGGATGAACAGATGTGAGGTGACATTAAGGATGAACCTGTACTACAAGTGGGATGTGACCAGTATCACGGCCCACGAAGATCTTTGGGGTTCAGTTTTAAAGTGATTTTTAAGTTAAACAGCAGTGTTTTAGCCATGAACAGCCAGAGAGGCCACCAGGGTATTTTTGTTGTTCACATCTCCCGAATCTCAGGGTCGTGCTGCTGTGGAGATGCTGTTGGGGCATCAAAGCTTGCAAGGGTGAAGGCAGCTCAAGGTGAGCAGTGGTCACGTTGGGCACTGCAGGACAAACACCCTCTATTACCTGTTTCCCTGGCAGTGTAGTTACAACTTGAAAACCACCTCTTATATTGCAAGTGTTGGAGACGGGCTGGGGAGAAGCTTGTTGGGAAGTGGAGCCTCCTCTGGGAGAGGAGACTCCCTGATGCTCCGGGCCCACCTTGAAACCACCCAACTGAGCCCAGCGGTGGGCTCTGCCCTGGAGCCCTTCTGGAATGCCAGGTCCCAAATCCGTCTTGTAACGTAACTAAGCTGCTGATAGATGAGGTGGTGTTGGATGTTGAGCTCTTCTTCTCTGTATATCTTCTGTGTTCTTAACCTCTTCGTTTGTGAAAACTGAAACTATCTTTGGTATATCGAACCTCATCTCCACCTGTAAATGAGTCCCAAAGCACTTTTCTTTGTGCGTATATTGTAGGAAATAATATTTTTCTTAATTTTTTACTTAAGTTTTTAAGGCCGTGGAGAGAACTATATTAGGAAAGTGACTCCGAAAAGAACACTGTTTCCTCTCAAAAAAAGGTTTTTGTGGTTAAAACCTAATGTCTTCCACGAGAGTAAAATATATTTCTACGTTTTAGTTAAATGCATTATCTTAATCCTGGCCATGTGTGATTACTTACTATCTTCAAACCATTAAGTAGGCCAAAGCTATTACTTAAAACTCTCTTTTGAGGGGGAAAATATGAATTCTCTGTTACATTATTATTGCATTGTTTATGTGGAGAAATGGGAGAACAAAGAAAATCAAATGATCGCTTTGGGGTCAATGGAATGAGTCAGTGTCAAGGATAACAGAAATGTTTTTTTATACAAATCTAATTGCATTGATGGATGACAAATAAGAAATTTATACATATGCTAAGCAAATTAAGAAATAGCTATTTAAAGTTGTTTTCAGAGTGATAGGAAGGTAGATTAACTTTGAAATTTGAACAAAATCAATGGCCACAATTGCATGAACCAGAAGCTTAATTTGATAATCAGGTATCAAATAAATCTTTCGTCTTTCAAAGCTTTCACCCTTTTCCTAGAGGAAACCAGAAAAAAATATTTAATCAAATAGAGTATGATGCCATTTTTTAAAACAGATACAAAAGGATTATATTAGTGTTAGCTAATGAGAAGGATAGCTTGCAGCAAAAGATGAGGACCTGATGCTCAAGTGTTTACACATGTGAGTAAATATACTTATCTTAGGAAGTTTATGAAGAACAAGCTAGAGCAATATGGTTTGTAGTATTAGGAAGAGAGAATATGTGCAAATTTGCCCTTTTTTTGGCTAAAGCTAAGCCATAATAATATACATGAATGCTAGCCTGTTTTAAATTGCTGTTGCTTGAAGAACTGACCTTATTAAAAAAAAAAAGGTAAATTTTGATGTAATAAATCAAAAAGGTAAAAAGAAAAAATGCTAGTGCCACTTAATATTTGCCTGTTTTTGTGGATGCATGAGATGAAGACTGAGTTTGATAGAAATCGGTCTGTGCTTTCTGCCAAAGACTTGTGCTTTATGGATCCTTTGGCACATTAATTTTAGCTTTATTTTATATTCAAAACTATGACAAAAAAAGGGAAAACCTTTCTAGCAAGTTGGGTATTTTGCTGGTTTTTGAGGTCTTTCCTCTGAAAGACTTTTCAGTGAATCCTTTAAAGTGATTTCATACAGTGCTTGCCTTTGCTTGGAGGGCAGAATGTTAGTGATTGATTCTCCGCCACGTATTGTCAGGATTGAACTTATTTTCTTCCTCCTGTCCTGCTGCCTTGATGGCTAATTAAGTTTCTACATCTGTTAATTTGCTGGATACATTGAAATTCTTCAGGAAGATGCAAAATTAGATGGCTGTATCAATGGAGAAGGTTTTGTTTGTAATAACTTGTAATTTTTAATTTGAAATGCAGATCATGGCTTTGTGTATTACAAGAGCACCTACTGTGAGCAATTTTATGCCTTGTGCTTATGTTTATGAATGGATGCAGCTCGCTTAGTTCTATATACAAAGCAAGTGCTCAGCAATAGTCAATGTCTTAAGATTTTCTTTATACTCATATGAGTGATTAAGAGGCTGGTAGAGACACAAAGAACTTTATTTTTTTATCAGACCCCAGTGCTCTGGAGTTCTGCATTATCTGGGGCATAAAGAGTTGATTTTTATTTTTTTTAAACCATTCAAAAACAGGTGCCTAGCCCCTGCTTTGTATCTTGTTAATGCAGTAGAATGCATTTTTAGGGTACCTGAGGACTTCAACTACCTTTTTTTTTTTTTTTTTTTTTGCTTTATTTTACTTGGCTATTTTAAAGTTTAGCTTGTTGGAATTAAAAAATTGGCCTACTAGTAATTAGCTAATTATTGAAGAGAAAATGGTATCAAATTGAACCAGAATCTTTTGGTAACTTTTTTGGTAATTTTTTCAGAGTCAGCCAAGTCAGTAAAGATCTTTCACCATGGTGTTTGCCAAGGAGACCTCAAAAATATGTCCTTTGGAAACGTGTTTGCCTCTTGCTTCTCATGAGAGTGGAAAGAGAATTCATGGTCGTGTTGGTCCCAGGAAAGAAATGGCTATTTTGGTTGTAAAGTGGGGCAGGGAAACCTGAACAGAGCACATAATTTAAACAGTAATTTAGACTTTCTGTGGTTAAGACATGTGATGAATAGACTTTCTTAGTTCGCACATTTCCTATAAAGCAGTTTGCTGTGTCCTGAATGTTCACAGCAATGTTTTATTGCTGATTATGAATCTAATTTTCTCTGAAAAAGCTGAGAAATCTTGTATGACAAGCGCACTCGGAATGTGTATTAACGCTAGGGGATGTAGTTCTAATTTCCTGATTTCATTGTTTCTTTAGGGGAGGAAAAAAAGAATGGAAAAGCCTGTTTTAATGTGAAATTTCCTTTATGGAGATTACTTGAATGGGCTACTCTAATACATAATGTTTGAATATTTTAAAGAGTTTCTGCAATAAATTATTTACTAGTACTTGGGCTATTAAACAACACACTTATTCTAAAAAGACATTTTAAAGAGCTTAGAAATAAGATGTCAACTTGTTTTAGGTAGAGTTGTATCAAGTCTCTTATTTTTACTTATGGTATTAAGGAAGCAAGACTCTAAGTGAGATCACCAAAAAAAAAAAAAGGGAGGGGGCATCAGATTTAACATCAATATGGGGTATTAATCTACTGCAACTTGGTGTATGTATAATTAAAATTGACATTTAAACATCTCAGAAAACATCTGGGTGTTTACAAATCTTGCTTGAAGACAATTTTTAGTACTTGGTTTCAAAAGTTTAATTCTGATTTTTTTTCTCCAGAATTATACAGTATGTGTATCTAAACTTTACCAGGAATGATAAAAGTAACGTAACTAGGTAATTATTGCTGTTCTAGAGTGAATTTCTGAAGCAACTGGAAAGATGATTGCACAACTTGCTGTGCAATGTGCATTATGCCATAGTAGGAGTTTGCAGTATCTGTCCCCTCAAAGAGACAACATTTAATTACAGTAATAGCTGCTTTGCGGCTGACTGGAACACAGTGTGGTGGGTGTTTCAAGTTACGTGTTCTGTGGGAAATTGTATCAAAACGGTGTTTGAAACCCCGGGAGAAAACTGAGCAGTCTCTTCAGACTCTGGGGATGATACAGCACCGTTTTGTTGTGCCTCTTCATAGAGGTCGGGGGAGAAGAAAAGTAGGAAGAAGAAGAAAAGCAGTAATTTAACAAACTATCAAATGTGGTAATGCCACCAAATTCCTGCAACTGCCAGCCTAACTCCTCCTGCTCTCCCTGCAGATAGATGGGCTTGGAGTTTAGGACATTTTTGCTGTGACACTTGTTTAGTAGCTTCCATGTGAAGGATGCAGTGACCTTATGAGGCCGAGAGCTGCTCGCAGGGTGACGGGCCAGCCATCTGCCTCCTATCGATCAGGAGTGATTGAAGCAGAGTTGATCCTCCAAAGTTGGGGCTGTTAAACCCCACGGATAAATAGACATTTTATTTGGAGGCTTGAACCTTGAGCGTGTTTTTTTTTCCCCCCCCTCTCATTTCAATTTGATTTATTAAATGTAATCTGAAAATGTGTCTTCTGGTTGTAAACGACTTGTCTTTCTAAAGAATAGCCTTTAATATTGGAGGTGATTCAAATTCCGGAAAGATAAGAACAAAGCTGAAATTCCCTGCAGCTGAAGTCCCAACTGTTGTTGCTGAATAGTGGTGGGATCTCTTCAGTGATTTTCCAGAAAGTATTTTTTCCATTTCTCCTGCTGTCATTTTTTGATAAATATTATATGTATGAAGATACTCTTGTCTGCAATAGACACATATCTCAAGTAATTCAACAACTTTAGGGAACAGCCATAAATCGGCTGTATATTTCCATATATTTCTCAAGCTTTTCAAAACAGTTTTTTTCAATTATATGTTCAATGTATTATGTTAAAACTCAGTAATTTATTAAGACTCAGTAATTTATTAAGCCTTTGACACTTCCAATTTAAATATGTAGCCTAGCATTTAATTAAAAAGATACTATTTCTAATAAAACACAAGTCCTACCCAGAAATGTTGCAGCATGTGTAGGAGAGGGAGCCCCAGAAAGACCCTGAAGTGCCGCGTACAGCAATGCCCTGCGTTCTGCCGGACACCAAGGCAGTAAATAACAATTGCTTCCCCGAGAGCTAAAATTCTGCAGCCTTTAAGGATGGATAATAGCATAAAGCAAAGCTTTACAGATTTCTGAAGAATATTGTGCCTGACTGAAATAGCAGGGCAGCCACCACAGACCTGCATGGGCTGAGGGCCTGGGCCGCATTTTCTTTGCAAGGTTGGTTTCCTCAAGTTCACCTTGAGGGCCCTTTGAAGCAAACTTGCCACTTTGCTCTTTGTGCCTCTGGAGGATGAAGGTTCAGCAGCTAGGGAAGTAAATTCAGCTCTTCTCAGAAATTCCCAGGGGAAGATATCCAGTCACAGGGAAAAGACTCTTCACATCTTCTGGAAACCTGTGAGAACTGGAGGTGAGACAGGAATCTTAGGTATGTGCTGCTGTGATGTACCATAGAAATATTGAAAAGGAGGATTTTTTTTGTCTCCTTGACATGTTTAAGCAGAACAACTCAGTGTGCATTTAATTTGTGGTAATAGGATTTTATGTGTGGCCTCAATAGTGGCGGCACATAAAATATCACAATGTAAAGTGTAGTTAGCTGATGAATTCTGTATTTTAAAGGAGTTGTTAGCTGTGTAAAGGAAGCAGATTGGGTTGGATGAGGAGCTAGCAGGATGAGAATGAGCAAAAATGAAGTAAGTGTTGGCAACCCCTAGGATTCTAGAAGAATCCCGAGTTGTAGCTGGGGAACTCTCTGTGGTCCTCGCGCAGTTCACGTGGCCCTTGGTAGATTAAGTCCAATTCAGCAGGGAATATAGGGAGGATGACTGTTTAATGCCCAAGATTCCTAGCTCGAGAAAAATCAAGTGCAAATTTAGGGTAAATGTTATCCAAACAGGTATAAATACAGGCCACAGCTGAAGTGGGCTCCCAGACCTGAGCTTCCCTCTCGGAGAGCTGCTCTGAACACGGACTCTGCGGATTGAGGGACTGGGGTATATCCAGGGATTTTGAAGTGCGAGAGCAATTAAGCAACTATTAATCCTTCCTGGTAATACGCCGTGGATGAGTCAGGATTACAAAGCACTCTGTATTCCTGGAAGGGGAAGGGCTGAGTAAAGCAGCGCCCGCAGGCAATCCCAAGGGACCTGCGCCCTGCTTCAATCCAACTCTCAAATATTGTGCACCGTGAGTGCACCAAATACTAATTCACCAGACTACCTCTCTGTTATTAAAAGTCTGGCCCCAGGTTATTTAATGGACCTTGGTTTCTAGGGCTTATTTTTTAAGTCTCATCCAAAAGATGACAAAATCCTTTTATTTCCTCTTAATGTGCTCCTAGGGAAAAGGCGTTACCGGCTGTTCTCTGGAAAAATTACTTGTATTCACCAGTGTGACAACAGACTGGATAGCCTTAAAGGACATCATTTTTGAGAGCTGTCTCAAAGTTGCTTAGAAGAGCAGGGAAAACAGTTGTGCAAAAGACCAGAGTGCTCTTGCATGGTGAGCTAAGAAATGAGGAAGCGATTAGCTTGGGGTAAAGAGAAACCAAAGTGTGTGAAGATGTCCACTTTGGAGAAGGTCAGATATGCCTCCTTGTGGAAATTATTAACATTACTCAAGTTGTCAAAATGAAATTAATGTAGCAGGTAGAATCAGCATCTGATCATTGTCTCTACCTGACCTTCTCAAGTCCTGTTAGACAGGGAACTAATACTCCTGTACTGTGAATTTTATTTTTTGTTGTGTTACCAGTTTAACTATGAAACCAGCTATTGGAGAGCAAGTGGAAAAGATTTTTTTTTAATTCTTTTGCAAAAGAGCACTCTTATGATGGTCTAATTCCAACTAATAGGAAATACACCTTGGTTATCTAATGGTGGCATTTATAAAAATCAAAATATTTCACAGAATCACAGAATGGTTAAGCTCAGAAGGGACCTCTAGAGATCATCTAGTCCCAACACCCTCTGTCCAAGTTTTATCTAAGACACAGAGTTTGAAGTTTTTCTAGAAGAGTTTAAAAGTCATTTTATTTTTAGCTGATGTCAATTGTAAGGGTCAGGAAAAGATGTGTTGCTCACTGAAATAGGCCAAAAAATTACCCAAAGAAAAACTAAGAGTTTTACTTTACTCTGAGGCAGAGATGCTCGCTGGCCCATAAAGTGCGAGTTCAGGTGTCCTCAAAGCTTTGCAGAATCGAAGTATAGCTCTTGGAAGGCAACAATATCATTCAGTTGTTGATCCCCCCCCCCCCCAATGTTTGCCTGATTTCAGACACAAGCTGCCTCTCTCCTTGTGCTGCGGTGTCCTGTTGTCCTATGCATGTGGGTGTTTGTGGAATATACTGCATAACTGCAATTATGCAGTAATGATGGCCATAATTGTTGTGAAGTAGCAAATTTAAGGGAGCAGGCTTTTGTCACACTATTCAATTTTGTTTTTCAGAATTCTGAATTTGTAGCCAATTTTGTGTGCCATATCCAGTATTATTACTTGCCTCAGAAATTACTGTAAGGATAAAGAATATTAAGAATTATTTAAGAGACATGAAATGTGTGATTTTTCTAAATGCTATGTATTTCACTTTTGATAAGCTACTTACTGTGTTGTGTAGTTTATTTTTAGATAAATAGGTGTTGATAATGCCCAGTGAAGATTGCACTGACTCACTAAGTGTGTGTTTATTTTCCTAACAGTTGGTAAGGGTTTTCACAAACCTCAGGTGTGTCTGACTCTCTTAAACATTGAGAACACTGTGTTGAGATCGTGGACTAACTCTGTGTTAAAATGAATTCTGAACAGCTATAGTCATAGGTCTTATTTTTCAACTTTTGGGAGAAGTAAATGCTTGTCAGTTTTCTGTATTAATAGCAGCGATGTGTATAAAAGAACATAAATATAATTTTAGAACTTTTTTCTAATACTAATTTTTTTCCTAATGTCCAAATGCATAAAAGTAATGGCTGTTGTAAAGCGCATTGTCTAGAACTACTTGTGTTCCTCTATGAAGATTTGTGTGGCTGGGTAACAAACTCTGATTTGAAGGGTAGGAATCATAGAATAACTTAAACTGGAAGAAGCTGCTGGAGATGATTTAGTTGAGCTCTGGGCTCGTAGCAGAGCTATCTGCAAGGCTAGATCAGGTCTGCAAGGTTAGATCAGGTGGCTTGTGATCTTGTCCAGTTGAGTTTTGTGAAGTTTATTGTGCAGTTGACTAATATAAAGTATCCTTGAAACTATCAACTTCTTGACACTGTTATATTTAGGAATCTGGTTTGTTGGAGGATATATACTAACAAAAAAAGGAAGCTCTTGAACAGTATTTTGTCCTTTATAGTATGAATTTATCCAATGAAATCAGAGTTTAATTAAGAAATCATAGCTAGTACTATAAACCATGTTTTCCTATAATTCTGGTACTTGTAGGCATGTTGAGTGCTTTTTTGTAGATACTGATGGCATTGTTTTGGCTAGTATGTTGGATTTCTGGTAATTAAAATTGCATTGTGTTGCTGGGAAGCTCACTGCAATCGTGTCCTCGCTTGCCAATGATGAATGGGTATAAAATAAAAATATTTAAATGATGCACAATTGCCAAGTTCTTGATTCAACAATTTAGTTAGCTCTAGGGAGAGGGAATGAAAGAGGAAAAATGTTCATTAGGGCTCAGGGATTCAGTCTGGTGTATTAGAAGGAATTGGATTATTCGCTTTACAGTGTTCTTAACAGATTCAATTTCAGCCAGAGATAATTGAAGTGTCGTCAAAGCTGTGTGCATCACTAAAACATACAGACAGACCTACTCCCCTGGGCTCAGGAAAACAATATGGGACCATGCGGAGTCGCTTTTCAGAGATTTAACTGCTGTTGCATTCAGCCTGCTTTTAAAGTATATTACAGCAAACTTAGATGAACGCTTTCCTGTGTGCTTTTCCGGAGAATGAACAGCTCTAGATTGTTATCAGTTATTGTTGAAGGCATCTATTATTAAATCTGCTGCCCAAATTGACGCTATGGTAAGAATTTATCCAGGGTTCTGATGGGTATATTTCTAAAATTCTTCTATTTCTGTTTTTTAGCATTCTTTATAAAGTCGGATTTGGATTTTAGAACTATCTTTAACACAGTGGCAAAGTGCAGGTTAGTTGTTCATTACTGGATCAAAATATACAATTATTGAGGAAGATCTGTTACAGTCCCCTTCAGTCCAGCACCTCTCCATGGGCAATTGTCTCCAGTTTCAACTGACTTGCCCTGATCTCTGCTGTAAATACGTTACTGCACGGTCTACTATAATTCAGGGGCTCTTCTTATCGGATTGACAGATCCTAATGCAGTGTCATAACCAATAAACTCCTTTCATGATGTAGTACAAAATGGGCTTAATCATATTTTCATATGTGTATGTTCTTGTGAGCATTTGAAGAGGATTAGCTAAGCTGATTTCCAGCAAAAAGCAGAAATGGAAAATTCATGCAGCTGTTGGGATGGACATAAGGTCTACAGCAAAGAGCTGGTGTTTCATAAGTATTTCTGATGTGTTTAATGGTGTCTTGATAAAGACCTACTTTGTATAAACACAAAAGAATTTTGAGAAATATAAAGCTAAAAGATGGTAGAAGTGAAACACCAAAGGTACTAGAATGTTTTAACTAAGCTTTGCAAAAGTCATCTGCTGGTTTGAGTTCTTACTTAACCTATCAGGTTTTCTCATAGCTCATTGTCCATGTATTGTGAATGTGGAACCCTGTAACTTTTTTTCGTATGTTTCGGATATAAAAAGGTCCGCAACTCCATAGGTGCTTATTAACCCGTTTAATGGGTTTTTAAATAAAAGGCAGAAATTCTTTCAGGCAGATCCTCGATTCCTAGCAAGCTATGTCATGTCTGGTGTTCAATAAAGTTGTCTTCTGTATGGCAGCGTTGTCGTATTAATGAATCAGGTATAACTGCAAAATATTGGAGTACCCTAGTTTAAGGGTACTTAAGGGTACCCTCTTAAGTAAAATGCCATTTCTTTGAATGCCTTGCTCCACAATGGGAAATGAGCTAGGAGACCAAAAAGACTCTTAAGTTTTTTAGTTGATACACTTAATTGCAGTTTCATGGTGGGGGAAGAATGGTCATGCAGGGACAGTCAACTGAGTGTTGACTATATAGTTTTCTGGCTGTATCACAACAAATCCATTTACTTGTATGTGCTTTCCCTGTATGTAGGTACTTTGAACATTTTGCTTTGATATCATACTGTGGTATTAATACAGGCACACTTTAAGTCTATTCCTTGGATCTGTTTGCCATAATTGGTAAGTTAAAATTCAGTTAGGCGTTAAAATGCTCAATATTATTAATCAGCCTATTTTTATTAAAATTAGTGATGCTCTTCAGACAGATTGATTTGTCTCCTCGGGAGATGAAATTGCACTAATGTTACAGCTCTTCCTCAGCTGTAGCAAAACCAAGTAAATGAGATACGAGCTTGAGATACTCTGGACAGGTTGGCATCAGCCATGGATAAATGAAGAAAGCAGATATGACCTTTGGAAATGTTCATATGGAGAAATTAATGTTTTTTTAGTAGTCATCATTTATGATTCTTGTTACATGCCTGTTTTGCCTTAACTTTGATGCTGTGCGGTATTGCCTTCAAAGTTGAAACATACTGAAATGGATGGAATTAAATAATAAAATGCTACTTGGCTCTTGCCAAGTGAGCCTTCTGGAAATGATGTAGTGCTTCCTTGGTTACCTTTGTGTTTCAGGAAGGCGTGTGTGTTATTTTCTTAGCTGGAAAGAATAAGAGGATCTGCATGGCAATACTTGCCTTGAATCTTTCTAAGGATTCTTTTTGAAAGTGTCTCCCAGGTTGATACTGTCTTTTGTTGTAGTGAAGAGATGGCTGGAGATTCAGTTGAGCAAAGTACTTGGGCGTTCTAACTTAAGTGTTTAAGTTGTTCCAATGACTGTAAAAATGGTGCAAAAAAAGAGAAAATATTCGGGCAAAAAGTCAACTTTTATCCTCCTGGAGCTTCAGGAGCACAACCGGTGCTCAGGAATCATGGTGGCGCCCTGAGCAGGAACACGGGGAAGCCAAGTGGTTGCTGGTGCCGGAGCTTTGGGATTCGGTACCTATGGACAGGGAGGTGGCTGATGCCCCAGGGCTGCAGCTCCTATGGCTGTGCCCAGGACCATGGATCTTCCCACGGCAGAACGTGCTCTCTTGCTCAGTGTCACCCGTATTAAAGACGGTGCAATGACTGGAAACACATGTTAAGTGAATGTGACAGTGTCTTGAGCAGCGATTCCCGACACCTGCCATTCTCTGGCTGCTGGTGGTGGGATTTGCAAAATCATGTGTTTGATGGGTACTGACTGACAGCTGTGGGCAGGTCTGGAGAACTGTGCAAGCAGGGCAGGAATCCAGAGCTTGACTCTGAGCTGCCGTCTGAAGTTGTTATTTTTGAGAGAGAGATTAAATATTAATTATAAGCATAAATTATAAAAAAAACCCTTTATCTCCCAAATCAAAGTAACTCTCACTTAAAGCTCTTTTCCTAGAGTTCTGCTTCAAGTTTCTAGCTTATTATTCCAAACTCTGGCACATTGCTGCTCATCTGAGGCTTGCAATCATCCTGATTCCTGAATCACTCTGAATCCTGAGGAGGACTTAATTGGATAAAAATCTAATTGGTCACGGAAGTTTTGCAGGGACCCGGCAGCGGATGCCTTAGTGCAGAGTTCAGCATAACTTTCTTTTCTAAACAAGGGTTCTGATATAATAGAATTCAATCACAATGTGGTGAATTTATCCTTGGGGGTATCAGTAAGGAGGAGTCCTATCAACAAGTGTCTGCATTTCTGTCAAGATCTGATTACTCGTGAAATTACGAGAAGCCTTTTAGACATGGTTGCAGTAAAGGTTACAGGCGCTCTTTGGATCTGAAATTTCATTTCAGAGCAAGAGGTCCCCAAGGGCTAGTTTAATTTATTTAATTACCTTGTACAAGACTTGGGTAATAGTTTTAGATCAAAGTATAAAAATGAACTTACAGGCAAATTTGTAATATAATTCAAAGTGGTAAATTGCTAAACACTTAAATTTTTGTTTTATAGAACAGAAAAATGCCAAGATATTCAATAATATAAGAATGCAATTCTAGCATTAAAATGTGAATAATAAACTAGAAATGTTTATTTCCCTCATCTTAATAGCATCAACTTTCTGTTGAAAAGGAAAAACTCCAAACCTGGATTAAATAATTCTTTGAAGGCTCCAGACTGTCTTAGGCATGCCTAAGTCCTTAGTAGTTTGGACAGGGAAGAAGAGCTTCAAATCTATCAGTTTTATAAAACTGTTTCAAAGGTTGAAACTTTCTGCCTGTTAGTGCAGAAAAGTATTTCATTTTTTCGAGGTTTTGCCAGGTTTATCATGTTAGCGGGTAGAAGTTCCAAGAAGTTCTTTCAGGATCCCAACCGTGCCTGCATAGGGTGAAGATCTTTGTGGCTTTCCCCCTTTCAGTTGAGATGCGTGTATCTGCTTTCCTGCGTATAGCCTTAGGGATAGTTTTCTCTATTTTACTATCAGGTACCCAATTGCATTGGGCTTCTACTGAAGCTTGCACTCTGCGTGTTCGTGATTAGCAACTGATTAGAATTGACTTAAGCCCAGCATCTTTACAGCAAAACACCATTCGCTTCTCCAAAGGTACAAAGCGCATAAAGCAAGAAGTCAAAAGTTTAAAGAATGAAGGTGCTGTGGTCTTTCAGAAAGCAGCATGGCCTTTGAAATAGGGTGCACCTTCCTATTTAAAGGGCAGTTCTGTTTCTTTCTGTATTTGTGGGCTGCTTTTTCATGGTGTTCCATCTTTCCTATGTAATCTCCTCAGTATCATAAAAATGTTAGGTTTTGCAAAGCTAAAAGTTATGACTCATTTAAGACCTGGGTCCTTACTGCTACCCTTGCTTCAAATTATTCTGGCTAAATGAATTATAAATATATATTGAATTTCACTATCTTTCAGATTCTTACCGGTAGAACAGGAGTAAAGGCACTGGCATAACAAAAATTGCCTCAGATATTGATGTCTTTTTCTAGGATAAAATTTCAGCTCAATTTCTTGAAAAAGATTTTAAATGAAAGGAGGTGTGGAAGATCAAGCAATATTGCTGATGTTAGCTTTATCTATGGTAATAGTAAATCACTTTTTTATGGGCGTAGTAAATCTTACAATGGGAATAACAGTGGAACCACATGAGAATTTTTTTATGCTAAAATACAAGTGTCGAAGCCTTTTCTGTTGGAGGACTGGGTTGAAAGTAGTGGAGCAATGCTGCTGAGTTGTTGTTAACCCATTTGAAAAAGCAGCTCTAAAGAGGAGCCATCCCAAAGGAGTGTGGCAGATAGCCCAGGACTCTCCTCCTACATGTCCCCTGACGTGGCACATGAGGTGGGTGCCCTTTGCAAGAAGTCACCCTGCTCATAGTTTTCTTGGCTGCTTTGTAGGGAGCAATTGTTGGCTGTGGGTGCTTGTGTGGGTCCCAAGTTGTGACTCCCCTGGGGGTGCCCATAGGGGCTCCTGCTCTGGCCACGGAAGCTCCTGATAATGCAGGTGGATTTACCATCATCTTGGTCACAATTGGATGTGTCATCTACTGTAATTCCGAATAGTTTAAGCATTTTGGAGGGTGAGATGACTCTAATTTTCAGAGCTGATAGCGTGATTTATCTCGTACATGTGCTGGAAATGCTTTTAGTTCTCCTTTAATGTTTGTGTTCTTTGTGCTTTAATGTAAGTTACAATTTGTGTAGGCTTTGACTTTGGAAAGAACTACATAATTTAATTTTCAATTTCATTTGTTTTTGTGATAAGTCTTTCTGGAAGAATGTGGGTATTTATTTCTTTGAGTCTTGACAAAAAGGCAAATTATTATTAAACTAATACCTGTCTCGCTGGGAACCAACAATAGCAATAAAAAAAGCCAGTTAATGCTTTTAAAATATCCTTTTAAAAATGGAATATGAGACAGAAACTGGTGTGTACGTGTAAGCGGACACTGCAGGAAAGGGGATAGTTTAAGTGGCCATCAGGCCATGGTAGCCCATTTGTTTTCCTGTCATTTCTGAGCTCATCATGCAGATACTGAACATTTGTTGCAAAAGTGCTGCTCCATCACTAAATGCTGTCTTAATCAGTATTATATATAATTTTGGTAGATGTTAAGTCTGCTAAAGGTAAAAAGCATCAGAATGCCATCAGTTTTTCATAGGAAAGAGATAAGTAAGAAGCATCTTAATGCTACAGCTGTGAAGGTGATGTTAAGATGTCAATTATACGTATAATTATAGCACAGAGGAGAAGGCAGGGAGCTCATCTAAAAGTAGATATCAGGACTCCAAGTGATCCATTTGTTTGATATCAGTATTTGCAAAATCAATAAAAAGCAAGCTGCATTTGGGGCTTTTCTGTTTTAAATTACATCAAAGAGTGATCACAGTTGCTATTTATGCCTATTACTTTATTACTTATGTGATAATATCTATATATTTAAATAATTCTTCTAAAATGGCTGATTAACATGACAATAAGCTGTTCAACATCAAAGATTGTCAAAGATTATTATTTGTGCCAAAGTCATGTTTCATTGTAAAAGAAGCAGTAATCACTGCTTAAGTGGTCTATAATGCAATGTAGATAATATTATATCATAATGCATGCTGTTTCTAGATGGATGTGAAGAACTATATGGTTATCAATGGGAATCAAATTCAGTGCACATGTTCTCAGTGCTGAGTCTTGCATGGTGTGTAAATGACTGTCTTCAACACTGCTAGTTGTGTTATCTTCAGATTGGATTCTTGAAGTGCATTTCTTTAAAGCAGTTTATGATTTCATTTCATTCTTGTGATTGCTGGGTCTTCACATACCCTGTAATGTGGTTACTTATGCTGACTGCTTTGATCACATTTTTAAATTCCTCTATAGTGTGCTAGTAATATTGATCTCCAACTGCCTTGTAGCTGTGAGTGACAGATTTGTATTTATGCTGTATTGGCATGAACCTTTTTAACGGTTTTTATTGCCTCTGTTGGAATTTCTTCTGCCACGTAGGAAAATCTTGGAAATATCTTGGAATTTAGCTGGTGTAACAGTTTTCAGCTGACCAACCAATTCCAGCAATGCCATAAATGTTGTTTTTTGTGAAGGTAACTATTAGTAATCACTCTGAATTACTCCAACATACTTGGTTGGGTCCTCTGAAAAGTGGACACTTATGCATATTTTACTTAAATTAGTAACTTTTTTTTTGTGGAGAGAAGCTTACCATTCAGTTTTCATTATCATTCAGTACCCCAATTAATGGGGTACTTGTCTCTGTGTTCCTCCCTGCTCAGGACTCGCTCGTTAAGAACTAACGAACAATCAAAGTGACTTTTTTTCATCGTGAGTCACTGTTGATTAATGCATTATTTCAAGTACTGCTGTAATATCTTATATATGTATCTTAGGCATTGTAATGATGTCAGGTTGAATGGACTAGGCTATTTCTAAAGTAAAGCTTTTTTTTCGAGATTTTTTTGATCCTTGTCCAGTTGTTCTTGAAACTTTTTTGAGCCACCGTTGCTGTATTTTTACACTTACTGTCTTACTGTGTAAGACTTTGGCTTTTTCCCTGTTTGTCATTTGGGCTTCCAAGTTTTCAAAGGATCTCTTCTCACTATCCTTTTCTACCCTGCACTTTAACCATTCTGGCCCATTTAATAGCCTTTCTTGTTCTGGGAAATTCCCCCTCTTGCAATTGAATAAAACTTGGTAGTTTTTCCTCATTATTTTGATAGTTATAGAACCAAAAAAATCTTGTGTCCAAGTTGGTGTACTTTTACTGACTGACTGCTGTTTGCCAGGAGTTATGACTGTGTTTAAATGTTATTTTAAGGGCGAGAGTTTCCATAATAGCTAATTTGAAAGAACTATTCAAGTTCATAGTTCAGTTAGTAAAATTTAGTTAAATAATTTGATTTGTTTAAAAATAAATACCCTAGAGCCAGGAAAATAATTTGCCTATCCTTCTTGTATATTGTGTGATGTCTACATTAGGGCATTTTCTTGTATGCTTTAAAAGACGAAGAAAAGATTAACTCCAATAGATACAGTAAGAGTATATTCAATCGTGTGTAAGTATTTATGTAATACGGGCATATTTGATTTAGATAACTTAATCCTAGTGCTGGGAAGTAAGAACGATTAATAGGCTCCCCAGAATTACAAGATATCCTGTCAGAGCCTAAAGGAGAGGAAGAGCGCGAGAGAGAAAGAGGTAGATTCACAGAATCTGAATGTTGTAACACACCTGGATAAGACAGTAAATAGAAGATGCACAGCTCATACTAACTTCATGTACAAAAAGTGTCATTTTTTAGAACAAAGCCCCAGCTCTGCCGTTGACAGCAGCTCTGAATGAACCCTTGTGGCTTCATCTGCCCTTTGGAACAAGTGGAAGATAGTGGCCAGCTGGGAAAGAGGCACTCGGAAGGGCAGTGGGATATAGGGACATCGAGGGGAGCTGATGCTGGATGTGGCCTGGGCTGGTGGCAGTTGGTGTCTTCAATGAAGAGGAGGATTTGGGGCTCTTGGAGTTTGAAACTGGGGGGGTCTCTTAGAAACAAGCAATGGGGCCCCATTAACTCCACGTGTACCTGAACAGCAGGTTTGCTTTGCAGTCCTGCCCGGTGTCACCTTAGAGGCGACAGAAGATAGATTTGTCACTGTGTTGTTTTGCTCTTTTTAATTTATATCAGCTTTTTTTACTTGCTCTAATGAATGAACTCCAGCTGTTGGATTCCATATGGGAAATGTGGCCGGCATAGCTCTTCCTGACAGGTTGTGCCTGCGCTGGGAAAGCTGCGAGCGCATCGGCATGGGAGATGCACGAGTGATGGTGCATCATAAATCAGAGCAGTGTCACCTGTTATTGAGGTGGCAAGGAGAAACAAGAGGGAGGAAAGCTTGCTTTGCAAGCAGAATTGAAGAAACAAACCCTTAATATCACTTAAGTCTGCATTTTGAATTGGGGAACTATTTTCAATCGCTTCAGAAATTCTTTATCCCCAAATGGGTTGGCAGATGTGTTTGAGGGGACTGAAATGGTCTTAGCTTTCAATAGCAGGGAGGGAGGAAGAAATGGAAAGAAATCAAGCAAAAAACCTGCACTGGTCTGTTGTTACTTCAAGCCATAATTAAAGCACTTACTAGTATGTGTCTATATATATCTATATATTTATCTATATATACGTATCATTTGACAGTCCGTGAGGTTGAAGAAATAACTAAATGTAGTTTTGGAAATTCAGATGGTCTATTTCATGCATGCTTTTTTCCTTTTATTTCTTTTTCCTTTCTTTTTCTTCCTTCTCTGGAAAGATGTGGGATTGATTTTTAAAGACACGCTACTTCTTGCAATTTTAAACTCAGAGGGACTATGAGCAGAATGTAGTTGAATTAGATTTCATTTGGTTTTTGGAATCCTCTGTATCTCCAGCTAAAGCATCAGGACAATTTGTGTTGCTTTGTATTTTAGGTGAATTTTAGCACAGAGAATCAAAACACTTGAAAGTCTCCCAGGATGATATTTAGTAATTTGAGTTTTTTTTTTCTTCAGGACCAATGGCCATGTTTGTTTAAGAATTTGAGCTTAAATTCTTTTTCCTTCTCGAGCATCTCCTTGAGGAGGCATGGTTTGCTCCTGCTCAGTTGCACTCTGCTCTCCAGCCCTGTACCTCTTTGTAGCTGGTTTCATCTCACCCAGCTCATTGCACAGTCAGGTCCCCAAACAGGTCTATTTTGTGTTGAAAAAATCTGCAGTGACTCTGTTACCCTCTTTCTTGGCAGTTCAACGTGATGGAACTGAATTTCTTACAGTTTACTCTTATCCGTGTGTGCTACAGTATACGAGTGTCTTCTAAGCAACTTTTCTTTACTACTAAATTCTTTCAAGTTTCTTTATTAAATACTGTGTCCCCTGTCAATCCATGCTTATTTATTACTTTATAAATTCTTGTGTATCTTCATGATAACAGATGGGTTCATAACATGTTCATTGAAATATATAACTCCTAATCATCGTATCAGTGGAGAGATGGATGAACCGATGCACTGTTATTACATTTTTCCCTAAATAGCTCCCTTAGACCAACAAAGGATCCTGTGAAAGAAATGATTAATTCATATCAAAAGTGTAATCTTGTGACTGATATGTCTAATTTTTGGAGAGTGAAAAAATCTATTTTCAGCGTTCAGTGATGAATAGACAACAATTGTGAAGGAGACTGAAAACAGTAACCCTCTCTCTTGTTACTCATATTGTTATGATGGTGTAACAATTTTATCTGCCTGTGCATGCTTCCTGCTTAAAGATCATATTTGATTGCTTTAAACTTTTTCTTAATTGCTCACATTTCAAGCGGAAACCTATGCTGATTTGGGCTTGAGGGTAAGTTTTTTTTTTTGAAAGCTTGAACGAGAATAGTCCAACCGAGTAGTTCAATTGTTTATATAAAAATATAGGGCAAAATCCCTATCTATTGCCATAAAAAATGAAAATCAGCGTTGATTTAGATGAAATATGACAGCCTGAAGTAATGTGTATAAACAGATTTCTTTGAACTCTTTAGGCTTACTTTCATTAACGATCTAACAATGTTTATTAGAGGGATGTAGTATAAATACTCTGGAGTTCGCATCCCTGATGACACCTTCAGAATGAGAGATACTGTTTTATTTACATAATTGCTGACTTATTTTGTTTAGGCTTTGGACTTGCTAAATGTGTGGTATTTTCAGAAGTGTTCAATGAGTTGCAAAAGGACCTCTATTTTCAGGTAGTAAACACTCGTTAAATTAAGCTGGCATCGTTATTTGATATCCTACATCCACGTGTAGCCTTATTTATTTAATAGAATAAATTCTTATTTATAGTGATCCTTATTTATTTAATAGAAATCATGCCTTGAAGGAAAGGCCTGCTCCTGCAAATGCAGTTGATGAAATAGATCTTTTTTTCCCTTAAATCTCCTGAGAGTTTTTAGAGCTCTTAAATTCTCCTATACATCTCTAAATAAATTTTCACCTTAAAAGTCCATGGATTCCTTCCATGTTAGCTTCCATATGGTCTATAGCTGCCAGAAGAGAATTAATTGATATTTCCTGTGAGCCTTGATGTGCAATGGAAGACTTATTAGAGGCTGAAGGCTGGATCTGGTCATTCCTTTATCCCATACGTTGACATCCAACCTTGAGCCTCAAGAAAAACTCTTCCTGATGGGAATATTGTTGCGACACATGAATGTCTGATATCGACAGACACTGATCTGAGTTACTGTAAACCAAGAGTTTCCCCAGGATGTTTAAGAAGTCAAGTTAGAGGCATATTTTGAAAATGAGACTCTGAGAATTGTGATTTCTGATTTTTGTGAACATAATGCACACACTTTTTTCCTTGAACAGTGCATATTGTTTCTATCTAAGTTGATTTCAACGATCAGCAACATGTCATGTTCTGTATCAAGCGCTGTTGTAAAGAAAACCAGATTTTGTTTGGCTAGCTAGTCTTCATAGATAAATGATTCTTTCACATCTTTTAACTTTTTATGATAAATAATTCTATTTTTCATTAAGACATGTAATTAGTCATGTAATGCATGGGGTACTGCTCTTGGAAGGCTTGCTTCTAAATTGCTCATTTTCTTCTGCATTTATATATTTTTTGCAATACTGAGCAGATCTGGCAGGAAAAATCTGCGTTTTCAGAAAATTTTGGAAGAGTTTCGGGACCTTTGGTTGATGCATTGTATGATAGCAAAGTTAAAGAAACATGTTCTGCAGAGCCTAGATGCAGTGTGCATAATGTAAAAAAAAAATTATTAGCTACACATATGATTCTTTTTTCTTTTTTTGTTTTTTTCCCCTCCCTCTGGCAACTATGCAGGCAAGAAGTAAGGTAAAGGTCCCTCAGCCCTAGATTTAATCTTTCTTCAGTTCAAAGCTTTGTAAATAAAAGCAGCCATCTGTACAGGACAGCTGTTGAAATCCCTCTCTTATAAGCACTGTAGTGGTGCCAAAGTGAAGCTCCTTGCCCTAATATCATCATGCCCTCATTAAAAATAAGCAGCCCAAGCCCATTCTGTGTTATCCTTCAAATCCATTAAACGACGCTGTAATTCCTGTTGCAACAGTGTCGGTCTGCGGTGCTTCGGGATGTAGAGCCTCAGCGGATGGGCATGATTGAATTTGCCACCTGTGTGTGTTCAAAAGGAGCTTGACTGGAATCAACTTTGTGTATATTATGTCTATCAGTTAAGCAATTCAAACCAGCAATGCGTTTCTTCAGCCTATGGATGAATCGGAGTGTTACATGCTTCAAAATAATGCTTTTTGGTCTACATAATACACTTTTTTCTCACTCTATGGGAATTTAGCTGGCAAATAAGAGATATAAGAAATGGAAAAACAGTATGTGTGCCGATGCAAGTATTTGAAATAATAGTTTCTGTTTAAGAAATTGAACAAAACTCTGTTTAGGCATTACAAATATATATTTATATTTATTTGATTGGTATTTATTTCAAGGGCATGAGGATAAGGATTATCTACTTCTAAAAATTTTTAGTAGAATTTTTCTCTGTTTACTTGGAGATTCAGTTGTTTAAGCATCAAAGAGGGAGGGGAAAAAAGCAAAGACTATACATGTGATTTCCTCATTCTGAATGCTGTCCTCCCTCCTTTGCGGTACGATTCACACACTCTAATGGATCCCTCTATCTGAAATCAATTTCAGATGTCAAGCAAAATGTTAAAAGATGTTGGCACGGGTTGTCACAGATCAGACTCGGATGTCTTGGGTCTCTTGAACTGGGAGCAGACAGTGCATATCGCCTGGAATTTCCAGCTTGCTTGGGATTTTGTATTTAATGTTAGGCTGAACGCAACTGATGTCTTGCAGAGAAGCATTTGAAAATATTTCCTGAAACTCCTCTTAAATGTTTCAAGGTGCATTTCTGTGTCTGCCAAGCACGAGCGCGTTGGGTTTCGTGTATTCTCTCCTCTTGGCTGATGGCCACTGAAAGTGAACTTGGAGAACAAGCGCCGAGCAAGTGAGGCATGGCCCTGTTGTGGTGATAATATCAACTTGACAAATGTATTCCGAATTTTGCCTGCAGCCATTAAAATGGAAAGCAAAGTCAGAAGTGTTTTATGTAAGGGTGTTTTTTGTATGTGTGTTTTTTTTCTGCATTGCTTGTACCAGCTCATATTATACTGATTTTTCTCAGAGGAAAACATAATTTTTATAAAGTGCTTGCCCTGTTGACTGCAAGTAGAACACTATATTGCCATCCATCAGTGGGTTATTCTTACTACTTCATTGTTTCACTTGCTGTCGCTGGACTTCTTTTTCTGTTTTCTCTTAAGCTGCAGTATAGCAATGGTCAAAAGCAGAAGCTATCATTAATGCTCTACTCATTAGTTGAACTATTTCCCTATACTTATGAAGGAGAGATTGCCGCAGTTACACTAAATGTTGTATCTTCAGGTTTCATTATTTTGTTGCATCCCTAGGAAGTCTTTTTTTGTCTTGTGTATCACATTAAGGTCTTTATTAAAAAAAAGTTCTATTTGAGATATTGTAATTACGAGGTAAAATGACAGAAATCAGTAGCTTTTGTTTGGATGTAACAGGTTGACAAGAATAAAGAGAAGCGTCTTGAAAGTAACGTGCATTAAATCTCTCATTTGAAACTTAATATTTTTGTTTTGATGCTGCTGAATTGGCCTGTGTCCAATAAATATTTCCTGTAACCATGGAACATGCTCATTTAATGCATTTCCACAGGAGAACAGTGTCAAAATAAGCACTTGTGGAATATTGCTAAACAAACAGAAAAACAACCAATTTGCTTCCTAATGAGGCAATAATAACCAGGCAGCATTTCAGTCTGTTTGCTGCAAGTCAGGCAGAGGTTTCTGCCCAAGTCTGTCTTTCAAAAAGATCTGCTCCCTGAACAGGCCTTTTGAATCTATGGTAATGAGAGACATTTTCAAAAGCTGCATCAATGAAAGCTCTGTTGGTGAAAGTTATATGAATAGGAGAGTATTTATGTAATAGCCTTTACACTAATACCTGTAGGGTTTTTAGGATATAGAGTTAAAGGTAAATAATTTCTAGATCCGACTGATCTCTTGATCTCTCTCTTTCCCTTTTTTTTGCAGTTCTTTTTTTTATTTTTAAATTCAAATAAGTATGAAATGTTGTGGGTTTTTTCTTTGTATAATATAAGACAAAGTAAAGGAATGGAGGTGCCCAGAGGCTGCCGACTGGTGTCACTTTCATTTCTACTGTCCCAGAATCCGTGTGTTCTGCCTCACAATTAGAACGTGTAAAATGAGCTTTCCTTGCAATAAATAATGCATCAAAGCATTAGGATGGGACTACAACACCGGCTGTATTCAGATTCAGCAAAATCTGCCAGTTATTAAGCTCAGAATATGAAAAACTGCTTTTCCTTTTCTTTTTAAATGCCCTTTTGAGACTTTTAGTGGGCATTTTCCAGATATCTCTGTAAGAGCATGGTTCTTTAATTTGTTTGTATAAAATTGTTCTTGTTAAAATCAGAACATGCCCTTACTTATTTCAGATAAATGATTTATTGTCAAGTTTTAGGTTGTAGAAACAAATATCCTACATGGTTGTGATTCAGTCCAATGTCTCACTACATGAGGAAGAGCAGAGTCAGAAAATGGGGAGCAATGAGTGTCTTTGAGGCTGGTGCTGCAGGCCCAGGGACCCCCCTTGGCCTGTCAGCAAGGTCGGCAGGAGGTGTCCGGGGAACCTCAAGTTAGATTTCCCTGGGATTTTGATATTGTCCCACCGATTGTTTTGCTAAATGTTCATGCTCGTGTTGCACAAAGAGCTGTTCTTTCCTTAAAAACAGTTTAATTGCATTCTCTGCAGTGTCTGGCAACTTTATTTCCTCTGTAAAAAAAGAGTAATGCGCCTTATCTGCGTAAGGAGGCACTTAAGTGCCCTCGCCTGCTCCCTTTGGGCAGCAATTTCCCTTTTTTGGGGAAAAGTGCTTCTGCTCTGGACCTTTCCCTTGGCGTGATGAAATCACCACCGCCAGGACTGCCCTGTGCCCAGCTCTGGGAAGCGCGTGCAGGATGCACCCCACGTCTCTCCTGTTCTCCCATGGAGCTTGATCAATCTTGTACAGCTTCTATGCCGTACCCCAGTAAGGTGGGACTGAGCTTTCTCCAAGTGAATATTCTTTATTTAGTTCTTCAGCCAGTTATGGCTATTGCTGCCCTTGACTCCCTCGACTTGTGCTTGGGCAGCATGGCTCCAGCATTCTCGTGTTTCTCCTGGGTATTTTTTCTTCTCCTTTCTTTAATAAAATAACTGGGGTTGCAGGAAATTCTACTAAACTTATGAAATTGAACTTGGGCTAAAATGGTTGACAGTTTTCAGTTTTATACATATATTTTATACATATATTTAAAATCATGTGCATTGTTTTATATACACCAGTGTGTGTGTATATATATAAATATATATACTTGGGTGTCTACGTGCTAGATCTTAGAGTATTTTTTGAACCCTGAGTCATTTCCCTTATTACCGTGTGTGATTCAGTGAATGCAATCTTTAAAGCTGATTTATAAGCAAAATCTTACTTGTATAGCCTTTAAAATTTCAAACACATGTAGTGTGTAATGCATTTTTAGTAGTGAAGTCATTACCAACTATTCTTTTGATCACCTAGTAGTTTGTTTAGATAGAGGTACTGCCTGCTGAACAGAGTAATACTTTAGTAAAAATACACTTAAAGATGGGACGCAATAATTCTTTGCACTTTATATTCTGAAAAATATGCAGGAATAATGTAATAGATCTGTATGCAGAGCAATCTGTTTATAATAGCTTCAGGCATAGGCATTAGAAGGGGAAAAAAAACCTTACCAAACCTTGACAAAAAATATGACATCATCATCTAAGCAGTGTTTAAATTCCCTGCCTGCCTAAATAGAGTTTAATGCTCTCTGACCTGAAATTATAAATCTTTTATTTTTCCTTGATATATCTTTTTGATGCATGTCATTCATCAACATTAGCAAGAACAGTAAGTGCATTGATCTATTGCTACACTTGGCAAGTTGAATAACATTTTATGTAAGAAGTATTGATTTATGAAATGCAATACATGTAATTAACGTTAGAACTGTCAAAAGTTAAAACAGTATTAACTTGCTTTTTATTTATAACCCAAAGAAAAATTAAAATAAAACACCCAGATTAATAAAACGTTCTTTTTGGCCTTCAGCTATGTCAAGCTGAGTTATGCTTTGAAGAACAGTGATACGTTTTGTCCAACTTCTGACAGGAGGAAATTATATATTTAGTCAGAATTGTTGAAAATAATTCTATAGTCTCAATGTGCCTGTATTATCCCCGAGGTGGTGAAGAATTCCACTTGGCTAGTTCGGAGCAGAGTCAGTGAAAAGACAGAAATAAGCGATGATACCAGAGCGAATGAAGGTAGCCAATGTGTGTCAGGGTTTCAGAGGAGCCTTCATCGCGCCTTTAATTGATGCCAGCTCTTCTGCCGGAAAAATATCCACCGTTGTCTCTCCGGGATTGTGAGTTCCTCGGGTTGTCTACACACATCACGCAGGGAGAGGCGACGCTCGCTCTGAGGGACCCTCCGTGCACCCCGTGCTGGCTCCAGCACTAACCTGGCCCCTTGCAGGGTTTGCTTACGAGCTGCTTAAAACTTTGCTTAGGATGGGAGCGTTTCCGCTGGGATCTGTAAATTTTCGGTTGTGGTTTAATTGCATTTGGGTCCCAATTTATTTAGCGCTATATAAACGTGAGTCTCCTTCTTTGGAGATCTTTAAAACCCGCTTGGATGCAGCCCTGTGCCACGTGCTCTAGGTGTCCCTGCGTGAGCAGGGGGGTTGGACTCGATGACCTCTGAGGTCCCTTCCAACCTTCGGCATTCTATGATTCTGTGTGTGAATAACCCACTCAATCCACCTCACTTCAGTGTGATTGTCTGCTTATGCATCTTATTCCAAGGGCAAGTAATGAAAAGCACACTTGCCTTTTTTTTTCTCCCCTGTTTTGTTATATGAAAGGCCTTATGCTGGCTTCATCTTGGTGTTAATTAGAATATTTAGTGGATCTATATGGCCCTACCATGTCCAGTTGGAGACTGTAGTAGATTATGTAGTAGCAACCACAGCTTCCTTTGTTCTTCAGACAGTGAATGAAATCCTGTAAAATTCAGATTTTTTTTTTTCTCCTTTTGGGCAATCTTCCTCTTATCTGCTGTCAAGATTTAAACACCAACAATATATTTCCTTCAAGTCCTCATAAATCTCTCTAGGTTTTAAGAAAATATAAAAAGCAGCAAAGCAGAACTTTGGTACCCGACATTGGCCTAGACTTGTAGACTTCTTCAGCAGTTTTGTTTTCTGGAAGTTAATAGTTCTCTCTTATCTGCTTATTTAGTCCTTATACGTTCTTGTGCCTTTTCCTCAAAGTACAGTTATAACTTAAAAAAATGTTTAAGAATTCCAGGAATGGTTTGACTGCAAAACTGCAGTGGTATCTGGAGGCAGCCTTTATCTCACTGGGCAAGGTATAGAAGCTGAGGCTGTAGGTTCTCCATCCTTCTGATGCTTAAGTCATAGATGGGGGATACTGGACTGCTCTGTTGGTGGCTTTTGATGTAATTGAGATATGCCCAGCCCAGTAATGATGGTGGTTGACTTTTTTGTTAAATGTCAGCGTTTTATAGAGAGATGCATGTTGCTCCTCACTAAATAGAAGCTGTTGGAGCACATCAGATTACTTACCTGCAAATGTGTATCTTATTGCTGAAAACATTCTTTTCTGGGTTTTGATGATTCCTTCGTACCTTTAAACTATCTAAAGCATTTGGTACATAGCATTTGCACTGGGCTGCTTCCCTGCCCTTTCACTCAACTTGGAGCACCTCATGGAAACAAGGAGCCCATGGGAGCTCGATGGCTTCCAGGGACGTTTCATTTCCACAGATTTTCTTTGGGAACAAACTGCAAGAGCTGCAATTTGAATCCTGACTAATGAATCATCCCATTTCTTATCGCAGCTTCAGGTTGCACACAATCCATGCAAAACGCTTCTCAATATAAATCCTCCTAGATACGTACCTCAACTTTTGTGCTCTTCATTACTGTTTGACTCAGAAAAATGTTGCTGTGCCACTTTTTTAACTGCTGCAACAAGCCAGTGATTTCTTTAAGAAGACAGTTTAGTAAAGTAGTTACAAAAATGATTGATACTATTATTTTGTAATATCTGGATTTTAATTAGCCTTATTTATCCAAATACTGAAAGAAGACACTGTTGTTTATCAAGCAGCTCTTGGGATGCTGAGATGCAAGGAGGATGTGTCACTAGTTTTAAGCTTAGCTCTTGAAATGTTTTCCTTATGGTACTGCTTTATCACAGCAAACTCCAGGCATTCTTTTGTGCTTCTTTGTGCTTCTCCTTTCAGTTCAGTTTCAAGATTTTCTATTAAAATATTGCAAGTCTCAAGAAACCTTGTCTCAAAAGAGAAAGGAAATCGTCCTTATGAAATCTGCAGTGATTAAAAGGATGTTTGTTGAAGAGATGACTCAGTGTTAGGGAGTGAATTTTATGAACTCAAAGAACTGGTTACATGTAAAGATTTTAATGTAGCAAGGGAGGATTTACTTGCATTATTACACTGAAACATTTTTGTAGTTTCAACCTAATTTCTTGAGAAGAGTAGGAGAAGGCAAAAAAGGTCCGAAAGGAAATTTCTGTGCTTTAAAAGAAGATAGAAAGGGTGGGAATATGCAGTCAGGTGTTCTTTCCTGCAGCGCTTCATCCTCCAGCGTCCGCAGGCTTCAAACCGCATGAGCTGCCGAGGGAACGCAGGAGTGTTTGTTCTTTTAAATGACGTTGCGTACTAGTAAAGATTTAGGAAAACATTTCATCTGTTTACATCAGGAAATGAGAAACTCGGGGACAAAATGGAATTTGCAATGCTGTTTAGATAATTCTGAAATAGAGAATTGATGTTTCAAGCTTAAAAAAAATTTAATTAAGCTGCTTAACTATCAATATGAAATGCTGCTTCTTGCCACTGGGGATTCCTGTTCTACTGAGCTGTTGAAAGCTACTCATAACTTTGCAGTACAGAATGTGTTAGTTTTTCTCCTGGGATTGCATGCAAACAGGCACATAATCTTAAGTTCACTATTTATTCCATCCAAATCAAACAGGCTTGTCAATTAGTCAGCAACCTGTTAATTATTTCTTGGATTATCCCACTGAAGAGGGAAAAAAAGATTAACTCTTATAGTCTGGTCTTCCGGTGACTGTATATTTAAGAGCTATAAGTGTCACCTATCCTAGAAATATATAGGTTTTCTCCCAAAACTTAGTATTAAAACAATTTAATTCCATCCCCAATTAAACCTCTTAAAAGTGCTATCCGTCAACCGTAACTGATTCTGTAGTTGCGTTCAGAGATTATAGTAGAGTTATTTAGCAAGCAAGTTACTTTCTCTATCTAGGAGAGGACAGAAATGGGTAATGCAGACTCATTTCCTTGATTTATACTTAGGAAACAAAGGAAGAGCAGGAGTGATTTAAATACAGTTGTTTCAGTATTACTCCAATGTGAAATCAGATACTGTCTTTGATAAAAGTTGAGCAAATTCATTTTAGGAGAATGGTTTATACTTCTGTATGAAAGCACTGAGTTGTGGTAGTATTTTTGAAAAATAACCTGGTATATTGATGAAATATTTACTATGATGAAACCCAGGCTTAGTGTATGAGGTAGTAAAACACTGTTTTAATTTAACTGATATTTAGTGATTTATGTCATACAACCCAGATGACCTGAATCTCAAATATCCAATATTTTGGATAGAATAACCTTGTGAATCCATACGGTTAAAGTAACTCAAAGCTCTAATATACCTTCATATTGTTGACAGCTTGTGAATAGATCATATAGCAACTTGCACAGCCTTCTTGAAGGCTTGAATTCTAAGAGTTTGGTTGAGATATATTGGAATTCAATCTGACTTCTTGGTCTGTGTCTCAAGATTTATGAGGTAACTTTTTCAAATTCTTATGCCATCTAAGATAGTCAAGTTCACTTTCCTGTGCTCCCTTGTGAGAGCTAGGACACGTATGTACACATGTCAGAAATCAAGATGAAAAGTTCCTTTTGGAAAGGGGGAGAAGAAAAGCTTATTGCGTATCCCGGTCAGGACTAAGAGGCAAATGGTCCCGATTCCCCAGAAGGCTGCAGTTATCGGCTATCAATCAGTGCAGAGCAGCTCCGACTCGGAGGGATGTGCATCCGCCTGTGAATGTCACCGCTGAATTTAAATCTGTTTTTGATGGGATTCTGCTCCCCGTAATTGCACTTACATTATGCACTTCCTTTGGATCCCTGAAAATATTCTTCTTGCCTTGAGTCTGGCTTTGCTCGTTCTAGTTTCCTTTAGAATTTAGCTGTAATTTTGTACTATGTATTCAATCCTTGAGATAATCTTTTAAAATATTCGCTTTGTATCAATTATCATTAACCTACCTGAAAGGGGCTCACATTTATTTCCTAGCCAACAATGAGTGCGGAAGCAGTTTGATGTCATTGCTCTGCTCATGGACTTGTCATTCAGCCTCAGGATGTACCTTAAACAGTCTTATTTTCCTGGAAAATACCTCATAGATGGTCTGTTCTTTCCCTTTCTGTGTTAGCTGATTATATGATTATAAGTTTAGACATATGGAAGAGGTTTGATGTGCGTTATGTGGTTGTTACAGATGGATAAACTGAAATCAATATAGGTGTGTTCTTTAACAATTGTGGTTTTGTTTGCATTCATTTAAAATTATATTTTAGTCAAACACTTTTTCTTGTTAGTAAAGCTATGTGATGGAAAGACAAATGAGTCATGGTATTTTATAAGCGATTGAAACATATTTGCTCTAGCTTGCTGATCTAAAAGCAGGTTAATCTATTTCTAATAACCCTTATTGGCCCACCTGAAAATGTACTAGAGATTCGTAATAGAGACAGATAGGAGAATGTCCTCACAATTTTATGGTATTAAAACATGCTTTTAGCAACTGTTTTCTTAGTAGAATACAGGTGTTCAAGATGAAATTACGTCTTTAATAAAATATATTTTGCGAGGGCTCTTTTTTATAGCACTCTGTAGGAAATGAAAAGTCTGTTTAATCTGACCTTCATTTAAGAGTTCACGCGTGTAAGCTCATACAAGGCTAAGACTCTTTAGCCAGAATGTCACACTAATGTTTTAGTGGTGATGTGTTTGAGGTCCCTGCTCTCCAGTTTCTGAAGCCCTCTTCCTTCATGCTGCCCTTATGCGATTAAGTCCCCCTACTTTACTGTATAGCCACTCTGAATATTTTTTTAAATTCCCATTCTAGTCAATAAATAGTCAGAACACATCTTTTTGTAGCTTGTGTTTGCAAATTTGAGCCCAAACAAGAATAAAGTATTACAATATAAAGCGAAGGGGAGAGCTCTCTGCTTTCCTCTAGTGGACCTATTTGCTAGGGCTGGGGAGAAGTTCAGAAAAGATAAGCTGCATGCACCATTTTTATGCAAAAATGTCAGCATCAATCCAAGGAGAAGTGTATGTGCAATGCTGAATTAGGTCCTGAAACTGTGTTTCGAGATAAAAATCTGTTTAAGCTCTGCATGTACCAAGGATCGAAAATGGACAGGCTACCCTGGCAGTCTAATCTAAGTCTTGTAGTTCAGTGCTGTACAAAAGCAAAGCAGACAGATTATGAAGCAAGAATCCAGACATGAGACATGGTTGCTCAGTATTTCTTTAAGATAATTTTGGCATATTATCTCCTGTGTTTTCTTAGGATTTCCATAGAAACAAATCTACACCATCCTCTTAAGGATACTAGCCAGATGTCAGAGCCTCTGGCTTGCAGACAGCATGAAAACTTGCAGACGCCCTGTGTAGCAAAAGGGAGAGACACCTTCTGCACCCCGAAACGTACTTTTTTTCCATTAACCTACCTGAAAAGTGAAGAGTGTTCAGAAGAATGCAATATGTTACAGCATTAAGGGGTGCTTTATTTGTAGGGCAAAAATTCTTCTGGCTAAGTCTTGTAACACCGTTATCTTATTGCTCCTGTTTGTAGGACTGGAATAAGTTTTCTTTCTTTCTTTTTTTTCCTTTTTTATCCCCTCCATCCTTCAAGGACACAAAAGTTGAGATGTTCTCCTAGCTTCTAAAGCCTTGACTGGCCTTAGGTGGCCTTAGATCTCAGCCCTCAGGGAGACTTTCCTATATTTAACTAGCAAAGTCCGAGTATCTCACACGTGTTGGTTGACCCACTTGTAGCTGCTTCCCCTGCTGCAAACCAGTTGCTCCTTTTCTTCAGTTTTCCTCCTGAGATGGCTCTTCTTTTCCTGCCAATCTCCCAGTTTCCCTGAAGGGCTCTGGATCAAGCAAATGAGTCCCTGGTGATCCAGCTGAAAATTCAGCTTCTGTTACATGGAAATCCTGTGTCTGAGACATGAGCAATAGGATGCTGTAGAGATGCCAAAGTCATCAAAGCTTCCCTACTATCTCTTTTATGTATCCTGTATTTTCACTTATTCACTTTTTTCTTTCTATTTCAGAACATTATCGTCTTTTTTATTTTCAGTGAATATTCCCTGAGCTCTGATTACATAATTCAGTCCAGTAGACGGACAGTGTGTACCAGTTGGGAAAAATGAAGAATAAAAGATAAATTTCGAGGAATTGAGTAAACCTTTCAGAGAAGCAGGTTAATTTATAAAGCATGTTCTATTCTTTACAAAAAAATATCCTTGTAGACCCATTAAACTTCAGCTTCTAGCAGGTGCATTGAATTTTGAGAGCCGGTTTTGTACAATACCAGCCTGATTGAGGGTCCAGGGTCACAGTCTCCCGGGTTCCCATTCACTGGAGTCAGAAAGGGGCGACAGGAGCCTTGTGGGCAGCAGCCTCTTTCTCTTCCAAATCATTTGTTCTTGTAAAGAGATGCATTAAAAGGGTAAGCGGGTAATTGCGAGTGAAATCACAGGGGTGGTTGTGTCGTTTGAGCTCTGAAATAAGTCGCTGAAAAAGAGGGTCAACAAATTGCTCGGGTACAGATTTATAATGCAGATATCGGTTTCCTCGCAGAGGAATCTCGCTCGGCCACAGATTTCTTGAGAAAAGAGCAGTTTACTGAGCTCCCTTTTGAGCTTCTTCATACCAGCAGGTAAAGGGTGATGTTTTGGGGAGGCTGATGCCAATCCTTTTACTTTATCCTTGGTCTGGGGACAGACTCCTGGCTTCTCGCGTCCACAGGGCAGTTTGACTCCTGTGAGTAACCTTGTAAGGGTGCAACTATAAAGACCATCTCCTAACTCATTTAGGAGAGTCCCAGAAATACACATGAAGCCTTTGGAAGGTTTAAAAATTTCCATCCTTCATTAGAACTCCCTTTAATCTCTTTACAGGTTAAAACATGCCTGGAAATGTTGCAATAATGGGTATATTCTGTATACAACTTTGAGAACATCTGTTAAAAAGTAGTTGTATGTCATGCTAATACTGACTCTTTCTTAAATTATTAGTTTAAGTTGTACAGTGTTAGTTGATTTTGGGGAACATAAGAACTGACAGAAAGCTCCTCAGAATATACAGTTATTTAAAAAGAAAAGCAAGATTTTATAGAATATCAGCTCACATATGTAATACAATATGTGCTTCTCCACTACATAGCCCAGAAATATCTGCCCTTTTAGTGCTCTTTCTGTTTCTCAAGATCTGTAGCAACCGTTCAACACTTTAAAAACTGAAACGTTCAAAATACTGTGAGTTACAATGGGGAAAAAATCGTTTTTGACTTATTTGGCTGGGTGAATTACAGTCAGAGTTTATGTAAAATAGCTTATATTTATTGCTTAAGAGCTGGTGTCTTTTTTTTCTAGCAGAAGTTGTTATAACTTTTGAAAGTTAAGTGCTAAGAAGAGAGACAATTTATCGGTGCAAGTCATTAAATGTGTGTGCAGCTGATGCTCTGCCTTACTTGCGGATCAAACGGGTTATAAATCTTCCTAATTATTTTTTTCCCAAGCGAGAAGCACAAATCTAGTTCCTTCGGATTCTGGAGCTGTAGAAAGTGCTGCTGCTCCCGGGCCGTCGACACGCGACTGTGCGGCCACCAAGGACGAGTGACATCCCCAGTCTCAGGCTTCAGAGGGGCCTGGGACGCCTTGGAAACCACCATCTCTTTGACTATCCACCCTTTAGAGACAATAGTGCATGTTGAGCCTTAAAGAATGAGGTCATTTCCTCATAAAACGTAAAAGATAGCTTAAACCCTTTCAATAGCAAGTATAAAAATACCTGAGCTTAATCTAAAACAAGTTGTGACCGGAAGATTAGCAATTTAGTTAGTTGCTCTAGGAAATTCAGCTGTCTGGAAAGCAGAGAGTGGTAATAAAACGTCCCGCTCAGCTGATTGCTGCCTTCACACGGAGATTTCGATTCTGCGCTTGCCTGGGCTCCGGCCTGATGGATGCTGCTGATTACGATGGCTCAATAAGCGTCGCTGGTGCTTCACCCGGGGTGGGGTGGATGATTTGGAAGCTGTTGGCATGCCTTGTTGGGCTTTGTTTTTCCTTCTTTGTTTTTGATTACTCTTCGTGGTTATGAAATACATTACCGTCACCAGAGGCCTCTGCATAGAGAGTATGTAAAATTTTATTGGCAACCATATGTAATATCAAGTTGTCGTTTTGACAAGATGGAAAGTACCTTTTTTATGTGGGGAAATGAAACACAGAGCCTACAAACAGAATAGATTATATTCAGTCTATTGCAATATTTTATTAATTGATATTTTTCTATATTTTACTCAATGCAGTCAATACATCAATAACTATTACAGAAAAACCTGTATGCGTTACAGTTAAGTACTGTTACTGCAAATATATCACAAAGTAAATCACACGTTAGGCTAGGTTATAAAATACAGGGAGCTCAATTCCAATATTATCTTCTGCTTTGGGTTTCTAAGCATGCTCTGGGGCTGCAGATGGTTCAGGAACCTTCTTATACATGTGAATCACCACAAAACAACCCTTCCCAGAAGCCAGGCCTTCTAAGCGGTGGGAAACTCCAGTGTTACACAAGATGCTTGAGGATTACATAGTACATAAATGACTAAATAGCCAAGTGTTTCCTGCTGTGCATATGTTCTTCTTGGCAGACATGTGTGAGCTACTTACGCTGGCAATTGCCGGTGATGGTATCAAGCCCAAGAGATGCTGTAATTTCTGCTTTGCTTAATTCCTCACAAAGCCCTTGTAACTGTGGAGTTCTTATTTCCTTTTAGCATCCCTGCTGTCCCCTTTCATGTGTTTTTATTCATCCCTTCCCTTCTGTGATCTTGAGCTTAGTCCATCTTCTAGCTTTGCTTGACCATAGCTGGTTGTGTGGTCAAATGGGTCCTTTCCCCTTACCCACAACTTGTTATCCATATGACTTGAATTCTTATTGACTTCTTATTTCAAGCAATGTTTGAAACGATCTTTCTAGTTAATAGAATTTTAGTGACTGGTTTCTAAGTTTCTAAGTGATTTGAGTGGGCTGTTTGCTTGCCATGGGCCAAGTCCCTTTCCGGCTGATGTCAGTGAGCGTGTGACTGGGCACAGAATGATTCATAATTCTGGGGGGAATTTTTTTTTTTCCTGATGGAAAAAGGCACATCCTTTCTGGTTACATTCACAGCCTCACTTTGCAACTTGGGGAAGTCTAAGCATGTGTGGTCTGCCAGGAGAATAAGAGTTTGAAGTTGTACCTGACCCTCGACTATTAATAAAATGCCCCAATTCAAAATCTGTAATTGGTTTTGGGTAATACTGTTTAATGCGTTTTGAGTTGCAATAACATGGAAAAGAAACATATCAATCTTGTGATTTTTTTGTGAAGTGTTTTGTTCTAAACTATTTTTTCTATCAGTGTTTTCCATATACCTTGAGACTTTTCCTGCTGTGATAATCATTTCTATCCAAGATTACTCCTCTGCTTTATTTAATTTTTTTGAGTGAATTTAATCCTTGTGAAAGGGGAAAGAAAAAAAATATCAGACCAGGCATTTCTTTTTTCTTTCAAATAAGCATTAGGGCCTGAGGGTTTTAAGTTTTTTTTTTTAAAGTTTATTATTTGTGAATTATGTTTCTGAAGACAAAACTTAGTTCTAAATATAGCAGTGTTAACCTTAAGAGCTAGGACGCGCTGTCCTTGTTTTACATTGGCCATTTTGAGAAGAAACGCGCTAAATACCATGGGCATGAAATTTCCTAATGCTCATTTAAATAACTTTTAAAACGATTTTCTCTCTTTCAGATGATGTTGCTCCGTACTTCAAGACGGAACCAGGCTTGCCCCAGATACACTTGGAAGGAAATCGCCTTGTGCTGACATGCCTTGCTGAAGGCAGCTGGCCCTTGGAATTCAAGTGGTTGCGCAACGGCAGTGAAATAACTAACTATTCCACTGAATATAAGTAAATACAAACCATATAATAGTTGTCTTTAAGTATAATTGAAAAAAAGAGCAAGAGTACTTAACCTTTTTTAGACACTGATGCATTGACTATGTTTTTATTGTGAAGGTTAGCAGTAATTAGAGAACATCTGGGAGAATCTCTTCTGCGAAAATTTGTTTTTTTAAGATTTCAAAGTAGAGATGGTAACGCAAACTTTAATATCAATACTTTTTCTCATGGGGAGATGTTTTATTTGATGTATTTTTAAATCAATGATACTTTTTAAGGTTTTCCTCTTCTGAATGAAAAGAGAAGGGAGTTTGTCACTTGATGTTTGTCTGCTATTCGATGTTTGTCTGCTATTCTAGGTACCTTGGTTCTCCATCACTGTAGTGCCTTGAAAGCAGAGCAAATATTAGATAAATGTTTTGTCTGACTTGCTGCTTATCCTTACAGAGAACTAACCTCAATGGAAGTCCTCTTTAATAGGTAGATGGAGAAATAAAAGAATTTTATTTATTTTCATCTCTGGGAGCATAAAAATTAATCTTGCGGTTTGACAAACTGTTCTGTAGATCTGTGTAGTTCCCAGGACCTCATTCACACCTGGTCTGTGTTCCTTAAGACATCCCATGAGCAAGTGAAAAAATGTACTGTGCTAATCAGAGCTACGTTTTTGCTGTTTTGGAGCAGATGGCCAAACATACAAGCATTGAATGACTGAGTTTCTTCTGCCTTTTCCTTAGTGGGAACCTTAACTAGGTTTCCCCTATGCAGTTGCCAATTTCCATAAACCATATAGAAATTTAATATCTATGCAAATTCTGCACTTCCCAAGTTTTGTTGAAATCTCTTGCTGAATTTGGAAGTTGAGGGTGTGTTTATGTGTAGTAGACCCCTTGCAAAACGCTTCCATCCTTAGTGAACCAGGGTAAATAGTACATTTAGGTAATAATTGCATTGCTTAAGGCAGTGAAAAATCATGCTTCATCATTGTAGATAGAAGTTTTGCCATAGGTGGGGATAAATTTGTAGGTAATGATATGCATTGCTGTGGTATGGGTATAAATCTGTCATTACTGATATGCATTGCTATGGTGCAGCGAAACTAAAGTCTCTACTAGACATTAGGACTTCCTGAGATTTTTTTTCCCTTTTGAGAGAACAGATGCTTCTAAGGGTTGCTATCACTATGAATTCTCTAAGTATTATATTACTAAGTCTATCAAAACGTTTCTTCATATAGAACTGACAATACAGTCTAACAAGATCATCCATAATTGATTTCCTCAAAGATTTCAAAATGATAACATGGACAATAGTGCTGATGTTAAATTTATTTACATTTCTAGAGGAGTAGCACTAGAGTCCTTTAAACAGCAGGTGTTTTAAAAATCCTCTCAGGTCATGTAGTGCACAAATGTATTCAGAGACTGTATTTCCAAAGAAACATGTAGTTTTATCTGCACTTTCCTGAATATTCAAGACCTTTGGTTTAGGTGAGGCTGTTGGAAAAACTGAATATGTGCTGAATAACTTGTTTTTTTCATTAGCTGTTTTTGTTATCAGGCCTTGAAATATGCTCCTATCTTGGGCCCTACATATATCATGCAGTAATGTTTAGTTTATAAAAGAGACTTGTGAATATTTCTAGAGGAAAAAAAAAGAAATCTCTAATAGTACAATTAATCACAAAGGGTTTGAGCATGACTTGGAGTTAATGCCACTGGATTTTTTTTGGAAGACAGAGCTGACAACAGCTGTTATCCATGTAAATGCTGAGAGAGTAAGAGAAAACAACCTTGGGTAAGGCAAAAACATGGATTATTAACCAAAAGCAAACTCACGCTTTGTAGGTGTGCTGGACTTGAGGGGCTTAAACTTTATGATACTGAAAGAAATCTGAGTGAGCCTGTGTGACATTTGGAAAGTAAGAACAGAATGCCATGGTATTTATTAGATATGTGCACGTTCTTAAACTCACCAAGACCCAAAATTATAATTTGACTGTGTATTGCAATATGATTTGGGATCAGGGTACTGAAACGTCTTTCCCAAGCTGCCTGCTTGTGTGTCTGTGGATCTGGGCACACATGGACCTCTTTTCTTATCAGCAGAGTTAATTTACTCTAGTGAGTTTCAGGTCATGATGAAAGGCACATTTATTCATTTTGCATGTTTTATTTTGCCCTTGTTTCCATTTCTTATTAAACACATTGCTACAGAGGCACTTAAGAAGATAGGAAAATATTAGCTTATAATAATTACAATAATACTGCTAGAAAATATTAATTTAAATTTTGCAGCCTTGTTATTAATGTAATTCCTTGCAGCAGTCTGAGGAAAAGCTAAAGAAGATTTTCATTTTATAGGAAAGTTGTAAGCGTGGCTGTCCTAGCAGCCACATAGTTGCCTAAAAAGGATTAAGTGACATAGGTACATTAGGATGAATGAAAGCAAGAAGGGGAAGGTTTAAACACAAAAACTCCAGTTGCAAAATTTCAACTTTGACCCTGTAATAGTTTGTCCTCTTAGGAATGTAAATGTTCTGTGAAATGCATGAATCTTTCTCATATAAGTGAGTTGAGGTGCGGGTTGACTCATCAAATATTTTCAGTAATTAATATTAGTTATTGCAGCTTAGTTAATGTCTATATTGTAAAAGCATGAAAATACTCAGGGCTTATTGCACACTAAAGGAGTAAAGAATAAATTGGAGTCTTTGCATACCGTGGTTTGCCCCTGAATGAACAGCTCGTCTTTATAGAAAGGTGCTGATTAGGAACGCACAGCCGCCTGTTTGTAGTGACTGTGCATACTCTACTTGGTGGTCAGCATTTATAAAAGAACATTAAATAGGCCGTGGTCTGAGACACATGTATTGGAATGAACCGGATCAATAGTGCTGATTGAAGAGCACTGTTAGCTAGTTAGTACGAATTAAGAATGTGTGAAGTTAAGACAGTGACTTTTTTGGTATTTGTCTTTTGAAAGCAATACCTATGCCAGCTGGAGTTTAGGTCACTTGGTGCTCAATTCTGTTTTTAAAATTTTTGAATATATGATAAGCTACACGGTTAGGAAAGAAAACAGGTTTGGCTTCAATATGTTGCTTTTTTCACAAGTGAGACTTTTGAAAATCCAAATTCTATCTGTTCAGCAGCAGTCGGTTCTGAAGTTCTCCCTCCTCACTGTACCTGGAGCAGAGCATCCTTGGGTTTCCAGGACCTTCTTTCCTACCTGTCTTTCATATTAGCTTTATTTGCTCCCTGTCACTTTCCATCTTTCTGTGGAAACTTTATTTCTGGTGGTTGTACTGCTCAAAACAAATTAACTGACTCCGTGGCTTGCGCAAGTCCCCGGAAGCCGTCAGTGGCCTCGGGCACTGTGACGGCGGCCAGTTCTTCTCTCACAAGTGAGAGCGCACACAAAATTAAAGCAAAATGATGCCTTGCTGTGGTAAACAAACAAACAAAGGCCTGTCTTAACCTTTGATATAAATCTAGTCCGTGGAAGAGAACCCTTTGAATTTAGAAAGACCTATTTTTTCTGCCTTTTGCCTATCGCAAAATAACTTGAACCATGAAAGCTTAGCACACACAAAGCAGTATTTTGCTGTGAGGTAAATAGAAATGTATTTTCTAAAAGAAGAAAAAACATCAGTAAAAGAGAAGCTATTTCTATTTAGAAACAAGTGAACTCTCTTCAGAAGCTTTCTGAAAAGTCTGATTGAGTATCCAACAATCTGTGGCTCGCACAAGTTGGCAAAAACTTAATGTTTCCTGTAGTACTGAAGAATGCCAAAGAAAGACCTTCAAATTTTGGCTCCGTATAAGAGACAGGTAGAAAAACAAATGTTGGTTAAGTACAATACTGAATTGTTGGGGAGGGAGAAAACCTTAGAAAGCTAGAAACTGTTTAATAATATTAGCTATAAAAATGAATTGTCAATATCGTTTGATTATATATACACACTACAGTGGAGGTTTGTAGCAGTCAGCTACTTAGTAAAGAAAGGAGGACTCCTGGAAGGAACTAAGGAAGTCTTCTCCATCATTTGGTATCCCGTGCCCTGTATATTCCCCTAGCTTCCTGCTGTGTCTCCTATGGCACATGCAGCAGGCAGCATGCCTAAGTTAGAATTAAATATTTGTTGCAGTTATTTGTATGCTGAAGGCAGCACTGGTTAGACTCTGCCCCCTCTCCCTAGAAATTCTTGGTTTCCCTAGAAATTCCTTTAATCCCTGCAGAAAAATTACCAAGGGAGGAGTAGGAGTCGTCACCAGGATAGATGAGGCCTACATCAGAAGCTGCCTACTTGGGAAGCCAGGGTTTTCTGGGAATTGCTCGGGATTGCTAAAGTTTCTTGGTGGTTCTGGTATTGTAATTCACTGGTTTTTAGGCTGTCTGAACTATTTTCTATTGTGTATTTGATGGTAATTATAATGCAGTGATTATAGTCCCCATTTATCACTTAAACTACATTTCTCCCACCTCTCTCATTTTCATACCGTCTGATTCTGTTCACACATTAGCTCTGTACGTGGGTGTGTATAGTATGTGCAAGTATGAGATGAGGCCTTCTGTAGTAGAATTAAATTTTGAAGATTAAAATTCAGCAGTATTATTTATCATTTTCATAAAGACTTTCATTAATCCTGCTCTAAGATCTCTGAAGGTGACTGGGGGAATTTGCTCTTTGATTAATGTTTGTTTAATGCAGGATTATCTATATTAGTCCTTTGTTTTATTCACATTAAAACTGTGCCGATCAGCTCGTTTTCGTGTTGGACTATCAGATATAGTTGAATGAGGAAGGCGAACATTAGTGGCCGAAGTGACATTTTAAGTACCCTGAAGGGCAGAACAAATATAATGTACAATGCAGTGTGTCTTTTGCAGTGCTCTTCTGAGCTGAGCTAGTCACACAGTGGAGTAAGCACCTTTTTTCATGGGAAAATTTTGATGGTTCTTGCAAGATTCCTTTTGTCTACATTTAAGTTGTGGTTTTGTTATGCAACCTCCAAGCGAAATGCTCGGCATCTTTGCTTGGTGAATGAGGTATCTAAAATGAAGGAAAACACTTAAGTCTATGTCAAGGCAAACTGGGGAGACCAATCAATATTTATCGAGTGTAGGTTTTAACCTGGAAGAGTTTTTTTTTTGTGCAGTTCAAGTATTTTTTCCTAGATATAGTACTAGTGCTATAATATTTGAGATAATGCATAAATTATTAGAGGAGAAATAAGAAATGCACTGATTTGCTTGTACGCCTACCATAATTCTGTATTTGTGTCTCTTTAGGTACATCATCCCAGCTCTGCAGAGGTCCGATGCTGGTTTTTATCAGTGTGTTGTACGAAACAGGATGGGAGCGTTGCTGCAGAGAAGATCTGAAGTTCAGGTGGCATGTATGTTCAAATACAAGTTATTTCATTAGCTAACTGATCTTTTTTCATATGTCAAAACCAGCATAGCAGTCATATTTGCTGGCTTTTCTCTGAAAGGAATGGAGGATTCTTTGGAGTTAGGCTCTAATTTAGTATCTGATTTGGAAATGTTAAAAGTTACTGCTTAACCGTTTACTGGGTAATGCACTTATCTAGATTTATTTTCACTTTTTATGTTAATGTGTAGAAAATATCATCCAAATAGCTTTCAAATAATCCAAGAATTAGACTTTATTCTTTCTCTGAAGTAACTACATTTTAAAGAGAGACTTGTATATTACGAGTAAGCAGTGAAATGTGGATCACATTGCTTTTCCTCAGGGTCAGTAGTAGCAAATGTCACTTCATATGTGGAATTTAGGAAAGAAATTGAATTATTTACTAGAAAACCAATTCCAAGGAACAGATGAAAATGAATAACTGTGTCATGAGGGAAGTTATTTGGAATTTTCTGTGCTTTAAAATAAAAACAGTTACCGATGCTGCTCTAAAGGTTTTGATTTCATGTTCACCAGCCCCCCATATTTATGTATAAAATAAATATATTTAAATTATATAATTACAATAATTATATGTTTGATCTCTCAATGATACAGTTTTAAGGGTGCTGGGAGCCAGCCTACAAGTTCTCTGCTGCTGGGAAGGGACTTTGCTGCTATAACTCCTGCCTTCCCCTGGCTGCCGTGCCTGTATTGCATGATCCTCCTGCTGATGTGGTGCCTGCTCTCATTTCCTTGGACCACTGCAAATATTTTTCTCTGTTTTAATGAACTATGCCAGGCCCAGGAGACCAAGTAAAAGCTGATGCAAAGGGAGCATGGCTGGGAAGCACAATCAGATTTCCAACCAGGTCAGAAGAGGAAGATGGAGCAGGAAGGACAGGGCCAGGGGAAGCAGGGGAGGAAAGAAGTTCCCCTTTTTACAGTGGGAAATGGTTAGATGAACCTGGATGCTTATGGAGTTGCATCTACAGGTGTGGTTTTGGGGGCGAAATGCTTTGGCAGCAATCCTGGTGTGCCATCCACTCATTTTTCCCTCCTCCTTGCTAAGCGTTCCCGCTCCTGTGTTGCACTGTGCCATCCTGTGCCTGCAGGCTGAGCAGAAACACGTCTGTGCAGCTGTGGCCTGGGAAACTCATCCAACATTTTTGGAAAAACAGCAGCTAACTTGTAGAGTTTGTAATAAAAAAAAAAAAATATATTTCTCCCAGTATGGTTCCCTGCAGCTATATTAGCACGGTGGACATGCACAATTTCTGGGGAAATACTTGTGGGAATCGGATAGGAGGGAGGTGGCACTGAAATACTTTGATATTTCTGCTAGAGAATTTTGTCTCCTGAAGACACAGCCTTTTTCCCTTCTGAATAAGGGAAAGATTTGGGATAAAGTGCTTGGTTTCTTTAGGGTTTTTCTTTTGTGTGTTTGGTTGCTCTTGAGAGAGAGGAAGTAGAATAAACTTTTTTTCTTTGTCTCTGTCTAGAGTAACTATTGCTACTATGATTATTTTCCATTTTTTAACAAGCTTTGATGTAAACTAATCATTTTTAAGTTGTAGGGACATAATAAAATACTTCATTTTACTACAACTTGTTGATTTTTCTTAAAAACATACCAGAAAACAGAATTCCAAGGACTTAGGTTATCTTGATCAGGCTTTTTAAGAGCTACCAGCAACTATAAATTTGGTGCTTAACTTTGAGGTGTTCACAGGAAATGAACTTTATGTGCCGCTAGAGAGAACTACTTCCCAATCAACTTTAAAAAACTGAACATATGTAGTGAAAATTCAAAATTCACAAGTATAATATGCATTGGGAAAGATCTGAGGTATTTTCCATGTCCTAGATCTCCAAAGCAGCAGCAGTCTTGTTAAATAATTTTAAAAATTCTTCACAATAAAGTATTACTTAACTGAATGGGAACACATCTTTAGAAGAAAACTGCTGAGTAAATCTTAATTACAGAATGGACTTAAAACTTCTTGGATTGTGAAGACTGGGATAATCATATGACGGTGAAGTTAATTAGATCCACCTACATGGTTTGAAACTTCTTTTCAAGTAGATGATCTGATTACAGTTGTGCGAAATCTGGAGCAACAAAGGAAATTCAGTGCTGATTATGTCTGAATAAATAACTCGGAAATCACAAAGATGATTAAAGCCTCTTTAAAATACCATGTGTTTTTAATTCCTGTTCTTGTTCTGTCTCTTCTCATCTGCTTCCATCCACAGGCCTGATAGTAGCCTCATATGCTTCTATCTCCGTTGCATCCCTTTTTGCTCTAGAGAAATTGGGAAAAAAAAACCCCGTGGTCCTAAAAAATGGCAATTCAGTGAAGGAAACCCAAAGAGTTCTCTGTGCACCAGCTTCTCAGTTTAAAGCAGAATAAAATACATACAGGTTCTTTCAAGAGAGAATAAGTAGGAGCCTACAGGCCTGTTTATTTTAATGGATAGAAATAAGATACAAAAGGCAGAAGAAAAACAAGAGAAAAACATTTACTGTTTTTTCTTTTAACAAGGACTCCATAGATGCATGCACTTGTCTATGAAAAACTTATCCAGAGGCCAAGATTCTGCTATTGTAGAGCTTTCCTCCATTAAAATCCTTATTAAAACCTGCTGTTTAATGCTACAAATGCCTTTATAAATGTCAGAGATACAGGTGTACTATTTGCATCACAGAAGAACTAATAGCTACCAGAACAACCATAGCCTTGTTGTTTTTATATCCATTTGGCCTCTATGAGCTATTCACATAGATCAGGCTATAAATTTGGCTATAAGTCATGCAGCTGTTTTGTCTATGTGTGCACTTACAGATAGAAGGAAAAAATGATTAAAAAAAGACAAACCATTTGCATTTCTTTGCATCACGCAGTAAGCTGTTTTGTATAGTACAAGGAGATATTTTAAAAAAAAAAATCTTCATCAAAACATATTTGGTTAAAAACAGACTCTGCTATTGTAAAAGAACACTTAGGCTGTGCAGTGTTGCTGATTGATGCACTTCTTGTGTGCTCTAGCAGCACTTTCCTCTGCCTTACACCTTAATGCTTGCCCAAATCTGTGTTAATCAGCACTATTTTGTGATCTGTTGTGTCATATTGCCTAATTATAGTGATGATAATGACTATTGTAAAGAACAGTTATTTCTTTCTCTGACCCTGGAGAAGAGAGAGGGCCATACTCGAGTACTTTGATGACGCTTAGTATGATTTTCTTTGCAGATATGGGAAACTTTGTGGATGCAAACCAGAGAAAAACAGTGACTGAAGGACAAGCTGCAGTTTTGGACTTCCTGCACATATCCAGCCACCCGAGACCACAAGTGACTTGGTTTAGAGATGGACACAAGATTATACCAAGCAGCAGAATGTAAGTTGATGCAAAGCTCAAAAGGAAAAGGGGGAGGAAACCACTCTGAAAAATGATTAATTACATTTGATAATGTAACTTACTTTAAGTAAACTAATTAAGGTTTAAAGAGAATAAAGTAGCATAGCTCTGGCTAAGTTTGAGATAAATGCCTATTTTAAAACCAGCTCTGAACTTCCCAAGCAGTTTGACAAAATAATTCATATGCTTTTAATGTTCTTAGTGCAGCATAAGGGAATGAATATGCAGAATGTCTGCCCTCTCTTCACTCTATTCATTTTCATGATACATTTTGGAAAAGTGAATGCTCATCTCTCAATTATGTTTACTTGACTGGGCTAACTTAATGAATACTGAGTGCTTTTGTTATTGTTCTAGCACATAGGACTGAATTTTTACATGGAGTTATGCTCAATACTATCTTCCTCGCAGTAGAATTGTAAATATTGCTTTTTCTTCTTCCTTATCTTTTTAGTATACAATGACAGTTTTATCTCTTTTTGTCTAATTAGCAGTTCACCCACTAATGGCAGAGCTCTTGCACTGTGATTAGTTAAGCATTATCTCCAAGTGTGCTCATTTATCCTTTCCTGAGACAGTTATTAGGCCAACTTGTGTTTTTACCTTCATAATTTTAATTAGAGGTGGTAGGGGCTAGCTGTAGCATTAAAAAAAAAAAAGTCTAAACTATTTTTATTGGTCTATTTTATTAGAAAACTATTGCAATGCTAAGAATTCAGGTGGCTTTTTTGTTTAATTATGTGCATTATATCTTCATATATCCAACAGGATAGAGATGCTAGCAGCTGATGGTTAATGAGATGTTGCCAAGTTCCAGAAGGGTTACTGAATCTTTAGAGTTTGTATTAGCAATAGAAAACTTCTTAGGTTTTAATTTTAATAAACTATACTGTATATTTTAATGCCTTTCATACACATTTCTTAAAGACAAAACTATCTTACCTAAGCCCTTGGAAGCTGCTAAAATTAGTATTGCAAGAATATGAAGCAACTTATGAATAGTTTAATAGTAATTTAAAGAGAAACAGGCTGGAAGATGAAACAGTATTTTGAGGGTGTTCTCTTGGAGAGATATGAGACAACTCCTGAGTTATTTGTTAGGAATCTACTTCTTTCAGTCATGACATGATACAAGTTTTATTTTGTCCGTGCAGTGAATACACCCCCACAACACACACAAAAAGCTAATGGTGAAGAAGCTTCGTTATCCAGGTATCAGGCAGCTGCTTGGGGGCTATTACTGGGTAACTGAGTGATGGAGGCAAGGGCCTGCTGGCAACACCTGGAAATGAGTTCTGTGCAGGTCCCTTTGCGGTGTAATAAAGCTGCAAATATAGATATATGTAAGATGTATTTGAATAGTCTAAACTCATACTCTGTTGCTTGTTAGGGCAAAATCATCTGTAATTCATAGCACTATGGCAACTGTTTACAAGTGAGAAAATTACATTTTTTTTTCCTGTGGTAGGTTATATCTAAAACTGCCTACATGTATTTTTATATCCCTGCTCTGCTGTTTTGTCCAAAAGGAATTTTTGAAGACTTTTGTGTTTGTCTGGTGTGTGTAGGAAGATCTGACCACATTTTCAGTAGAAGTAGATGTGCTGAAATTTTACATCTCCTTTTAGGTTTGATATATGGAATCAGGTAAGCACAATAAGTTCAGGAAATGGCAGGTTTATATTGTGTGTACCAGTTTTCTGTGCAATGTAGGTGCAATGTAGTTTGGTTCCACAAATTATTAGCAATATTAGCAAAATAGTTTGTGGAAATCAACTCACCTAGTGCTGTGAAAACTGCAAATAAACCTTAGAAGTACATGAAACCTGAGACCCAGAGAGGATGTACGTTTAGACATAAAACTAGAAATGAAAAATACCTTTCTCATGGGAATTGTGTTGCTGCTCTGGAGAGCAAGTTGTGCCTTTCAAGTCATGTTTTCTGTGCACACAAAGGTGCATCAATCGAAATGACCAGTTTAGCAACAGATCCAGTTAGATCGAGACAGCCACCTTGTATGGATGCTCTTTAAACTGATTAAAAGTACCTTATATTGCTAAATCAATATAAAGCTTTTTTAATCCTCTTAAACAAGCTTATAATGATTTAGCCAGATCAATCAGCTATTCGGTCAGCTGTAGTAATGGTTCCCAAGAGCAGCCTTGCTGCATCCTATGCAGACTGAGGAAATAGGCAGTACAGAGGATGAGGATGGTAGAGGTACATGTGGTACACGGTAATTTTTCGTCAGTGCTTGTTGGAGACAAACGAAGTTGGCATTTTGGAATTGACTTCTTTAAAAAAAAAAAAAAAAAAAAGATTTTTTCACTGGAAAACCTTCCATTAGTAGTCCATTTATTATTGTTTTATTTTTTTAGGAAAAAACACAAATGATAGATGTTTTTGCTGTCTTCAGTAACTTTCTACACTTAAAAATACTTTCTTCTGCACCCATGTGCTAGAAAGGATGTGTCTAGACTTGTGATAACTTCTTGATAGCTCAGTAGTGCAGTTCTTTGACTACTTCTTGCCTCGAGGGGTAATGAAGAAGGCCTTTCTGTAGAGGTTGGCCTATGTTTACACTGAGGCATTGGTAATTTAGCAGGTTTAGTGCTGTAAGTTGATAATAGTGCCCAGAAATCATCAGTTAATGGATCGTTTTCACAAATGATGGCCACTTCTGCATTTTTAAGGTAGAAAATGTTCGATGTTACACTGAGGCATTTTTTTTGATCCTCTGGCAGAGATTTTACTATTTACCTATTTTACTCTGCTTTAGGTTATGGATTCTCAGAATTGTAGGGAGTGGCTGGTGAAGTAGTTTCTAAGCTAACTTCCAACCCAATTTGTACATGAGGTCTTTATTTTTCCTAATAAGCAGCATTTGGATGAGCATTTCTGCTCCTGCACTCTGAATGACTCCCCATAACTTCAAGGGCAGCACAAGGGAAGGAGAAACCAGCAGGGACTGTTAAAAACAACCCAGTTTGCAAAAGTTGTCCTCCTATTTGATATAAATTTATCCTTGGGATTTTCTGCAGCTTTTGTGTTGATAATTGGCTCACTTGAAGCATTAGCTGATTCCTTCGCTCTGTCTTTATGCTAGTAAAATTCTATCTAACGCAGTGCAGAAAAGTTCTTTTTTTTGTCATGTAAAGACACTGCTGGAGCAGTGGCCCCTAGCGCTAGGGGGACTTTTGTCACTCAGTCACTATAAATGAACCAAATGTGCTTTATCCTGGCAGGCAGATGGCGATGAATTGAATTGCCTTTAGGTATACATGAGTTTAATATCTTTTTTTAATAAGAGTTTTTCATTTCACATATGAATGAACGTGGTCATTAATATCGCTTATGGAGACTGAATGTGCTGGCAAATTGTGAAATGGAAGTATGTTAGGCTCAAGTGGCTCTTATATAGGACTTACTGCGTTTTAGACATCCACTATGTATTAAGCAAAGCTGGTATCAACTAAGGTGATAATATTGCTAATGATAGCTGTAACTGAGCATGCTTTAAAAATAAGAAAATTTAAAAGATATAGAAATAATATATTAGAGGTTGGCATTAGCATTAAATTAGATTGTACCCTGACAACTCACTCCATGTTGCACATAAACATTTTTCACTTCAAAACAAACACTGCATTGTTGTTTTTATGAGCAGTTTCAGTTCCAGCAATGTGTGTCTCTACAACCGCTATCCTGTCATACAACTTATGTTAGTTGCACATAATTACTTTTCACACATACTGGATAATACTTTAATTAAAACTGTGATGATTAGCATTAGTGAGCAGTAAATTCGGAGACTGTCAAGTCTACGGTGTGGTAGCTGTGAACGAAAAAAGGGTTGCAGTGCTCGTACATGTGCTAATGTTTTGAGCTGGAGTGGCACCTCTCTTCCAGAGAGATGACAGGAAAACTGTATGCTGTTTTTTGTCTGACAGTACCTATTGATATATGACCTTGTACAAGGCACCACATTAATTTTAGAATCAACTTTTCAATACCTGAGGATGAAGAAAATTTTGTAGAATTAAATTGTTTCCTTAGCCTGAGATGTGTTAGCGCCCGAGTATGTGTTTAAGTAAACTTTGACACTGAATAACTTCAATTTTAAGCAACAGGCAGCCGTAGAAAACATCCTCCATGGCGTCTTATGGCATTTTCCTGCTATCCTCGAGGGCCGTATGTGTATGAAAAACTGCAGGGAAATCTCCCCTCATCTCTTCGAGTGCTCGGGTGGGGAGCCCGGATGCTGCAGCAGGTTGGTTTGAGAGCTACTACCTCTGCTGTGTTCAGTGCTGGAAAACATTAACACCTCAGAGCAAACAAATCCCGGGATTATTTTCTAAAGCTTGTCAAAATTGAAACTCACTGTTTTTTCCCTCTGCTCAGAATTTGTTTGCCAATGGTTTTAGATGAGGATCTCAAACTTATTCAGAGTGTAGCTTCCAGGGTGCAACCTCCTATGTCAGGCATGTGAAGGAAGAGGTGGGCTTGGCCATGCTTGGGGACCATGGATGCGCAGGAGGGATACAGTGGGAGAGAGGGATGGCAGAGCTCGATCATTGCCAAAGAGTCAGGAGAGAAAAAGAGAGGCTACTTCAAACTAATATTGCGTTATAATGGGCCTCAACCATTCATAGTATATCTCAGTGCAATCTTCAACTGCTGTAAATATCAATAAAACTCTAAAGATCACTGTCTAAGGAGAAATCTGTATACTAGACATTGCTTTTTATGATGATCATGTTTGAAAAAGCAAAATCACGTTTATGTCACCTGTGCTCATTAATCATAGATTTAGAATTTGTAAAACGAAAGGGGAACGAATGGGAGTGTCACTAGCGAGAAACCTTTTGGCTTAGCTCTGATTTAGTTATCGCTGCTTTCCCTGGGAAATTGATTGATGGTTTTGTTGCTTTCTGGGGACTGATGCAGTTTGAGAAAGTAAAAAACATGGGTGGGGGGGGTGGAACTATTGCTTTTTCTCTCTGAAAGTGAATTTACAATATTTTTCCAGGGGGGGGGGGGGGGGGGGGGGGGGGGAAAAAGTCCAGTCTAGAGGTGGGTAGATATGAAGACTCATTGTCTTTGTTATTTTGAACGTGCTTCTTTAATCTCTGCACTTCCAGGATTATTTATGGCATTAGGGATAAAGGGTTAATATTCTTGTCAATCTGTTAACAAATAATGTGTTGGGGAGAGTTTGTTTTGAAATCGTTATTCTATTTCTGAAATGCTATTTCTACAAGCTGTATTTTATATGCAACCAAAATCAGAATGTTTGGAGTGTTGCAGTCACTAAAGAGAAAATAAGCAAAATAAAATTCTTTGTGCTTAAAAACTGGCAAGTTTCCAGATCCCTGTGAACAAATTACCTTCTGTGACCTTCATATATCTGTATTTTTATAGGAGTAGATGCAAAACATTTGTGGCTTATCAAGTATTGCAGCAGGTAGTGTCTTATGTTTACCGGTTGGTTTTTATTCATCAAAACTGACTGCAGTAAATGCAATTGTGAGTACTTCAGGCTGCATATTATGAAGGGTTATTAATTTTCTTTCAATACAGCAGCAGACAAATCCTGTCTTTCCTCATGATTCTAGTGGATTTTTTATGATACGCAGAGGTGTTAAGAGACTTGAGCTTCTGATTTTATAATAATGATTTATGTTGAATAATTTTAAGAGCCGATTGTTTTGGCAGATTTATTTTCATATTGAAAACTTCTGTTTTGCTGAGGAAAACCAGCCCTAACTTGGCACACTGGGGCTATGTTGTGGCTTTTGTGGTTGATTCGTATCAAGCCTGTTTTGTTAACAGTATTCAGCTTGCATTTAAAGAAATTGATACATGGAAGCAAATGCAAAGCAGACCTTACATTAATTAATGCTGCAGAGAAAGGAAGGAACTGGCAGCCTGCCTGTGGCTTATCTCTGATCCTTCGCTGTGAGTGGAATCTTTAGCTGTTTTGTGTCTGGCCTTCATCTAACAGATTCCAAATGAATTCAAATGGATTGTAAATGCCCTGTCTGAGGTTTCCTGGGTCTGTTTGATCTGCATGAGAAGCATGGGTTTTAACTGTGGTAAAGGCAGCTTGCAATTAAAATTAAGGGAAAGCAGTCAAAGTCTGCAGATATTTGTGTAAAATCTTGCTGCATCTTGCAAGCTGTGTATGTATCCTTATAGTGTAGTATATCTACAGTACAGTATATCTACAGTATATCTATGTATGTAGATATATAGGTATAGATGCATGTGTCTATCATATAAATAAGCTGGTTTGTGTTTTAATGTCAGAATCAATTCTAGATATAAGTAATTGAGTTTATTGGGGTAACTCAGTTGTGGGTGAAGTCTGTGGGTACTGGGTATGGGCTGTGGATCATCCAGCCTTGGTGGAGAGAGGAGGAGGAGGAGGAAGAGGAAGGAAGAGCCTGGGAGATGACCTGGCCTGACAAGGGGGTCCTTGGAGAGGGAGGATGAGGAAGATTTTGGAAGACCACGATTCAAGTGTGTTGTCATCAGCTTTCACTCGCTTTGTAGGCTCAGTGTAGGCAAACTCTGGCCATTTCTAGCATGGATGTTCCTGATTACCTGAATGCCAAAGAAGAGGCATAAGAGGACCTTGTATATGGGACATGAAGGCACTGCATATAGAATCTGTATACCATTTTGTACTTTTTCTCCCAAACTGCAAAGGCTATTCACTTTGTAAACAATAGTTTTGCTACGTTTTGCTCAATGATTTTTCAAGAAACTGCATTTGCTGTTGTCATTAGGCAACCAATAGCATTTGCAAGAATTTTAACAACTCTGTTGTTGTTTGCCAGCTGCCAAGTGTTCTTGTTCGCTCTCCCAGGGTAATAACGCTTGTTCGCTGGCAGAGGAGTACAATACTTTTACAATAATCACTAGTTCAAATCACTGATTATTTTAAAACTTCAAATCTCATTTTTGGCAATCCATCACCTGTTTCCATGGGAACTTAAACAGGCCTTAGCAGCTACAAAAAGCAGAGCTTATTGGGGGTACTTAGGAATTTCAATGGCTGCTGTTAGCTGCATTTTCTGTTTTCCCGACAGATATTGTAGCAACAAGCTCTTAATACACTTTCCAAAGCTTCTGTTTCATTTTAACTTATTTTTGTTTATATTTTCCATAGCTTTAGCTGAAGTTTTCTAATCAAGAATTAAAATGTCGATGATACCCAGTACTGACTTCAGTTATTAGATATGTCCATAACAAGAATGCTATTACTTGACTAGGACTATGAGAGAAGAAAATGAATAAATAACCTCTTTTGAGGAGGCAACAACTCCTAGCTATTCCTGTCTCCCACAGCCAGGTTGTCAGGCTGTTCCCAGCTCAGACTGATCGCTTCCTCCTCACTTCTCCAGGTTGATGCTCTTCACCTTTCCAAGCACTGCCAAGTTCTCCCACCAAAGCGTTTTCCTTGTCTTGCCGAGTGCTCCAGATCTTGCTCTCTTCCTTGCCCAGATTTTCTATCCGAGTCTCCCTACCCCTCTCTCCCTGTAACCTCCTGCAGTCGGAAATCCCTGAGTGCTCAGGGATTTCCCTGTTCTCTGGCTGCTGAGAGCGGTAGCTCTGTGCACCCGCATGATGAAAACTGCTGCTTCCACTCGGGAAGGCAAGTAATAATCTGCATGGTCTGCACTGACCATCCATCCTTACAGAGAGTCTGAGAGGAAGAAGAGGAGAACCCAGGAGAAAAGATGCTCATACAAAATCTGCCATTTATTTTGCTCGTTTACCAAATTCTTAAGTAGTAGCAGTTTGGAACAAAATCTGCTGTTTTGCTGTAAATTTCATTGAGCATTTGAGTGTCAAAGAGGGGGAAAAAAGAGGCAATTAATTGCGTAGCGTATTAACATGTATATCTACTCAGTGTCTTTTTTCTTTTTTTCTGATTCATTTCAGAATGAAAACTATAGCTCTTTTATTGCTTGTCATTACGTTGGTTGAGAAGTGAGACAGAGTCATTTAAGATAAATTGCAGATCTCTTGAAAAGCTGTTCTATTACAAGACCTTATACTAAACAAACAACCCTATCATCTTCTCCCATCTCCCTAATACTAGTCTTGTCATCGCAGCGGGAAGTAGACTCACAAGGAAGGGTTCTGGGGAAAAAATAGATCATATGCACTAATAAGTGTGCTGGAGAAAAATCAATGCTGTTTTGGCTTGTTAAACAGAGGAGAGAAGTTGTTAGATGCTCCACCTAGTGCTGAGGTAGCACAGGAGAAATCCTGATTTTCTCAGGCTCTCAAATTATGTCCAAAGAGCATCCTCTAACATGAACCATCTCATGAGGCTAATAGGAAGTTAGCAATAATATTCCCTAGCTCCGTCCAAGCTGCCAGTCTTTCTGGATTGAACACTGGGTTTTTCTTGGTCAAGGCTTAGATGAATTAACTGCCCTTAAATAAAGAGATAGAGCCCCTTGTTTTATTGGATGATTGCACAATAAAAATATCCCAGGGTTAATTTTCTTGCAAATCTTTCTAGTATTTGTGTGGTGCTGCCCTTCATCAGAAACTTGTTTCAGTGCCAAATCTGAAGAGTGCAGGGGTTAGTGGAAGTGCCTGGAAAAGTCTCAGTTTGTGCTTCTGCATGCACTCAGCACTGCTCTCGATCTGATCTGATAAAATGCAATTTGCTGCTGTAATAGCCACTTTCAAACCTGAATGTATAACCTCACATCTTTGCTTTAGCTTTGTTTATTAATAAACTATATCTTCAATATAGATTTAGAATTCTGGTATGAGAAGTAAGATAATGTTTCGCAGATAATAAAGAACAGGTAGTTTGCTAAATCTTGTAATTTCAGTGGAAAAAAAAAAGAGGAATGATGGTTTAATATTTTAATGCCTGATAGCTTTTAAGCCATAGCTGTCAGTGTTAATTTCATTGAATAAAAAAAGTTTATGGTGATGAAGCTACACTAATCAAGATTCATAAAGGTAAATTTCAGTTGTCATCCTCTTGTCTCTTTGATCAGCTACTCTTATTCAGGGAACAACTCCAGAAATTGAATGGAGGGGAAAAAAAAGTACTGAATACTGAAATTGAAGTAGAAAACCTACTGAGTAAAATACCCATTGCTTTCTGTTGTTGAACATATATAGGCAATACTGGCTGAATAAAAAACCTGGATATTATTCCATGTGTTTTTAATTACTTAGTCTTTTCATCATTAGAAAAAATCCCTGTTTGTGGAATATCTTTTTGAAATCTTCTACTCATTAGGAGGTAGTACTGACTCAGAGGCTCTCTGAGACCTCTGCTTCAAACTGCTGTACCCTATGGGCTCCTCACTGGATCTCTTCTAATAAATTATGTGACTGGTAGGTGTGAATTCTAATCATTTTTATAGTTAGATATGCGTGTTCATCAAATACAGTACTGTTAGGAGTGGGTTTTTTTGTAGGTATGTGTTGGATAGCACAGAGAAGTTTTTTGTTACCGGTGGCACAAATGCATCATTTTATTTTCTGCATTTTGTTTTACATTTAGCTTCGGTAATACGACGAGCAAATGCCTGACGTGAAGTGGTCAAACGGTTTGACAGCTGGTCTGAACTGCGCTGCTAGATCCCGGAATCTTTTATTCTCTAACATTTCACTTATCCCTCTGAAATAACATAATAATAAAACCTTTCTTTGTGTAACATCAAAGTACTTCCAAAGGGCTGCATTCCTTACCCATATACCTTTTTTTAAAGAAAAAACGTCCATTGGGTCTTCACTCTCATGCAAATGCTGAATATCTTCTTTTATTAAACAGCAAAAGGGATTTACCAGAATTATAGAAAGGACTCTGAACTTGTACTTTATAAATGCTAATATAAAATCTAGTATTTTAATAAGCTTTTTAAATTTACATTTTAAAGTGTCGTACATTGAATAAGCTTTTGAAGGCTCACCCTCCCATTTTGACAGTTACTGCCTGCTCCAACAGAGTTCCCCGTTCTATTAACATAGTCATGCTTAAGAAGTTCTTTGTACTTCTTTAATCTTTTAACTAGCATGGATTTCTTTCCCTTGTGCTCTGTGATCCCCAAAGGGGAAGGGGGATTCGCAGGGGCTGCAATATGTTCAGGTGGGGAAACAACCATCTTTAGATGGAGATTTCTCCCCACCCCACGTTGTGACCCATGTGTCTCAGTTTTATGGTTCAGTGACATTTTAATTCTCACGTATGCCGTGAGAAGCAGCAGCTGCAATGTTGGAAAGAATCCTTCCAAATAGAACAAACCAGAATAGAAATTTTGCTTGTTCAAGTTTGTTGCTGTTCATTGTATCCCAGTAGTTTTAAGCCTTGTAATGTGCACGTGCTTGGCACTATTGTTTCCAAAAACCACTTAGTGTTTTATGTTAGTTACGTTAGTTTTTCCTTTTGACCTTGACTGTTTAGCTAGTTCTCTATAACCTCCTCTAGTCTCGAGTAAACTAAATATTTCTTTGTCCTTGGCGTTTTGTTGTATCACATGATTCATCACTCAACGTCAACCCAATAACAGAAACATTAGGACTATCCAGTTTAAACTCTGCCAAACTCGGAACTGATTATTTTTATGAGATGTTTATTTTTCTTTTGGGCAGGTCCTAATTCATGTTTAGAATCTTAGTCTGGGAGTGCTGTTTTCTTCATACCACCTTATTAGAGGTTTTGAAAATTCTACTCTACTCTGCCATGTAGTGCTCTTTCATCCCCTCTTTCAGTGATATAACGTAGGTTAATACGAAACTAATATAACCTTATTTTTAAAATTATTCTGAAAACTCAATTCTCAGGGCTATTTTTGGGGTATTTAGGGGAACATGCACTTATGCACTTAAAAATGAGACCTTGAATTGGTTTAATCTCTATGCTAAAAGCTTGATCCTTGAGAAGTCTTTAATGGGCTAGTGCTAAAACCTATACTTCTCATTAAGTACGTGAATGAACTTATTGCCTTTTATTTATGGAAAATATTTGTAAGATCTGGACCTTCCAAGTTCTTTAAAGCATATGCAACTAGCCATTTTTTAGGCCAAAAAAGCAGTTTTTGCAAGAAATCATTCCTATGTGCTACAGTTCTACAGTTCCTAAGCAGTAAGTAAAAGCAGCACAGTTGGATTCTAGCGATTTGTGACAAACTCATTTGGCTGTACTCTCGATGGTAAATTATAGAACTTAGAGGTGTTTTTAAATACATAGAAATCTATCAACTTGTTTTTAAGATTCCATTTTGGAAAATACTGGTATTACAAAATCCATTGTTTAAAATTAGATGTATAATTTTAGAAAATTCATGTAACTGCTTCTACAGGAATAATTTTTATTTCTGTACTGCCTTCTGTGCAGAATTCTGGAAGATTTCAGAAAATGGAACCATGGATCTTTGTTTTTTTGTGTTTCATTTCTAGCTACTTGGCTTCATTACTTGTAATACTGAGAGAGTAAACCGTATCATTTGAAGTCTCCAGTTTCATTTAACTTGACTATAGAGTTGATTCCTGTCTATTAGCTAGTGCTGATGATAGGAAGGATAATATTGGGTGCCTCAAAACAAGAGCAGAAAATATTATGCCACTGTACTGAGCTAGCTGCACATAATGATATAGTGTGGTCAGATATAATTGATTATAGTCCTTTAACACAGGGAAGAAAGCAACAGAATTAATCCCAAGAATGATAAGGAAAATATCCCAATAGTGATAAAAGCTAGAAAAGCAGTTTTACTGTGTCTTATACTTTGTGCATCTTAGTTACCTCCCCAGCAACTGCAACAGGATTTGCAGCCATTTGCAATGGTATTAGGAAAGCCCTGTTGAGCACGGCATTCAGATCAGGAAAGACATGATGAAAATGTAGCAGTTTTCTTTCCTTTTCAATGACCTGAATCCATGATGTGTTCGGTAGAATTTCAGGAATGTTTATTTGTATATTTGCACTCAACGTTTCAATATCAGCACTCCTGGAAGACTTTCCAAGTCAAATGCTCCGGGTGCAGGATCCTGAGGATCATTCTGCCTTCTGTTAAACTATTTTTTTTATGAAAGGTAAAATAATGGTAAAGGTAATCAAATCTCATGCTTCGAGGCATATGCTAATACTTACAAATATAAGTTCACAGATATTTTATGAGGATTAATTAGGTAATATGCTCAGTATTTAGAGCATAAGTAATTTTAGCGTTTTGTCATCTATTGCTACAGATTGATCATCTGTTGAACTTGAGCATTAATGTCTTCTGCATGTTTCTGCAAAGGAAAAAAGAAGATTAGACACTTTTTTTATCATCTACTACTGACAGATCATTTAGATTTAGTAGATGCTACTACCAGAGCAGTAACGTGGAAAGGGAGAGGGACTAGTCCTGCCTGGCTTGCTCATTATGGCACAACCTGAAGTACCTGTCTGTGTCCATGTAAAATCTTAACAGCCTCCTGATCCTTAGGAAGTGCTCTGAAGTGCCTTTGGGGCTTGCCTTCAGATAACTAAGAAGCTTTAAATAGTTGTCTATAGCAAAGGCTATGGTCTTTCCCTCTTATTTTTTTTTAATTTCATTCTCCTTGCAAGGGTGTGCATAGATATATATATATATCTCAAAAGTGGTTTAAGATGTATGCTGCAGAATTTCTGGAGCCTGGAGGAGAGGATTTATATGAGGAAGGTGAAGAGTGATGTTGGAATATACTTGTAAACCAAAAGACTGGCTGTTTACAGAGCCAGCTCTCAACAGGGAAGGTGGATTTGTGGTGCAAGGTCAAAACTGGCAAATTTTTCCTGTGTAGTTAGCCAAGGGAAGAAATTATTTATAATTTACGTGGTAAATAAAGATAGAACAAGGAAAAATCCTTTTAAAATCTCATTTGGGGATAGTAACCCTTCTGTAATAGGATAGGCTTTTTTAACTGATTTTAGTTTTTCTTAAGGTGCAAATAGCTTGGTTTGCAAATTCATCTGTGTTGGATTTGCACTTAAGCAAAGATATCAATAGGAAGCTTCCACCCTCAAATTATTTTTAATTAGTGAATGGTTCTGAATCAGATTTGTAAGTACAAATTAACATCAAGTTTAAGTGTGTTGAAACAAGCTTTCTCTATAATTCTTATTTTCACTGAGACTGAAGTGGTTGATTTTTGCCTTGGGTGCTGTGTTTGTTTGGTTTATTATTTTTCCTGGAACTCTGCTTGCTGTCATTTGCAGGCAAGGGAGATCACTCTGTTATTTACAGAGGCTGGATAAAAACACAGTGTATTATTCAGTTAGAAGAAACAGTACACAGAGATCGGAAAAATACATTTCAATGCCAGCTTCATTAAGTTGATAATCATCTCAATATATTCCTCTACCACTTCAATTAGGAGCCATGGTTTTCTCTTAGTGATTATCTTGAATCAATGGCACACGCCATCCCCAAGCAAAATTCCACGATAATTGGCAGCTTTCAGAAAAATGTTCTCTGCTGTGTGTGGCTGTAAGAATCACGGGAGCAAAATTCACTACTAGGGTCTGGATCCTCTGTAATGGGGTTCAGCACAGATAAGACAGCAGCAGCTCCCGTCTGAGGGATCCCGCCTTGGCTCCTGGCAGGAACCATCTGCTTATTCCAAAGCTCTTCTTGTTTCCAGGTGCAATGGGACATGGGCACATGCAGAGAACAGCCCTGACTTTGGTGGCCCAGTAAGACTGGAATTAAGTTGGGTGCTCTGGGACTGTCCTTCTCGCCACTGGTGAGAACACGAGGAGGTGCCTGGGGTTGAAAAGTGGCTGGTCTCTTGTTGGCTTTGCTCATGCTGCATTTTATCATTTTATCCTGAGGATTCGCTTTTAGTTTCTGTTGTTTCCATCTAAGCTTCTGCAAGTGTTTCTCATAAATCTTCTTCATACATTTCAGTAGATAAAAAGAAGAAATTCAACAAGTTTATGTATAAAATATGTATCTGCATAATAAGGACCTAGCCAAACTACTCTAAGAAATACATGATGCTTCCTGAACTTTGCCACCGTGGTACCACCAGAGCAATCCAGGTGAAGGTGAGAAAGGCTAATAGATATTCCTGGAATATGGACAGCTAGTACCAGTTTTCTATCTCCAGGGGCAGGTTCTAATATCAAACAGTTCCTCTTGCTTTGAGGAACCTAGACAGTTAGAATGATAACGTTGTTTTGGTGGAGGTTGGTTTGAGACACAAAGTTCTTTGGCCCAGAACTTCAACTTCTTTCTGTTTAGACATGAGGAGGAATCTTCCATTTCCTTTTTCTTGTTTTTTTCTTTTTTCTTTTTCTTTCTTTGCCTTAGAGGAGCTTGTAACTGGAGCCCGAGGTATGTCAAAAGTGTCTACAGTGTCTGCATGTGCATTAGGATAATTTGGAATATAGTAGGTGAACTTTTGATACTGTAATCTTCAATGTAGATTGAAGCTCTGTGAACATTTACCTTCAACATAGCTCTTCAAGGTGCAGTATTATTTTTCAGCTGACTCTATCAATTTGAAAGAAATGTTTGTGTAAGATAAAGTGCAACAGTATGTTCTGTAATGTGTCATAGAATTCTCAGAGCATCATCTGGATGATTCAGTCCTGATATGTAATATCCTGAGAGCTTTTCTTTTGCAATTTTTTGTATTTCTGATCATGTCTTTTAATTCTCTTCCTAATATATGACTGTGTTTTCTCACTGTGGTAAGCCACAAGTCTTACAGACTACAAGAAGCCTCTCTACTTTTCTCTGCTCCCTGCTGCTTTGTGTATTCTGTCACCAGCATATTCACTTAATTACATGACAGGCAATAACTGCTCTCTAAGGGAGCAAAAACAACTCTTGAATTCATTTTTAAATTATATCATATTTCCTCTCTTCCAAAGCCTTTCTAAAATAAACGTTGAGGATAGAGGAGTATTGATGTGGCTTTTAAACTTTAAATTTCAGTTAGTTCAGATCATTTTAAATAGTCCTTCAGCAAGAATAAATCAGTTTTTATAACTTATAACTTTCAATTACAGTCTTTGGAAAGAATAAAAGCATGTTTCAAGGAACTGTAAAGCACAAAAACAGGCAAATGTTGCTGTCTTGTCTGTGCAGGCGTTAAGCTCCCGAGGAACGGAGCAGGAGCTTTGGAGGAAGCCTGTGCTAGTGGGACCCACCAGCGTGCTGGGCTAGGAGTGACTTTGAGCTAGTGACTGAGCTTTAACTCAGGGTCCTTATAGGGGGAATGATGCTGTCCTAGTTGACTCTGCTTCTGCTGTTCGTTAGAAATGGATGGGAATCATCAACTGTGATAACCAAATTACCCCAAAGAAGATTCTCATCTCTCCTACTTGCAAGCTGTTGGCTCTGGTGATTTAAATCCAAATTCTCAACCATGCTGATGCAGTTAATACAAGAGTGAGAAAATATTGTCCTTTAAACCGACTTCCGTGGAAAGATATAGATTAAAAAATAAAACCGTGAACAGTAGAAAATTAGGAAAAAATCTAATACCAAATGTAATTTTCCTTCCTTTGACTTTTTTTGCCTTTCTTTCCCTCTTTCCCTTTTCCTTCCCGCTTGCAGTGCGTGCATGTAGGGTCTCATTATTTACTACATAAATCAAAATTTTATATTGTGCTAGTAATTTCTGGAAATTTGCTAGCTTAGATTCATGTCATGGACTTTAAACTGTGTTATCCCATTATATTAGGATCTGACTTCCTATTTACAGCTTTTGAGTACTTTGTGCTTTAATCTTGCCCTAGATGAAGCTACATTTGCACAACTGAGAATTACAGAAATTTAACCCTTTTCTTTCAAAGATCCTAAGAATCTTACTCTATATGTTTTAAGGGTATGCTTCAGATAGCTCTATAAAATAGTACTGGAATAAAGCTGACTAATGTGTATTCCGAATGCCTCACCTATTTTCTACATCCTTAGGGTTTTCTTCATTGTAATACTACCTGATAAGGAGGGACCAGTTCTATAGCTCTGCATGTCTCTTGTCAGAACGCGTTTTAAAATGTTCTGTTATTAACAATTATACTTTATTGTTCTTGAAATGTAGCTCATGGGAAGGAGATTTTGTATGGGACCCAGTATCGCACAACTGGCGGGGGGAAGAGAGAAAAGAAAAAGATACATAAAATGATTTAGGGAAATCAAATCATTTTCCCTTTTTTTTTTCTTTTTTTTTCTCTTTTTTTCTCTTCTTCCCAAAGGGTGGACTTCCATTGAATATTAACTTCTAGCATTCTGGCTCCTATTGCATGGTATAATCTAAAATAACTGCACATATAATTAGCATTCAATTAACATGAGTTACATTTCTGAGTGCTCCTAACTTGGAATATTCCATTCACAGATTATCCTAACTTGATGATAATGTCGGTCTTTTATGGTGATAATTGCATTTTAGAAAAGACAAATTAGGTTCTCCATTAGAGCAGAAGAAACGCCCCGTTGGCTCAGCCAAATGCTCCACTGAGCCCCATATTCTGCCTCTGCCACTAGCAGAACAGGATGATTTTTGGCAAGGGGGATTCGGGCATTTCCCCCTTTTCTCCCTAGCATTGGGAGCTAGGGATGCTGGAGGGTTCTTTCATGCACAATTCTCTCAATATCTGGTTTTATAGACTTGTTTGTCCGTGCTCCTTTGAACTTGCTGATATTGTCCACTTCCATAAAACCACAGTTGATTTTTAACATTATGGTGCTTAACAGAATCTTAAATATGCTTTCTTTATAATAGACAAATAGGAAATGTTACAGGTTTGGGGGCAGAAATGGATTATGTTTATCTTGTGTGCTTATGCAATGAGAAGGTAGCATATTCCCAACATAATTGTTTTTAATTTAAACAGTTCAGCCTTGCTGAAAAATGTTCGTGAAACTATGGTAGAGAAACTATGGAAAATATGGAGAAACTAAGCTAACTTTAAAGAAACAGATCTATGCAGTTACCATTCCTACTTGACAGCTGTACAAATTGTTTAAAAAAAAGATTAAGCATAGAAGCATTGCAGTTGCGTTCACAGATTACAGTAAACAAGATGGAAAGCTAAAAGAATATGGCAAACAAATGTTGAGAGATTACAGGAGGTAAATATGTGATGGCGTTGGGTTGAAACACACACTCCTAGAAGGCCAAAACGTGGCTGGGGTTTAGTGATCAAGAGGTACTTGTATCCTCACATAAACTAAAACCCCCTTTGCCTCAGGGATAGGATTTACCAGGCCCTGTACAGATTTGGCTGATACAGAAATGCCTTTAAATCTTTTTAACTGCGTTTACTGCATCAGCAGGAATGCTAAGCCTTTGATTATGGCTGTTAGGAACACAAGTGGAAGAAATTTTGTGAACTCTTCAGTCCATCAGCTGAGGCGTTTTCACAACCTGCCCCATCCTCCCTGAGTTGAGCTGATTAAGGTTAATATGCTGGGAAGACAGTCTGCTCAGGAGGGGATTAGCTGGCATCGCTCCATAGCAATGCTGCCCAAAGCATCCAAAGAGACACTGGGTAACTATACTAAGTAAGGAAAAGTTGTAAAATATTTTTAGAGATAATTTTTTTTTTTAAAAAAAGGGAATATTTCACTGGGTTGGAGCACAGTTCAGGGATGATGCAGGTGAAGAAGCTCCAGACTCCAGCGGTTTCCCATGTGTTTGGATCACATCAGCTATGAGGAACTGCTGCCACTGCCTTGCTCAGGGAAGAGTAGGTGACAATAGGAAAACAAACAAAACACCCCTTTTTCTATCAGGAAATTAATATTTCCAATATTTCTTTGCTTAATTGACTATCTGCTGTAGGCAGCAGCAAAGACTTTTGAAGCCTGTGACTCTGCAGAATGTCAGTTTCTTTAAAAACAGAGCTTGTAATTACAATTAAGTACCTGAAATCGTAGCAGTCAAACTCCCAATTTCATAAAACATTAAATTGAGCCTTCTTTTTTTAACGTTGTGCAAATATATTCAAAAGAGTGGAATGAACTATAAATTTTGCCTTTTACATGCCAGTCAGAATGCTACAATAAAGTGTATTTGCAAAATCATGTAAGCAAATAAAAAAATCTAATTGCGTGACACCTACCTCCAGTGGATGTTATTGCTTTATCTTCCTCTGAGGCCTATGCTTATGTTAACAGCAAAGAGATAAAAGCGTATGATTTCCAAATTATTGTATAAAAAAGGGTTTGGATCCATAAGATACCTAGCAAGAAAAGCTAATACTGATGAACATCTGGAGACAGAATCTTGTAGGGCTATGTTAGCTGCAGAATGAAAGCAGAGAGGATAATAACTGCAGGTCAGAAATAAACAATTAGATCAGAGAAGATATGGGGGCTTAATCTCTTCTAAGGGCTATGAGGAAAAAAAAAATGTATTTTTTTTCACAGCCTTAAGATGCTTTCCCAGCCTATGTGACACCGTTTATTTGGCTTCTATACCAGTGTAAATTAACCCTTCATTCTTGATTTTGTAGTTTACACTCTATGCTACTGCTAAACATTAAATTAGCTGGTTCTGTTTTTAATCACAGCAGCACTCCTGGTTGTTTTCTGAACAGTCTTCAATATTTCAAGAAATAGGAGAGAAATGGATTAATTTATATCACTTAGTAATATGTGGTCAGGATCAGCAAGGTTCATGATCAGTGGTAAACAGGCATGTTGTGTTGTTAAGCACCAAATGCAACATTTTTTTTGGACAAATTTGTTTAGAATGAGATATCCTGAGCAACTTTATTCCTCTCAAAGTTTCTAATGAGTCTTGAATGTATTGAGGCTCCTCGTCTTATTAGAAGGATTAATTATATGATGAAAAATCATATAAAATTGCAAATAGAAAAAGTCAGAGATAACACTTTCTGTGAATTTTAGCAATATCTTTGTGTTTTAAAAAATATTTATATACTCTTTAGCTCTTGCTTTCTGTTTATATAAAACATTTCATGGGGACATTTTCTCAAACTGTGGATTAAACATAAGTGTTTGTTAAAAGCTTTACAATGTCTTTCCCAGAGAAGGATCATTATAAAGGTGTCTTCTTCTGACTGACATTCCCGGCGATGTGTTCTTTAGGCTTTGTAAGAGTGGCAAGGCTGTGATAAGGAAGGAGAATGGGTCATTTACTGTGGTCATGTAGAGACACTGATGTTCCTTTCTGTTGAAGGGCATTGATTTTTTTCCTCTGGCTTGCATCATACATAGACATTGAGGACAAAGTGATTGTTTGCATGGCAAAAGAGACCTGAGATACTTCTTGTTGCAAACGGAGCCTTGTTGTGGCATTGATTTTTGTCTGCCTCTTGTCTGTTTGTGTGTGTAGATGTAAGGGGTAATCAGAATCACTAAAAAGGGGGGACCCAGTAAATCCCATTGCATGTTGCCTTACAGTAGCCGAAAGTGTTAGATCTGTTCTTAGAACTGTGACATAAAACTAGGATTTATTTTTTTCCAAATAGCCATGGACAGCGTAAACAGAATATCTTCTGACCAAAGTGTGAAAGTTCTAAATTATACTCACATTTTTTCTTCCATTAAATAGTGGGTAGACTCTTACATCTTTGGTTCACATAAAAAAATCTATAAAATTAAACAATTTTCATCTAAATACATCTAAATCATTATAAATGTTTGCATTATAGTCACATTCACACTTAAACTGTGACACAGAATTACAGCGCTGAGAAAAACAAGATTTCCACTAAATTCTTTAGCTATTCACCATTTCAACCAATTTCTCTTGCTTTTATCTCCTGGGAAGAATTTTCCTGTATTTTATAACCTTGTTCTTTTTCTTTAATCAAAGATCGTGGTACTGTTTTGGCAAAGAGCAAAAATATTTCCACCCTGAAATCTGGTGAGTGTCTAGCCTGTACAAATGTGATAAGTGCCTTAAGTTAATTGTCTTTCAGTTCTTTTGAATGCAGAAAAGTCCTTGAAAGAGAGCGTTACAGCCAGGAATAAAGAACTGGAAGTAAGCAAGTAATAGAGATATGAGAGATCCTGTTAAACAGTTGAAAACCTATTTGCAAGGCTTCATTTGCATTTAAGGAGGAAAACCCAGAATTAAAATGAAAAATGCTTTACTAGAAAGGCCTTAAACAGAAGGAAGATGCTGAAGTTTGCTAATTATTTCTTGCATAGGCTTGACAGGGTTATATGCAAGTTGAGCAGAGACCCCAAAAGTGAATTCAAATTAAAATGATGAATTCTGTAATTTGGGTACCTTGTTGCTAAACTATGACAAATAATGGTTTTCAAATTATACTCATTTGAGATGTGAATATGACTGAGGTTGAAGACTATTCATCTGACCAAGATATTTCTTGACAGCTGATTCAGAAGACAGTATACATTAAATATAGTACTCTAAAATGACAATATTAAAATCTATCATTTATTTGTTACATTTTATGTCTTTATGCCATATATTATACAAACAATATTGCCAGCTTACGCATAGTGTGAATTGTTAAAAGAGTTAAGCATTAACAATTTTCATATTGGATTTAGAAATATGAGAATCTCCTTTCTTCTGAAGCGCTTAAGTACAGATACTCCTCAGAAGATAAGTTAGGCTACTGATAAGTTAGGAGCATGAGTTGAGTTCTTTTGATAGTGTGAAAAAAACATAGAAACTTTTTGAATTTTATAAACTCTCTACCTTTTTTTTTAATTGGTTAATTTAAATATAATGAGATATACTGATTAAAACAGGTTTTCTTATAATGTGTTAGTTTTCCTCTAATGACTCATGACCCATGGGAAAGGATGATAATTTCTTCACCACTAGCTGAGTGCTAATAACCACACATTCATTGTCGTTCAGAATAAGGAGAGGAAAAAAAGCCTTTTACTGTGTGTTTTCAGTGGAATGGTAATTAATGAGGCTGTATTTAATAGCAGCATCTTTTCCGTGCTGTCACATCCTTTAAAAGTCTCTTAGTTTTTGCATCAGGTAATTTGGTTCTGTCTAGTTTTAAGGTTAGTGCTTGCTAGTTTGAATCGATGGCAGGCCAGTTATCTTTGCAGGCCAGTCCTGCCAAGTATCGAAGGATTTCAATTTCCTCTGGAAGTTTTGGGAGCTTAGCAGGCTGCCAGGTCAAACTCTATCTTAATCAGGTTAATAGAAGTAAAATACCTTTCGTGATGTCGCTCGAGCTTATTAAATGGTAACATGATAGTTCATTAGTAATGTCAGATAGTGGGAAATATGCTCTGCATATGCAACTTTATACCAACAAAAAGACTGGTATATTGTAGCAGTTGCATCTAGTAGTGAATAATAAAATTATCAAGGACTAATTGGACTGCAGCCATGGATTAGTGCCCAGGAGGTAAAACTGGTGTAGGGAAATGTCCCTTTTGCTGTTCACCCCCCTCCAAAATTGGGGGCTTGTATGAAAGGGGATAATTGTTACCCCTTAAAATAAGAATGCTTTTATAGGTGCTTGTATGGAAGTGCTTTTATGAAGTAGTAGTTGCACTTAAGCTTACATCTGCCCTTTCTCTGAGGTGACTGCAGTCTTGGAGGGCTGCTTAGAGGATGCTTCACCTTTCTGCCCAGATTCCCATGAAGAGAAAGGACCAAACATTGACTGTTGTAAAACGTGACAGAGTCGCTTAGGATTTCTGCTTATGTTCGCTTTGAATAGTTTGATGTGATGTTGGAAGTTTGCAGTTCAGGGTGTCACCTCCACTCGGCTCGGAGCTACGCTGGTGAAGCAGAACCGGCTGAAAACAGGCTCCCCAGCTGCCTCGGCGCCAGGCCTGTCACCCCGCTTTAAACACCAGCAAGATCTGCGCTAATAAGCTTGAACTGATCTTGCCACACGTAGGGAGCTGACCGGTGGTTTAATAACCTCCAGCTGCGGGGCGAGGAGAGTCCCTTGCGGCAGGAGGAGGTGTGCACGGCCCAGGGATGCCATCGGCTTCCCTGGTGCTTCCCAATCACACCAATCACACACCGTGAGCGGTGTCCTCGAGCAGGCGGTATTTTTATACCCTCTAATTGCTGCCTGCGGCTCTTTGGCTGCATTTTGACTTGAGGCCTCTGTTCCAGCATTCACTTCTAAGTTCATTTGCTATTTCTTGATATCGTATCGACATCAGGAAGAGAAAAAAATGTTATGTTGTTAGTTATGATAGAACATTATTTTGACTAGATTGCTAAGCTAATGAGCATGTTCAACCTTTTTAACCAAGCTAATGAGCATGTTCGACCTTTTTAACCAAGTAAAATGATTTGATAAAAATATTTCCAGACAAAGCAAAGATTTTGGTTGATGCTTTGAGATAGACTTCAGACATTTCTTCCCCAATACTTTATATGGAAATAGGATTTAGATCAATCCTTCATGTTGTAAAAACCTAAATATATTTGCAGGAAGAATGAAATTGAAGGATAATATATATGTTTAATTCTCTTTTACTAGTGGAATCCCTACTACACTTTATTAGACTTAGAACTGCCTCTCTAACTGCCCTGGTTAAGGAAGCCTGGGTGAGCTTATGTGACACACAGAAGAATATTAAGTAGGTGGCTGTTGGTAGCTCTTAACAAATGTCTCTGGCCATTTAGCTGCAGCTTCCCTGGTTTTATACGCGTTGACAGTGACTTGGGCCAGGATTCGGTTGCCTGCATGTGCCTGGTATCAATTAAGACAAGCTGCCCTGTCCCACTCGCCTCCTGGTGCAGCTCCAGGAGGGTTTGGGTCTCCGGTAAGTCTTGTGGTTGGTTTGTGGCACCGTGTGGAGTGTCACATATCCAAGGTCACCTCTCGTGGCACTCGATGCCTGTTTTTAGACAACTAAATCGAATCCCAGGGGGAAATCTATTTAAAACAGATTAAGATATCTAATCCAGGTGTCTGTATGTGTAGAAGTAAAAGCTCCTGTTACAGCTGGTAAAGATATATTCTGTTACCAGGCTGGTTTTGACAGGTGAGCAATTAGGAAGCTAATTAAGGAAGAGGAGGAGAACAAACAGTGAGAGAAGTAACTTAAATCAGTCCTTTAGTCTGCAGGTAACGTGATTCACATGTGAATGTCCTGTGTTACAACCACTTAATACTCTTGGCCACCTCACAGAGAGGTGGGTAAGGTAGACCTACGGAAGTTAAAGTAAATCTAAGTGGGTGTAATTTACACTGTTATGTGTAACCTCTCATTTGTGCCTGAAGATACTGAATTTGCTTGTGGAAAAAATCTTATCTCCTAGCGCAGGGCTCCTACTGAGTTGAAATTTAAAAACATTGTGGCCGCAGAGGATGAAGGAAAACCTGAACTGACATAATAAGATTTAAAACATGATGAGTTGTTATTACGTAACTTCGAACTCAAATCAGTAGATTATATTCTGTGCCTATATCGAATCTTTTGCCAGTTTCTTGCATGTGAGTTGTGACTTCAGTTTAGAATTGTGTTTGTTTTAGACAAGGACCTCATATCTCTATGAATTTAGGAGTATAGAACTTAAGCAAAGTTCAAATGCAGATGGACCTAGAATTGGGACCTAGAATATTGATTTCTTACTCAAATATTATAGCAGCTAAACAAACAATTTTCCTCAACTGTGTCATTTTAGGCAATGATTATAGGTACAAAAGTCTGGAGACCATGTTATTTTTGAGACCTTTATACTCATAACTCTTGATGCTTTTGAACTCTTCCAGTTAATGTAATAGTCATCTTTAGAGATATTGGGAGCTCAGGCATAAAAGTGAAAATATATTCCTCCCCATAAGCAGATCTAATACATGGAACAATCATGTCAGAAGTATGTTTCTTAGTGTGAAAATGCAAAAACACATTACTTATTTGCATCCAAAATAAACTTTATTTCCTTATTTCAGTGCTAATAGCATAGTCCTAACAAAAGTACTGGGAAATAATAGATGCTTTTAATGTGCTCACTAATATAAATGCAGTGCACAGAAGTGGTTTATGCGCCATTCCTTTCTCTTGTAGTTGTTCTTTCATGCGTGTCTGTGTTAATTTGTGTAGTACAGAAAATCTGTAGTTACCTTATCACTTTCAGCTATTACTTCTTGAATGCAAAATGTAGAATACAATGTTAACAAATAATTTGTAATTAAATGTGGTTAAATGTATGCATTTCAAAATGACCTTATAACACAAAGCGAGGGTGGCAATTATAATTATTTTCCTTCTCAGGCCAGTCTCTTCCACAGGCTTGTGACAGTTTTATGTTCCTTCTTTCCTTTATTGCAGAAACTTACTGGCTTCAATGACACTGTGATCCTGTCCTGAGATTTATTATTGTGGAAACAAGAAAAGAAAGAAAACTTAATATAGAAAGGAAAAGAAAAAAAAAGGCTAAGAAGAATATTTTATAAACTGTAGTTTTCTTCATTCCCCATCTCAGACTTTAATCACATCACTTCATATAAAGCTCTGGTACATAAGGTCAAAAAAGAGAAACACCACTTAATACCCAAAATAAGGACAACAAAGAAGTTGCAGTTGAAAAGGAATAGTGAGATTTTTGCAAGAAAGTTGAATAAAATGCCCCTCCCAGCACAGATGGTTATTTCATGCAATTAAAATTAAGGATCATCTCGTAGGGCCAGCTGTTCTGTATAAAGTCATGCAGGGCATTTTGAGGGGTGCCAGATGAGAAGGAACTGCTGAACTCAAGTGGAAGAGGTCTAGATGGACAGTGAGAGCTGTGCTGAGGGCTAATTATGGGACAGAAGACCAAGGACCGGAAAGTAAAAATGAAGAATTTCCTCATGTTAGCCCACTGCTGCTGTTAATCCTTCCTGTTGTGAAGTTTTAAGAAAATATATTTAATATTTTTAAAAATATATTCTAACAAAATATTTTCTGATGTTCAAAAGAACAAAGCAGGTCTATCATAAATTGCTCATCTTTCTTTTTAGACATGCCTGGGTATGCCTGTGTTTTGAGTGTGGAGGTAGCAGCTCTCCCAGAAGAGCTGGCAGATGATAAAAAAGATGAGGGAATGGAAGGAATGGGAATATGCTAGCATTTTCTAACATCTTTTATATATTCTTTTAATTGGATGATGATCAGTTTTTTCTTTATAGCTGAAAAGGATCGAGAAAATAGTCTTTTTTTTTTTTTTTTTTTTTTTTTTTTTTTTTTTTTTGTGAAGAACATTTAAGGGCTATTTTTTGGCGTGTAAGAAAAAATAACCACTGGATCTTTTCTATGAGAAGAGATTTTGAAGTGTCCTTCACAAGCAGTTGTTAAAAGTACAATATGACAAGTCTCCAATTGGAATAATCTAGATATTACTGCCCTGCCTTAAGTCAGAGGACTTATCTAGATGATCTAGTTGCCTTAGAAATTGATTCCTGACCATAATTCTGTGATTAAAAGAAATGAGAATTCACATCGAAATATCTTTTCAAAATGTTTGGACAGGAAATTTAGGAAGATGCTTGTGGAATCTGATTAGTTACTGGAAGTTTGATTTTTGCTTTATTTTTTTTTTCTAATGGATATAAAAGCCCAAAAGTCAACTAAAAGGAGAAGGAGACTTAATACTTGATATGTAGGAATTTTCAAACTCCGTGAGGAGAATTGAACCAAGGTGAATGGGAAGAATTACAATTTTATTTTGGGTTTAATAAAAATAGAAAAAAATAGGAACACTTAGTAAAAAAAAAACCCCAATACAGTAGGGGCCTTTCTAGAGTATTGCTTGGAGGTATTTAGGTTATAGGAAACTTTTGTTTTTTCTTCGCTAGTACTGGAGTTTATGAAGTGCTTTACAGGCTTCTCATGGTTAAAAGACTGAAATTGTAACTCTGTAACTTCCCTCCCGAGAGGTTTATTCTGTGCTGTGTAGGGTAGTAAATTTTTACAATCAATTTACTTAATTTAGTAGATGATTTTTTTTTCTTATGATGTATTCTTTCAAGGACTTCAAAATTATTCTGACCATGTTTTATGTTGGAACTTTTCTTTCACTTTGGTGTTTTTTATTGAATGTTTTGTCTTATTGTCTTAATGCATTATTCCTTTTCTAGTAGATGTAAAAAGAAAAAAAAAGTTAAAAAGTGCTGTGAATTATATGCATATTAGTATTGCCTATAATGGGATTGAAGGAGTTTTATAGTTATACTTAAGTCACAGGTTCACCTTCAAAACAAAAACTGGAAGACAGTGGTCAGGAAATCACTTGATGGTCCATTTTCCAATTCTTTGATTCTAAAAGTATCAACCACTTGGCTTAGTGGTTGCATCATCAGTGGTTTCCTCATGAAGGCTTCTGATGTTCCAGCAGGAAAACAGTCTAAGCAAGAGTAAGTCACCTAAACTCCTTCCATACTTCTATGTTTCCTTTTCTAGGAAAGTATGTTTCATTGGAGACACACACATACACAAGCGTTTTCATAAACAGTTATCCATTCGGTAAGGATTCAGATTGATAGAATAGTTATCTCCCTAGCAAGTTGGTTATATAAGTTCAGCTTTCTATCATATGCTGGCTCTCTTTTTGGCTTCCCATCTCGTTACTTCTTCCCTCTGCTTTTCCTGTACTCCTCCTTTTTATATCTGTCATAAGATTAAATTTATTTTAGGATAACCCAGGGTTAAAAGAAGTTTCTTTTCCTTGCTTGGAAATTAAAGCAAGCTTTTAATTCTTGCATGCCACCCATTTTACACCTGCTCTTTGCCTGTCATGGTCAAGAGCATTTATTCATGTTTATCAGTCACTGTGTTTCATAATAACTTTCTTCCACACGCTGAGAAGATTGTTTTCAATTAACAGGGGGGATTAATCAACTACATGGACAGACATCTCTTCGCCCGTTTAAGAGGGGTGGGTTTTGTGACTTCGGGTGCTGCTTGCTGAAAATCACGAGGGCCTCATCCAAGAAAAACTTGTTAGCGAAGTCTACCTTATTTTAAGGTCATGCATCATAGATGATTGTTCCCATATAACATTAGCTTAAAACATTAAATACTTGAGTTGCCTTTCAACCAACTGAAATATTTTGATGGATATGCCAGAATAGCCTGCCAAAGGTATATTATTTAGGAGAAACCTTTTTATCTGTCTACATGAGCCTGAGTGCCATTGATGGAGTAAGACGGAGTTTTCTGGGGTGTATCAATCTATCTTGGTAAGTCTGCAGATTTTTGCTTCGAATCTTGAAAGTCTGAATCATTTAGAAAAGCAATAATTCTAGGGAAATTAAGCCTCCTTCTCTGTGCAGGAAATGGTTTTTGCAGTTTACTTCCCTCATGAGTGTGTCCTCGCTACCAGGTGAGGCTTAGCTCTCCTCTTCCCCCATCTTAAAGGAAATGGTGCCTTATAGGTAAGAGTTTAATTACTGATTTTAAGAATAAAAAGCAGTTAGCATAAAAGACAATGGTTCCTGCTGTGAGTTTACTGTGTTTACAGAAAAAGTTCTTGGAGAAAGTTTAGGCAAGCATATGGCTGGAAAACATATTTCTGAAAACCATCTGTGATGAGAGCTATAAAGGAAATTCAGGACAAAAGCTTCATTCAGCAGAACCTAAACACTTTTTTTTTGAGGAAACTATTGGTTTTTAAGTATTTCTGTGTATTGAATCATGCTGGTAGTTAAGGCATCATTTGTAACTGAGTGGTGAATGGGGGAGTATGGGCAAGACTTAAATTTTTTCTTTCCTTGGGCAAACTTGGCTCAACTTTTCTACGGAAAAAGGCAAATTCAAGGCAGGTAGTTCAGCACAGGGTAACCTATAGGTTATGGTTCATAGGGATTTTTCCATAGGGTTGTGGTAAATGTTGGAAGTCGCGCAGATGCAAAACTTGCAGAAACGGAGCTAGAAATGGTAGCCTCTCATTAGGGCCAAGCCCTTTAATCGGGCGCTGGCAGCTTTCCAGCATGATTTCATCCCGGCGCCTGCAGATAAGCGCCCGGCGCTTCCTGTGCTGGGAAGGCAGCGGGTCGGAATCAAACCGCCCTCTTCCGCGCTGCTCCTCCCTTCCTCGCTCCGGGAGTTTGGTGATACGGGGGTCATGAGCGGCGCCGCCGGGGTGTCCAGGCCACCCTGGCCCCGTCAGCAGCACCAGAATGATGAAGGGAAGTGGCGCCGTGCTTCCACACGGAGCAGCCGGTGCCACCTAACGATGGTGTTAGACGGGGAATGTGACTTTTTTTTTCCCTTAGTTCTAGAACTAAGTTCTAGACTAAGTTCTTAGAACTAGTTCGAGAACTAGAACTGGCTTAGAACTTGTTCTAGTTAGACTGTGTGAACCTACTCTTGAGTGACTGAGATTTCTTCTCCAGGAAGAAAGGCAATACCAAGTAGCAGCCTCAGCACAGATGCCCATACCTGGTATCTGTTACAGTGTTGACCATCACTTCCCACTATAAAAAATGTTTCTGAAGTAACAGAAGCGTAGCAATGACTATTTCTGGGATATAACAAAAAGAAACCAGATAAATATTCCTGGCTGTTTTTTCCCATGTGTATCTTGCTTTGTTTTTAAAAAGTAAACTGATTTGGTAGAGGAGTCTGTTGTTTGCACAGAGTTGGAACTGGGTCTGTCTCCTGAGATAGTCAATTGGCAGGTGAACGAATTTCATTTCTGTTCATTCAGGTGAAGGCTGTGTTTTATATCCTTTGATAATAGTCAAGGTGGTGTAATACATTACTGGGGATCATTTCTTTATCAGAAGCAAATATGGTACAAATGCTTTCATTCCTCATTTTCTGTAGGCCAAAGATTAACCACATCAGTTGATAATCAATAGGCGAAAGCCCTGACTCTGAAACATTCTGAAACACAGAGTTTAATGACGTGACTTCTAGAGGACCTGTGGGGGTTTGGCACCTCGTGGGGAGATAAAAGATGCTAACAGTGATATATATTCCGAGATTGACATCACTGACAACTGGCCACATTTTCAGGGACAGAGCTAACTTGCTGTACCTGAAGACTGACATCCTGCAGCATGTGAGCAAGCTAACTAGGGCTTTTCATCTACAGGGAAACACTGACGCTTTGTAATAAGATCAGATTTGCCTCCTCAGTATTTCATACACATTGGTAATGTGAAATATGCAAACTAATTTTTCATCCATCTCAGTTTGAATGCTCTATGAATTCATGCTTCAGTAATCTGATCAATCTTAGAAATACAGTCCAAATATCCTTACCTGCAAACTGCTTGTCCTCTCATTCCTTGGATGTTTTATTTCGATTATTTGAGACTAAAGAGTTACCTGGTGCTGCAGGTATTGGGGGAAAAAAATCTTCTGAAATTCAGACAACTTTTCCCAGTGTAGCTGATGAAGGATATTTCTGAACCAGCCCTTTCTGCTGCCTGCCTTCCTGTAGGCTCATCTAATTCACAGTGAGAAGGGACTAGAAATGTCTAAGCCAGGATGTTACTCTGCTTTCTTCTATTTCACCTTTGCACAAAAATACCCCATAAAAAACTATCAGATCTTTAAATCCAGTCATCAGGTATTGACACTTGTCTACTCTTTAGATATTAGTTCCTGTTGATTATTTTGTAAACCTAGGAGAGAGAAAATGGAAATGTCTGTATTTTTAGTTATCTTAGTGTTTTTTCCCCCTTCCCCTAAGAGCTCTAAGAAACCTGCACAGTAGAGAAAACAGAATGGTGTTTTACAGAGAATACATGCTTATTATTTGAAGTGATTTTTAATTGTTTTAAAATGTTGTAGCTGTATGTAACTGTCTCAAGCTACTGTGGGGAAGACTGAGGACATGTTTTCCTAGTTCTGAGACCTCTCCGACCTGCTAAGGCAGGAGATGTTTTATCTTGTGTCCTCATAGCTTCATGTTTGTTCCAGATTGGGCCCTCTGCTAGAGCTGTCCATTTAAAGAGGCTTGGAGCGTTTAACAGGCAGGCTGGTGTATGTCAATGCAGCTTATATCCCTACTACTATGTGATTTATATTTGCCTGGGATTAAAGACATTAAAGACCCATTTTGCTTAATGTCACACATATACATTCTTTAATGCAAATTGCATCACGCTGTCATCTCCAGAAAGCAATTCTGCGTGGCAATGGCAGCAAGAGCCTGCTCTCGCATCGCAACACTGCAACACAACCTGCAGCTTTTACCTTCAAATGCTCGGCCATTATTAAAAGGACCTGGGGACATCACGTAAAAATGGAAAATTGATTAAATTGTGAGAGGTGAGACAGATCATATACATCCATTCCTGCACTTAATCCTCATGCTGCCTAAAAGACCTATATCGCAAGAATGAACGGGAAAGCTAGGTAGGATTCTGTAGCTTTGCTTCCCTTAGGACACTGGTTTCTGAAAGAAGGATGACTTTTCCAGGTCGCACTGAGACCGAGATGACAATGCGTTACTGTCAAAGTCGCTCTTTAGCAGATGCTTGTAATTTTATTAACTATTTTTTCCCAGTTGTAAATACTGTCATTGTCAAAGCAGCTGGAAGCGTGAAGGGTAGCAGAGGAAACACAATATCTCCCGGAGTCTGGACAGAAAAGCTGTTACTTGGAAACTCGGGAGAATAGGACGAGTATTGTATAACAGGATTAGTCTGTATTAACTGGAGTGTAGAGGCACAACTCGGAAGCAGTACTCTACAGAGCAAATAACAGCATAAAAATAAACAACTTAAAAATCCTTGGCAGAGAAGTTCTTTAAAAGTAGAAATAAGAATAAAATAGGGAAATAATGTATTGTCCAGCTGTTGTCTTTTTCTTTATTTCTTCATTGAGACTTACTTGGTTATATAGTTTGATAGCAGCCTTAACTGGAGCAGTTATGTGGCTGGATCCTATAACATAGGTAGAAGATACTAAGCACAGTATATACTTACAGCAAGATAGTCTTTTCTCTCAAAATTTAGCGTGAAAGAAAACCTACAGTCAGTGCTGATCATAGTGCTGACGAACGTGTAATTTAAGTTCCATATTTTTCTTATCCTACGTATATAATCTACTCCTAGATGAGCCTCTGTTTCATCATAAGTAACTGTCAGACTTTTGAAGGTTTACAATAAAAATGTTTTTCTAGGACATAAATGAATAAGGATTTCCCACGCCAGAGTCCAGCTGCCTTGAAAATAGACTTCCCAGAGCTGTTATGTCTTGTAGCACTGTAGTGTCTATAGATGTGCAGCATCTATGCGTTACCTGCTTGGTTATATAGCACCGAACTAAAGCACACTGACACTCTGCCCATCTTGGTGCTTAATTGCCATAATGCTGGGTGCTGTAGATATCAAGTTGATCATATTCGTAGCTATGATTATAGGAGCAGCCCATCTTCAGAGATCAACAAATATGGACTTGCTCCTCTGCTTGGATTACACGAGTGATAGGAAATCCCAGTGACACCAAGGACTGTCTTCTCACAGTGACTATGATGAGAGATAAAAGGGTTTAGACACAATCTTTAGAGTCTTTGTTCACTAATTCAGCTAAAATAACACAGAAAATGCCTGTGAGCGGCATATGTTAAAACATAAATGCAAATTAACACACGTGGGGAAACGTAATTTGAATGCATATATTGTAATGGCCTTTGAAATTAGTTATTACTGTCAGTAGAAAGGAGGACAGCAACTAGTGCTCTTAATATATGATCCCTAAGAACTGTAATTTTAAGAATTATTTTTTAAGAAACAGAGCCAAAATGGGAGAGGCTACTGTTCTCTGCAAATCCCCGATAGATGTGTACAGTTTAAGCACATTTCAATTGAAAAAGTCATTTTTCTTCCAGATGTGCAGTAGGTTATAGATTAAGCTCATGATCTTTTGGTTGAGTTGGTTGGGGCGATGAGACTCCATAGGTGTGGGTAAACAGAGTTCAGCTGTCAGGGTGTTTATTACTATGGAGAAGGAGGAAAAAGAGGTAGGGAAAAGGCTTAGCTTTCTTTTGAAGTTCTTTGATATTCACAATTATGAATAACTGTGTTTTTTCCTTCTAAAGCGAGCAAGTGTTATGAGAGTGTAATATTGACAGATAGGTTTCGCTTGTGGGGTTTACATACATCCTTGCTATGTCTCATAGCATCCTTTTTCAGACTAGAAGAGCATTTTATGTAAAAATAACGCGTTTATAATTATATGACATAAACGGAATAAGGTTGAAGGGTCCATTGGGTTTCATTACTTCAAAGTGCCGCAACGCTTGCACATTATAGACAAAATTTTACCACCAAAAAACAATCCATAGGAGACATTAGCAGGCATGAATGCAAAGTAGCAAAATGGTCTTGGACGGAGGCAACTGTTTATTTGCAGGCTTGGCATCCCTGACACTGAGAAGAATTTAGGATCCTGTTGTACGTGAGACTCTTAATAGGCTACTTTGGATTAATATTAAATTAACAAAAGTGACAGTAAATGATTAATAGTTTCTCGCCTCTTGCTTTCCTTTCTCTCCTGCCCAGAGAACTTTTATCCTGTATATTGATCTCTTTTTTTTTTTTTTTTTTTTTTTATGATATAAACATCCTATCCGTCTTGCAATGCAGTTTGACATCCATTGGGCAAATAGATTTTGAGCAGAACGAGTACAGGTGTTCGGGCTGCCAAGCTGTCTGTCTTGGGCTGCAGAAGTCAATTACGCTGCAGCTGCAGTGGTTTAGAAGGAGCCCCTAATAAATCCTGCTCTTGTGTGGGTGAGTGCTGTAGTCAAATCTGTCTTCTGTGTTATGGTTTCCAGCATTACAAATGTTCCTGAAGGGGGAAAGAACAGGAGGGAGAGCCTCAGTTGCTTTGTAAAAAGTGGTGAGTGGCTGGTGATTTTGATGGTATAAATGCAGTATACTGAAAATTTTTAGTTTTACCTGCCATGCAAAAGCAGTATTTCTTATTTATATTCTTAAGCTATAATATGTGATAGTAGAAATTCTTAAACACGTTGTTTTACTTCTTTTTTCAGGTAGTCAAACAATAGTAGGTTGTTCAGAGTGTTTCTCCATTTTTATAAAGCAGTGTTATATGTGAGAGAGAACGTAACGCAGTTCCCCAAGTACTTTTGATGTCCGTGAACTCGAGAACAGCTGCTAGTCTGTGCCAAACAGTGGAGAGTGTAATATTTGTGGGTGCTAATGTGTAAAAATAAATAAAAGCACTTGCAAAAATTTTCCATGTGAAACTTCCTTACTGCGATATTGTACAAAGTGAGCTGTTTTCCAGTGTTGCTTAATATAATTTCTCTACTATGCCCTCAAAAAAGGTGATGGACTTTTTAATCACACATCATCAAAATATCACATTCAGTGAGAGCAGTTTCAGATTCAATGCAAAAAGACTTTTTAAATAGACAATTGATTTTGAAAACCCTCTCATGTTCCTCTGCTGTGGAGAGAGAGAGAAAAAAAAATCATTTTCCACGAGCATCAAGATTTTCCCCTTTTTAGGTCTTTTCCACACTAGCAGTCTCCGACTTTTATTTATCATCTTAACCTGAGCAAATTGTGGATATTTTTATACCTGCATTTTACTGGATATAGAGATTATTTAGTGATGAGTGGTGCTTCTGATAGTCACCATATAGGGGGGAGTAGATTTTAGAAATTTATCCTTAAAGTTTATGCATGTTTTGGAAGAACAGGAGGAAGTGTATTGGTGTCATTTTCCCCCAAAGATCTTTAGAGTTTGCTAATTCACTTTTTGCCTGACTTAGGTCTTTCTCAGAAATGATCCAGCCCTCCATTTCTATTGCACTGCTTATTTAAATGCCATCTTTTAATTTTAAAGAAAGTAGATCTCTGGGTGCTATTTTAAATTTGTGAAACTAAATTTTAATAACATTTGGCCGTAAGTTACTGCTGAAATATATTAAAAATTATTACATGCGATAATAACAGTTGGTTTTAAGGGAAGGCAGAGATCATTAAATCATCATATCCTATGTTCCCAGGATCTAGACTTGTGTTAATGGCATAGTGCAGAACCTAATGCAATTTAAAGCAGCTTTGATGTGTACTGAGAGGCGCTCTGTATGGACGTGCATGTTTGGATACACGCTGTCTGTAGGACCATTGTACCAGGAGGTTCCTTATGCCTTAGAAACACAGAGGTATAAAGATATATCTGAGGGAAGGCAAAATATGGAGCAGGAGACACAGGTGGGGTGATGCCTCCCATCCCTAATCCTGCCTCCTCTGCGGTGTATTTAGCTGCATCCCTGGGATGCTGCGAGCCTCAACCCTTGTCTTTAGAGTCTTTTGTTCCTGCATTTCCTTAGGACAGAGAGGCTTTTTGACAAGCAGGATCGTGGAGGCACAATTAGCTTCAACAATAATAAAGGAAAGAAAATGTTAGAAGAACACTGAAAATTTGCCTTGTTGCAATTCATGACCTGTGGCCTTTCAAAGTGGAAGCTAAAATGCCTAGCGGGTGAGGAAAGTGCAATGCAGGGTTTTTTTCCTCTTGAATTCTGCATCTATACTGAGGTCTGAGCCACCTGAGGATTCCCAGAGGCAAAGTGAGCTGCTTCAGGAATGCACCTAATCCTGCATTTAAATGGAAGAGACTGACTTATTTCCAGTTATTGGTGAAAAGGTGGAATCCATACTTGGATTAAAAGGGAAAATGCAGATTTTGCTAGAGTAATAGCATTCTGTCTTGCCTCCCAGAGCAGCTGTGTGTTTGCCTTTCATCTGCATGCTCAGATCAGTATCTGTAAGGCAAAGCGGTTACCTGAGCCTCTTTACAGAAATCCTCCCTCATGTCTCATATCTCTGCTTCCAGTCTTGCAATCGAAATCTTCTCAGCACCTTTAATAGCTCTGCATCACGTGTAGATAGGGGTGGTCTCTTGGAGGGATAGGACTTTTCTTTTGCAAGTCAACTTCCAGAGACTCTCCAACCTGTAATAATCTCATTCTACAAGTTCTACTAAGTTCTACTTAAAATAAATCCACAAGGATGGCCCGTTTTTGCAATAGGTGATATAATAATTCCAAGAAATGTGCAAGAATTCCTTGTCTCTGGATTTTTTTCTAACTGAAATGAGGAGCAAGAGGTCTGAAAAAAAGTTTGCAAAGGTGTAAGCGTTTGTCTCATCAAGCAGAATTGCTTCTGCAGTATTGCAGAGTCAGCTTCGCACATAGATAATTTACTCTGAGATTTCTAATGATTCCGCTGTGTTATTGTATTTATTGAAGCTAATAGATACCGTAAAATGCTACTGAAAATGCAGTATATTCTTTCAATTTAGATTTTGCTAAGGCAATTTGGTTTTTCTCTCTCTGTTTTATGTGTGAAAAAATAATATCCTCACATAATAACAAATAATAACACTGCATTTTCCTAATTCCAAGTTAAACCAGGTTGTGGGGTTTATAGCCATACTGCTTTGTTTGCATGTTGATGCTAAAAATACTTTTTTAAAAGAGAACAACAGAGCAGTGACATTGCCTATATTAAGCTAAGTAATCTAAAAAAATAAAGCTATTTATTCATGCCCTTCCGGAGAATGAACTATTTAAACTTATTTCTCACGCTAAGAATCTTTGAGTACTATCTTTTCAGCAGCTCCACTGCAAGCACCAGAAAGTGGAGTGCTTCTACTTCTGCAAATGAAGAGCAGTCTTATCACAGAAGGTACTTGCTAGAGAATATAAATTTTTACCATATATTGTTTTTCTCATCTGTGAAATAGTTGATTTAAAAAAAAAACACGCAACACTTATACAAGGCTTTATTTTTGAGAGGCTCTAGAAGGACAAAGAAGTCTGGGTTATGGATAGGTGCTATTGCTCTTCAATGACAGTAATAGTACAAAAGCCTCAAGTAAACAAGCAAAAAATCATACAGCCCATCCTATATCAGCAGGATCTAAAATATGGGAAGTTTTCCAAGTTGTACAATTGCTGGTTATCTATTTATACATTCGTATTATTGCCCTTGATTGCCCAGATTCAGACTTGCTTAATTGATTCGCTGTCCCAATAAAGCAAGCAGCTAATGAAGATTTTCTTATCTCCTAGAGCCAGGACTTTTGAAGAAGAAGGATCCCAATTTGGTCTATCTTGATGCTTTGAAGTTCTGAGTGGTGTGATATGCTGCATAGTGACAATTGGGATATTTTAGGTGGCTATAGATTTCTTTTTCATTAGACTTGGACAAATAAAAGAGGCCGAAATGAGGCAACAGGTTGGAGCTCTTAGTTCCAAAATCAGAGGAAGGAGAGAAATCAAATGTATGGCCTGGTTAAAAAACTGTTTTTCTTTGGGTTTAATCAAATGTCTTTCATATCAGTGTGCTGCATAACATAAGAGTTGGTTTTCCCTTTGTGTATCTACTTCCTGGAAAACCCTGATAACAGAGATATTTTTAGAACACTGCATTCTCAAAATAGTGTATTTTTTGGAGTTCTAAAGTAACATTTATGGAATTTTATGAGTTATTAGGAAATGTTTTACTGAAACAAATAAAAAAATTAACTGTAAGTGCAGTATTCTACAGCTAAGTATTTTGGGAAGGATAATGATGACATTGTTTTGTCAGAGGCATGCCATAAAAGAAACCTTTTTCATTTACAAATACATATAAAAGGGGAGTATCTAGTGTTTATCATTACACAGATACGTAATATAAGATTTTTGTGCTTTTTAAGATAGTGATTAGATCTGTTAAATGTCTATAAATGGTGCAGGCACTGCACCAGGCAATGAATATTTTATGAATAGTACACACATTATGAAATAGTACTTAAAATATTTCACAATTATCTGCAAGCTTTTAAATGTTGAAGACAAGAAGACTGTAGATTGTGCTCACCTCAAATATAGCAAGACTGTAAAATCCTATTATATCTTAAGCCGTTCTCTGTGTTGCAAATATCTGTTTGCCAAGCAAAAACACCACCTCTGTAACCGCAAGCAGTGGTGGTGAGTGCTCAGAAACAGGGGGACTTTGCAAATAAACTTGTCCTTGAGCACTGTCTTCAATAACGTTTTCTTAGCATTCAAATTTCCCGTTTCTTGCTCTGTCTTGGCCATGTTCTGCTTTTCCGAGCCCTACCTGCAGAAAACATCCCAAAATCTCTTCTCACGTGTCCCCGTGTTGCCAAGGCCAAGTAGGAGAAGAGGGTCTGTCCTCCTGTGAGCAGCTTCCAGGCTGCTGCAATTACCTAGGCCCGGGGCAGAAAATTCCCACTGTTTCTTTCCCTACGTGGAATGGGATGGTGTGTGGGATGAGGAAAGCTGTTTCCAGCAAGTATCCAAGTAAGCATCTTAGCTGCTTTCTCTGGAGCTCCAAGAGTCCAAGGTGGAGCTGGGGACTTAATACCAGCATTGTCCAGGAAGGAAACTGTGAGCAGAGAAGGCAGCAAATACTTAGAGCACCCAAGGTGAACTGCTCACAGGGACACAAGGAAAGGTGGTAGGAAGCATCTAGAAAAATCCTGTCAACCTTGATTTCAATTTGAGAGAGGAAAGTGTTCATTGAGGGCCTTAGTTCATATTAATTTTCTTTTCAACTCCCATCTCCTTCCAAGGCCACAACCTGTATCATGAGGGCCAGAAGTGCTCTCCACCCAGCTAGATGCTAGAACATCCTTTGTTGCTGGGATAATAAAATGAAAATGAGTTGCAATAAAAAGCATGAGAAGATCATTGTGCTTTTGAAAACAAGCAGTCAGCCAACTTTGTTATATAAATAACCATCCTTCTAGCTTGATATCATACCTGAAGTATTTTTTAATCAATGAGCAAGAATTTATCTAGGGCACGTGGGCAGTCTTGGAATTATTTGCAATTATTCTTCAGAAAAAGCATTAAACCCTGTGTGATTTGGTAGCAGGTGCTGTGGATGGTGGTGTGGAGCAACAGGTATCGCGTATCTTGATTCCTGCAAGGCTGCTGATGCTGCTTTGTGAGTCAAAAGGAAGCATGGCCTGTTATAGAAACTGGTCTTTGCAGAGGCAAATTTTAAATCTAGCCATAAACAACATTAAAACAGCCCAAACTGTGGACGAGGCATTAAACAAACTGCTTTAAAATGTCAATTTTTCTAGTTTAAAAAAACATGTAAGTCTAGCTATTGCATTCTCAATTCAGGTAAGACTACAGTGCACGGGATGTAGTAAATCCATTTTCAATATTTACTTCACTAAAGCCTCAATAGATACTGGAAAGACGTCATAATTTATCTTCCATCTATGTCTTTATATCACACTGATAACAATATATGTAGCCTCTTTTATACTCCTTTGCATACCAATATCTATCCATCTTTGCACTGGCTGCCTATGTGGCTTATTGAAAAGTAGTTAAGTAGAAATGATGTTTTATCCTATATTGACACTTGGTGAATCCTGCTAGGTGTTATTGGAGCAATATTTCATTGCACTTGTTGCTAATGAAGTATTTTTGCTTGTGTCTGAGGCTTTTTACCCTTCTTTGAGATGTACTGCACCTAATGTACTTGCAAGTTGCTATTTATCAGCAGTTCTTGAGTAGGATAATACAGAACGCAGCTGCAGTCGATCACTAGAAGGTTGCATTTTGTTTTCCTGGTGTCAAGGTGACGTTTGGTCAAGACTGGTGCGTTGACAGGAACTGAAAATTGACGTGCAGTGGCTGTAAATGCATGGAGTTTCCAGAGCTTTAAGGTTGGAATTTGCAGAAGACTCCCAGAATGGTGTCCGTGTATTTCAACTGCAGACCCTTAGGACAAAAATTATGTGCAATTTCATCTTAATGCGTGAAAAATACTTGTATTTTAAGGACATTAAGAGCTCTGAGTAAGCATATAATTATTAAATATTCACAGCGTACAACGTTTAATGTGCTCAGCATTGAATATCCCAAAGAATAATGCCATAATTATAGCTCTCGTAATAACAATGTTTTATTGTGGTTTCCTTATTCTTTTTATACCACAGTTGGTGGAAGCTTTTAAGCAGATGCCTTAGCTTGCCCTTTGCAGCTTCTAGGCAGATCACTGCTGTGTTGATTCTGCCGTCATTGTCAGTTATTCAACAATCTCATTTTTCTTGTACTGTTTTGGCAGAGATGAACCACAGAGTTTTCAAACTTCCACTTTCCTGCTACTAACTTGACTGCTGGAAGCAAAGCTTAAGGCTTAAGTAGGAGAGCAGGCATATCCTTGGTGGTAATACATTTTTCCTCTCCTCAGTGGTCTTGAAGCAACTGATTATTTAAAGACTGAAATGTAATCAGCGTAAGGACACAAATAAAAAGACCAGAGTAAATTATAATTTGAGTGTAATTTGAGAATAAATTATAAATTGAGTTTCTTTTTTAATTAACAATAGCTTAGTTTCCATAACTCAAACCTCTGAACTGAAACTTGTCTTGTATGTATTTCTTAATTTAGAAGCTATTACAGTTTTTAACCCTGTAAACATTTAAGCACGTGAACGACTGGCTTATTTAGTATTTATATTATGATGATCTCCAGAGAGCCCACTATGAATCAAGCTTCTATTATGCAAATGAGTGTTCACAATAGTGAAGTTTGTGAATTTTTTATTTTTCTATATGATGAAAGATGACAAATGAATGCAGTAAGCTGGGGAGAGCATATGGCACCAGCCAGACAAATTCTGCACATTACTGCAATAAACAGTGGTCCCCAGTTACCAGGCTGTTTTCAAGTACAAGCTCTGAAAGATTTCAGTGTTATTGTCAGGAAAAAGATTTGTGGTTCAGTTTGTGATGTGCTTGTTTATTGTGGTCCAAGGGTTAATTGGCCCCTAGAAGAAGGGATAAAGAAAAAAAAAATCTGTTCTGAGAAAAATATATATTGCCCAGACTATTATTTACCAGTACTGCTGCAAGCAGAGGAAAGTAGGTAGCTTTGCGTTTCTATCCTGAGTTAGGGATTCTTAGACACCACTTTTTGCTTGCTTAAAGCTGTTTCATCTGAAAAATCTGTCCCGTGTCATTGTACATGCTCTTTCCCTAGCTGCAAAAGACAGAATCTCTCGTGTTGGATTTCAGGCACTTCTGAAGTTTCTGGCAGAGAAGGCAGGAGAGCAGTGTGGCTGCAGGGTGAGCTGTTAAAGATGGGAGTTCTTGGGTGAGGGAGGGAGATTGGGTCTAAGATGCAAATCTGGAGGAGAAAAAAAAGCCTCATTAGTTCTGCTACTCAGGGAGCAGCATGTTTGTCTCGTTAGTGTCAGGTGCTACTTTGCAGCACAGCCTGTATTTGCACTTCTGAAGCGGAGTGTAATAGAGTGGCTGTTGTTTTAATGCTGCCTGCTTGGCCTCTACAGCGTTTTTCTCCATTTCAGCTTAACCACCAGCGTGCATAATTTTGCATTTGTTGGACCTACAAGTAGATGTTTGCAAGAAAATCATGCAAATCTGGAAGCGTTTGGCACCGAGAATTACAGTGGTGCTTCGGCAAGTGCTTTATGTCCTTTCACTCTAAGTGGATTCCTGTTTGAAAACAATCTTAAGGACCTGCTTTAAATCTGCATTAAGTGGATGAAGTAGGTTTAAAGCAATTGGAATTCAAGCCTGTGGGCTTTGCTCATTCATCTTCGCTGGTCACCTTCGCGTTATCCTTCACGCTGCTGCAGGATCCCATGGGTGGGTGCCCTGTGGATTTGGCTCAGGTTTGGGGCGCTGCGCCGTAGCCTGGGCAGCGTGGTGGTACCTTTGCTGTCACCACGTTGTCCCTGCCTAGCGGCTCCTGCTGGGTGAGGTGGCATCCTCCCTGGGACAATCCTCTTCCCATGGGAAGAAGGGTAAGGTCAGAGGGAGGAGGAGATTTTCACTGGTTTCATGTAAAGATCTTGAATGTGTCTGAAGTCGGAGCTCCTAAGTTATCCATGGAGCAGTTTCGTTAGGTCTTGAGATCTGGTTCTGTGGTTGTAACAGTCCCTATCCTTACCTCTACACTGTTGGCTTAATTTAAATATTTAAAATATCGACTTCAAAAACTCAGGCTCTTGGATGAGCTGGAGGAGGAACTTCACTCCTCGAGCTGTCAGAGGGATCAATCGGGAAGCAGATCTGACACTTCTCCTGAGGTGCCGATCTGCGGGTTCTAGTGCGGTTGTGTGTCCTCCTGTGCTCCTCCTTAGACGCCACTAATCATCTGGAAATAAGCTGTGCTGTGGCTTTTCTTTCCCCCCAGTGGTCTCAATTACTTTGCACAAGGTGTGTAGAGATAAAGTCTAAACTTACCTGTATTGAGCCGCTGAGCTTGTGTGTATAACCCGACAGTTGTTCTATCTTTAGTAGACAAGCCAAACTCACGACTTAGCTGCTAGTTTTCTTTGCAAAGTATGAAAACCAAGTCTACCTACCTGCTATTTTGCTCTCTATCTCCCGTTCATTAGGCCTGTTTTTTAAGACTTTGTTCTGAGATTGGTGCGTCTTGCTCCCTTTGGCCTCATCTGCTCTGGCTGCCGTCTGACCATTTTCTGTCATTCTTCTGCATCACATTTTCTGCTTGTCAGGATTAACCTGCTAACTCCTATTTCTTTAAGCAGAGTAGCCTGCAGCATTTATTTGAGCATTGTTTCTGTCCCCTATTATTTTTCTGAGTTTAGTGACAACAGGATTAAGAATTTGGAAGTTAAAAATCTGAAAGTGAATCTAATTAAAGGCCCTGGCTGAAGGGGTTGTATTTTTTCATTCTCATTAGCAGTCTGTTCCTTCTCTTTCCCTATCTCCCTGTTCCCTCCACGCTCAGCTTGTAATAAAAGTTGGTTCTTGAATGTGAAGAGTATTAATGCACCTGGAAAAAGTAGGTACAGGATGGAATTGAATTTGTTTCCATCTCATCTAAGTTAAGATACAATGGAATGTTTCATTGTTTATCTTTACAGTAATAATCAAAGGCTGCCTTCAGCATTTATAAGAGTTATTAAAAAAAAGATAATGAAGTAAATGTATGTATTTGGTTATTTTCCACTGGAAAACAATCTCCTATTTTAAGTTTATATCCCTGCAGCCGAGCGATAAGGGCGTTTTAATGTCTTCCTGCATCTATCTTTGCATTTTAGTGCATTGCGGGATTAGGGGATAGCTGCTGCTGCCACTACGTAAACGTGAGTGAGTGGAGAGCCTCATTACAGCCGAGTGGATAATAAGAGTCAGTGACTCTAGAGATGCAACTGTTGGGTCCGCTCCCCTCCCAGTTGAAGGGCCTCACAGGGAGCCGCGTCTTGCTGCGTTGCAGGAGCAAATCCCTAAAATCTCTGCAGCAAAAGTGTCTGCAAGTAGGGAGAGAAATACGTGAAGACAGATTGCGGTGAAGACTTTGGGGGCTTTGGAGAGTTTCTGTTCTGGTCAAACTCCTCCGTAGAATTCCTTGCTTTGGCAAGATGCTGAGTGCTCTCTTCCAGCCCAGGTTGCTCCTTCGCACATATGTTTTCTCAGGATTTGCGAGTTTTTCTGCCATGTAACATATAGCTGAGCGCCGCTTCTGCAGCAAAAATAAAAATACTCTGCAAAGCATCTTGTGGCCGTAAAATCAAAGAAACAAAACGGCATCTCCTGACAACAACTCAGTGTTTCATTTGCTTGCTCAATAGACGCAGTGTTTATGGATCAGCCAGCAAATATAAACCAGGCAGTCTCTCAGCCGCACCTCTCCATTGCTCTTCCTTAAAGGCAACGTGTGATGCCTACAGTTTCTGTTCTGGAGCTGGAGTTCTTTGCCTTTTATGTTACCTCAGGGAGTATTTTTAAAGTGAAGTTGTTGTCATTCCTCCAAAGGTCTGGCAGGGTTTACTACGTGGGTTGCGACCTCCTGACTCACTTAAGCTTTACAGCCCTTAACCTTGGATATATGTTGCTGCTTCACCCCATGGAAATTTGTGTCGTTTGACTCCGAAGCCAAATAAGCAGTAAGTCATTTGAGCATAACCAGGTATTGATCTCAAGTGATTTAGAAATCAAGGGAGTTGATAGGTAACCTGTCTTCCTGGCTTTGGCACCACCCTCCAAGCTGAAAGCAAAGCAGAACCTAGGTGACCCGGTGCAGCTTTGGTCATGCATTATTTACAGGCTTGTTGGCTACCAAACTCTGCTATAGCGGGTTTGGGAGTCAAGGGCTGTAACCTGATTTCAAATACAAAATACAAACGTATCCCAAAAGGCAGCTATAATTCCAAATGTCTAAAGGCAATCTTCCATAACATTAAATTTTAAAAGATGCTAATATCCACATTGAAGTTGTGTGAATTTTAATAGGCATGGTAATGCTTTGTGTGGGAAGAAGAAATCTTGAAAACAAGCATACTAAAAACATATGTCTATGGAGAGTCCCTCCTTGTCATTACATGCAGATAAGCATGCACTGATAAGTTGCCTGGGATGCTGGAGAAAGGGATCATTAAATGGTTGGGATTAAATATAATTGTGGCTCCTTTTTCCATCTGTTACAGAACCTACATGCTTTCTAACTTTTAGAATTCCTTGCCTTTGCTATGCCACAGTTTTTTTGTGGTTTTGCCTTGTATTAATGGCTAAATCATATTTCTCCCCATTTTTCCTCCTGCTGCTTTAATCTATTTAACAAATAATTGTACTATTTAACTATTAAGGTATGGAAGATACTTAACTGACTATATAAAATGCTATAGATAAGTATTTTCTAGTTGGTTACTGTTGGTTACTGTTGGTTACATTGGTTAATGATGAGAAATCATTTATAAACAGAAAACATAACAAAAAGTGATATCTTTTCTATGTTTTTTAACGAGATCTTCAGTGGTCTGCTTCATATGGAGTCTATGGTAGACACGTGTGTAACTAAATGCATTGGTATTCAGTATGGATTTATAGAAGTAAAATATAGGGGCTTCTGCTGAAAGAGGTAGTACAATATCATGAGTTACTAGAAGACTGGTGTTAGGAAAGCAATACTTGCCTGCCCAGGATGTATAATTCAGGAGCTGTTAAAGCTGCTGAAAATGAGAAGGCAAGAAGTTGCTTTGCCTAAAGTCATAACAAAATGTCTGATAGTCAAGCTGAAAAGCAAGAAGAGTAAAGAGTATTAAGACTTAGCACTTACATAATCCTCTACATCTTTTGAGTGCTAGCGATATTAACTATTTAAGCCTCTAGATAAATTTTTCAGGATAAAAAGAAATACATATATGTATTATCCTCTTTCTCTCTTGGCAGAACAAATAGACGGAAAGGCTGAATAACTCACCCAAGGCAGCGTATCACTGGCAGAGCCTAAATACACTTGGCTCCCAGGCCTGTGCACAACTCGTGCTGTGTAGCAGGAGGGTTTGTCTTGCTGGTGTGCAAGTAGAAATAACTACGTGGGTTCCCTATTTTGACAAAATGACAAAGCTAATTTATTTTCTCATAAACTAAAAAATCTACTTGCAGCAACAGTGCAAACGCTCATCTCGGCAAACTGCAGAACTGTACATGGATAGTATTGTATTAATCCAGGCTGCTAAATAATTATCTTTCATAGTAAAACCTGTCTGAATAAATGGCTCTATCATTACCCAACTGACTGTTTTTCATACAAGAAATGGCAGTAGAACTGGATGCTCGAGGCACTTGTGTTCCACCATGTCCCTCGCTTTTGTTTAAGGATTTGGGCCTATTAGAAGAAGAAATAATGTGTATGGGTACATAAAATGCTCCAAAATCAACATTCGTTATCCACTGCTGTTTCACAAAACAGGTGCGTAGTTAGTTATGGCAGTACAAATTTTCCCAAGCCTTGAAACTTGCCCATTTATTTTAATGTATTTGTATAACGAATGATCTTGAACAGATAGCTTGTCTCTGTTAGCATTTTTCTGACTTACAGGACTATTGGGATAAATCTGGATGTAATTTTTGTAAGATGAATATATGTTTTCTGGAATTAGAAGTAAATTGAAGCTATTGCCTCGTCAGCTGTGTCATTCTCTTTAGGTCTTCCACAGTGTCACCATTTCATCTTCACTGGAGTGCTGCTACCAGAAGGTTTCAGGACCATTGTCAGATGATTTTTGTTCAAAAAAAATTTTTTTTAAAAAATCCAAACCCTACCCACTCAGTGTATTGGTTCTATGTGCATTTATGCACATGTATATAGATGTAGAAGAATGACTTGGCTCAGATGAGAAAACAGGCCAAACTTAATTGAAAGAGAGGTTTGCTTTGACCCTTTGCAATTGGATTTTTTTTTTTTCCAAACTCTGTAGATGTTTCATTGCTCCATTGTGGATTTTCAGGTTGCTGAGATTAGAGATGTTGCTGCAGAACAACCTTGCTGAAATCTGATTCTCAGCTACACGTAGGTGAGGATGGTGACAACCTCGAGCGGGAAATGTGGGAGGCAAATAGAAATGGCTGAAGGCACATTCAGGAACTTGAATAAATAAAGTTTGGGAGCACACAAGTAGAGAAAGTTTTGGCATATAAAAAATTATCTGTTAAATATGTTACGAGGGTGAAGCTTCCTTTCTGTCACTGCTGAATAATTGATCATCTTTTCAGTGTGCCGCCCTGTGACAGGGACATGCCACTGTTAATTTGTTTCATAGCTCGTGCAGCTCACCGTCGTGCCTTGCATTCATTTTTGTTTCAAGTATATATCTCCAGGAAATAATGGTTTGAACATACATTCTTCAACAGGAAGCTCTTTAATACCTGACTACAAACCATAATATTGCATACTGTTATGCTGACACATTTTATCAGAAGTGAAGATGCAATTTCATAACTACACAAGTATTCCTTTCACAGTGAAGAGGAAAAAGTCAGTGAAAAGAGAGAAAAAAGGAGAGAAACTTCCGTAATAAATTCAAGAAAAATATCACAAAGCAGAGCCACATTCATGTCTATTTGTACCTGAAAATTGGACTCTGAAACTCCAAATGAGTACAAATAGCCTTTGTGCTTGCTGCCATGCAGTCAGTCAGCTATGCAGATCAACAACCTGGGATACTTTCTACCTGCAACATTTTGCTTAAATAAGCCATTTATATTTAAGAATTTCTGCTATTCCTCTTCCCTGCGGTTGCTAGCTATGACCATAGCAACAGCCAGGGAAGTTGCAAGTGGAGTTCAGTGCCTTGATTATGTGCTAAACAGGGGGCATAAGGACATGGAACAGATTGCACACAAATGTCTTGAATGCAGTAACACTTTTATAACACGAAGAGACTTGGGAATATTAACTTTATTCTGAAATTTTGGCTTCCATTTTTGAATGGGATGTGTATTTGATCTTCAAAGTCTGGATCTCTTCTTTAGTTTGAGGACTGCTGGTGCTCGAGAGGCGCTTCCAAGCCAACGTTCATCAACATGGTTCACTAAGATAACACCTGAGCACAGGCATGACAAGTGTTGGTAGCAGCTGGGCTAAATCTTTGTTGTTTTAAATTAATAATAATAATAAAAAAGAACAGCAAAGTGGAATGTTCTTATGATAATTATATCACTTGCTTCTGGGTTAGTAGCGTTGTCTCTAGAACAGTAAGTAGCCACTATGAGAATAATTTTAAATATTTAGGCTATATGCATCAGAAAGTGTATTTTGGGGACCTCCAATTCCACAAAACAAAACTAAGCTTTTCCATCAGTGGACTGCTGTTTTCCTTTTTTTTTAATAGCAAGATACAATCCTCCTTTGCAACAACCATATACATAAATAGAGCCAATTATTAGGGCTTGTCTGATTTAAAATGAAGATTAAAATAATCTTCTTGTGTATGCCATACTTTCTAGATTACTCTTTGGGCTTAGGGTGTTTTTGGAGTGTTTGTTTATTCATTCTTCCAATGATATTTCTGTTTGCGCACCATATTTGTCTAAAATCATGGTATTATTCATTCCTAAGGTGTCTGCCAATGCCATTATTCTTTGTCTTCTATTTTTTGCAATCAATTATTCCATCTCAAATGCAATATCTTGAACTTGTTTTCACTGAGTGGCAAATCTCAGTATAGATATAGACTTCCAGGCTGGTATGGACCATGGATCACACTTTGTGTATAATTCCTGTCCACCTTTGCAGCAGTCTTGCACTTATTTTATCTAGAACCTGTTTTACTTCTTTTCCTTGAAGAAACATGAAAAATAATGTCAATAGCCTTGTTAAACCAAGGCCTTGCAGGCTGCAAAGTCATGGCTAAATATAGGGAGGCCAAATCTAAAAACTATTAAATTTTACCCAGCTCTCTCATTTGCTCCTGGAAATATATCTGCCTGTGTTGCATACAGAAGCAGTGGTTGCCTGTAAAATCAGTGCATTGATTTGTATTGTTTTACCTAATATTCATCAGCGCTGTCTATAAAAAACAGTATCCAGGTTTCAGATCTATTATTACTGTAAATCAGCAATCTATCAATAAAAATTTTTAAGACCGATGTGTGATCACAGCGTAGAGAGTCTCTCTGCTCACACTCTACTGTAGCAGAAACGAGTACTTTGTTCTAGGAGTCCTGAAAAGCATGGGCTGTTAGCAGAAGATATGTATTTAAATAAAACTTTGATTAATCATTTCTCATCAGAACTGGAAGGCGCGTGACAAATGAAGCCCTCTCTCTGTTAAGCCAAGCTTTTGCTACCTGGAATCAGGTTTTCTTTGAGCAGCTCTATTTTTAACTATGGTATAGCTGTACATCTTTCCAAAGGAGGAAATCCATCTTGGCAGGCCTTTAATAATTACCTTGTTAAGACTCGATAATCTCTGTATTTCCCAGGAATGTCACCATTGCCGTGTGATATCTTGCTCTTGCGCATAGCTCTTGCCATGTGAACAAAAGTTTTTAAGGGAGAACAGGGATTTTCGAGTTTATCTTGTAAAGAGGGATTTGATAGTTGCATTAGTTGGAGGTAACGCTGGCAAAGAGGCTTTGTGAAGGACTTTTTATTAAAATGTTGCTTACTGGTTCGGGAGCAGATGGCTGTCTTTTAAGAGCTAGCTTAATCAGGTTTACTCTATGGTTTTCATTTATTACAATGATGCATTTGTAAGCTGGTATTATCTGTTTATTGTGTCATCTGGTAACTAATAACCTAAGAAATATCTAACTTTTAAGGGTTATCCACTTATACCATAGAGTAGATTTTGGTATTTTCCATTAATAATGGTGTTTCTTATGAAATCCACTTATTTAAGACACTGCAGAGCATATGTGCGATATTTTCATACATGCTCCAATTTACAGAGCTGGAAAAGTTTATTTAACTGCAAAAATATTACCAGAAGTGCCTTACTGATGCTCCTCACTTTAGGAAAAATATTTATATCTAAAAACCTGATCCACGTTCCTGTGATGTTAATGTGATGACTTTCCAGTAATTTCCATAGGCTATAGGTCAAACTTAAAATCTTTCTGTGAGATTTGTTTAAAGGACTTGGACAACTGACAATTCAGAAGGCTCAATTAAAAAAATCCCAGCACTCATTAGGTGCCTGTCTGTGTCTTCAGATACTGAAATACTTGTATGGACCCAGTTCTTATCTGCATCGTTGCCTTCTTTTCCTATCTGATCAGATGGTATGACCCTTCTTGTGCTTAAGTAACCCCACAGGATCAATCTGCTTCCTGAACTTGCTCCAGTCTTGAAAATGGGGATCCAGTTAAGCTCATTATTACTTGAAAATAGCAATATTTGTATTTTTCATAACTTCTGTACTGGGTATGAATTACTGACAGATCAACTCCATCTGCTCCGGTTGTTGTCCTCAAATATGTGAGTAAACTGAACAGCTGGGATTCGGATCTTCCTTAGAACATCAGTGTGGGGCTGTCAGAATTTAGAAGCAATAGCAGACAATGAAAACAAACAAGAAATGCAGGCGAATATGTTGAGCCAGTGTGAGGGCAGCCTGTGCAGCTGTCGTGCAAAAAGTGGCTGCAACCCGGATAAAGGCTGGGCAGGGACTCTTGAAATGGTTTAGAAACATTGGAATTAATGAGTCCTCAAAATGTGAATAACTCATTTTCCTGATGCACGTGGCAGTTTTGGTTCCTGCTTACTCTAAATAAACCTCCCGGAGCCTGCAGCCTCCAAACTCAAGTGTTTCATTCTATACCTGTCCTCAGTAATGAAATTAAAATACTTTTTCCTCAGAATTCCGGAAAGATATCAGTAACTCAGTTTTGGTGTTTATGTTAATTGGTTATGTAGTTGGTATTAATTGGCTTTTGTTTTTCCTGCAAATAAGTTTTAAAGTTTTCATGTTAAGTTAAGCATGGGATATATAATGCTTAGACATATATGGCCATGATCTGTCAGTTCAGATATACATACTTGCTATCATATAGTCTTTGAAAGTTCATTACATTTCACCCGTAAATCTGTATTCCAATTAATATTTTTGCATATTATTATTCAATAAAATCTTAAATTTAGATAGTCTTAATAAATGCATTTTAAATGTCCTTTGCTCTTCAGTAATGCATAATGAGTATAATGGTTTCATTCTCAGAGTTTCTAGCCAATTTAATACAGTAGATAGTTAGCAGTGTGCACCTCATTGGTATTAAAAGATGACCCTTAAAACTTTTGGGTATGGCTGCAGCTAACATCAGAGCAGCCTGAAATACATTTTAGTATTTTCAAAGAATCTTCCTAATGCTGCTTTCCCTAGACCTGCAGAAGAAATAAATGTAAAAGTCCCTGTCTTTTAATATTCAATTATTAGCACTTCATTGGAATTTTACCTTTATTTGCTTTATCAAATGTCATATTAATTGCATTTTAAATTTACAAAGTGTGCATATATATCACACGTTTTCTTTTATTAAGCCAGGTAAGCTAGGATAGGTTCATTCAATAAGGAAGAAAATTTCATACTGACATATTCCTGATAGGTTTTAATAAAAGCTGTCAGTTGAGATAAAATAAACAAGATCTGCAGCTGGTGTACAATGACTGACTTGAGCTTCCTTGTGCCATTATCAGAACTGAAAATCTGGCCTTGAATATTTTTGATATTTATTGGTAGCTGCTAATAGCTTTATCAAATTTCAGTGTCCTTTGTATCTGCATTAGAAAATCAAAGTGATATGAGTAAATCAAACGCGATGTTTGAGTACTATTCAAGTAGAGGCTGTTATCTTCTCGTTGTCATTTTATATGCCACCTCTTATGTATAAAAACTAGTAGGCTATGGTTTATGAGCACAGCTGAACTCAGGGGGGCTTTAATGTGAGGAAAGGTAGGAGTTTTTCATTCCAAGTCTTGCATTCAGACCACCAAGTTCGTCCTATCCAAGTGAGCATTAAAGTATCAGCTCTTTGCTCCCCAAGCTTTCTATGGGACTTAACGTGTTCTCATTTTCTTTTCATGTGGTTTTTGAGCTGCTTGTTTCATGTCCAGTTAAGCCCTGAAACTTTAACATCTTGCCTCTAGACTTAAACCTTTTTTTTCTCGTATTGTCAAGAAAAGACAATCCAATACATGTGAAATGCAAAGTGCAAATGGGTAACAGTAGCCTACAAGGAAGATTGTGGAGACATCTATTAAGCAGCAGCCCTAGGCAAGAGTAAGCTCGTATTAAACAGTGACATTTATTGACTCCTTCAGTACTGCACCAGCATGGACTATGGGACTGTGCTTTTCTACCTGTTGTTAAGTAACTGTTTTCTTCCCTCCCTGTCAACACATAGCTCCTCATCTGCGTGCATTAATTAGGCTCTTACTTATCAGTGTGCGTTGTCTGTGATGTTGAGATAATTAGTGATGCCATTAATAGAGAAAGTTTACCTCGTAAGGTTCTATTGCCTTTGATTTTTTTTCACTGAACCAGGTGTTATTCCCTGAGCTCCAGACTTTAATAGGTAAGCGCTCAGGAAAACTGTCTTTGCAGCAAACTGGTTTTGTCAGGATCATCAACCCATAACTTTGCGGTTTGCAGGCGATAGGTCTGTGTCATTTGCCATTCCCTGAGTAACTTCTTACTGCCACTTAATTTTGTTTTTATCTCATCCCTTGTAGCTTTCTATGTGTCACCATCAAAATTCTACACACTCTCAACAGAGAAAAGTCCCAGAAATGTCAAAGAATTTAAATATTGTTTGTGAACGTGTTTGAAACTGGGAAGGCTGTTTAGGATACCCAAGCACCTCAGTCTAGATGACTGATGAAAACCGTACAGTTTTGTACGGTTCCCTTGCTAAGCCAAGAGCATTTTTGTGGCTTAACATTATCTTTTACTTTCCTAAACAGAGCCATCACACTGGAGAATCAGCTGGTGGTCCTTGCGACGTCTGCAGCAGATGCAGGAGGCTACTATGCCCAGGCTGTTAATGAAAAGAATGGCGAGAACAAGACGAGTCCGTTTATTCATCTCAGCATAGCGAGTGAGTACCCAAATCCATGAAAATACACCATGCTAATCAGGTCATCAAGGTATTCACCAAAATCTACCCTTTAAAAAGAGCCTTGCTGGCAAAGGAGGAGGTCAACCCTTCCTGGGTTGTTTGGAGCATGTTAAATTCCATGTGCAATCAAAGCAACAGAAAGATCCAGTAGCACCTTGGCAAATCAGCCTTAAAGCTGTTTGATGGTTTATTTCATGCAATTTAGGTAGATGATGGTATCCCTAGAGGTTTGTCGTGAAGTCATGATCGTAATTTCTTTTTAATGCGGGGTTTTATAATGCATTGTTTTGCATTGTGCATAAGTAAACAAGTCACTCTTTTGAGAGTAATTTTATTAATGGGTCTATTCCCAGTCTGTGACATTATTTTTACCTGCAGTTATCACAGAGTCCCAGGGAACATGCATTTCATTATTATTTCTTATTATTTTGCATTGCAAAATCTGTGTTAACACTTAGCATTACAGAGGCACTTCCTGTGTAGCTTTTATAGCAGAGGAAAACAAGAAGCATCAAAGCAATAGGGTCAGAAAGATGACTGCATGATAAATATATTAATATAATCATTCAGCAAAAATGTAAGCATATGTAAGCTATTGTGAAGTGTTCAGCAAATATGTTTGTATGATGCATCAATATTATAAACATATAAAATGGTTTGACTGCTTATCTAAGACCATTTTGGTAAAGCTGTTTTGAATGTAGCAGCAAGGCAGAGATTACGTTAGTCTTTGGAGCCAAAGTGGAGCATCTGACCATGGAGATGAGCAGAGATGATTGGGTAAATTGTCTGTGACACTGGCAGCCTTACTAAGAGGCCACTCTGATGGCTCTGATTCCTAAAAGATGCAAAATTCCCAGCTGTGGAGCAATCAGCATGATGAGCTCCCCAAGACTTTCTGATCTTGGAAATCATCGTTAGGGCTGAGAGAGGCCACGTGGCTCAGACCCGTGGAACTGCAGAACTTGGGAGCCTGGCTTTCCAGGCAGTGGCTCGAGCAAATCTGTGTTGCAAATACGCTAATATTTATCCGAGGTTCATCAAAAGGAAGATTTTCCTCTGCAACGTTTCACTTGTGACACAACAGGGTTTTCTGATAAAAATTTCTAATCAGATATCAAAGGTTCTTAACGAACGCAGAGAAGCTCTACCTGTGGAATGCATGGTACATTGTGTAGGATGTCACTTAGGGCAGGATCAGACACCAGACAAGCCTGTTTAATTATGAACATACCCACGAGCACCTGAAGTTGGCAACGAGAGGAGCTTCTCAGGGTTTTTTTGTTTATCTTTCTGAAAGGGAAAATATTCCGAATCTATTTGTGAGTTTTGGCTCTGCTGTGAGACGTAGATTGTAAACATTATTATTTCTGATGGTATATGAATGGGCTCGCTAACATTTTAGTAATTTCATTTATAAAGCAGGTTTGTATTGTTTGTATTATGTGCCCAATAATATACTTCACACTGTAATTTCATATCTTAATTAATGCCAGAAATAGTCTGTGATCATGCATGCATAACAAGTGCTGTGCAGAACAGAAGGTAATACGGGCATATGGAAAAGAAAACATTTAAATGCATGCAGACTAGCTACCATGAATGTGAAGTCTAACTAGAGTGTGAAAAATAGAAATGATTAAATGGATAAAAGAAAATGAAGAATGAGGCAGGATGGAAAGCCAGATATGGATTTGTTTGTTAGGATGGATGTTAGCCAGTGAGATTTTCAAATTGCCTGCACAATAGCTAGGATTATTAAAACTATGTGTATGTTGAAGAAGAGCTCTTGGCAATAAGGCGTTACAGTATCTGTAAAGCAAGTGAGATTAAGGTGGCCATTCTGAACTTTGATTTGAGGAGTAAATTTAAAAAATAAACAAGTAAACATGTGATACCTTAGATAGAAGTGAATGAACCTGCTGGGCCCAATAACAAGATAATCGAGCAAAAATATGGCCCTGAAGCAGTATGCAGGGGATAGTTACAGAGCAATTATACGTTTTGGAGGAGTAATAATGACCTCCAGCAAATGGCTGGAAACGTAATTCTTAAAGGTGCTTCCAGGTCGGGAAGATGCTACATTGAATTGCCACTGTCTGAATTACATCAAGTATTAAATGTGATGACACAAGTCAGTTTCCTTTAGGACGTGTGCAAAATAATCCAAACCAATAAAACCCAAACTTAATAGACCAGATTAATTAAAACCAAGGAAGTCAGATTCTAACAAACAGTGGCACAAGTAAAATGGTCTGTCAAATCTCTGTGTGAGCGCATTATATATTAATTATTGAGCACAATCTCGCTACATGACTCGGCACACATATTGCCACTTTTTATCAAGGACAGAAGAAAAAAAATCTGAAGATGATTCCCATGGCAGTCATCCACCTTGAACACACTGCTAGAGAGATGCACAGCCTATTATTCCTTGAAGGACATCAGAATTAGATTCTCTCCGGCCTTTAGGAAAAGCAAATTTGCGGAGTCAAGCCTGACAGCTGAGAATGTCCTCAAATTCAGTGCCCGTTCTAGGCCCAAACACAAGACTGACACCAGGAGAAAGGCATGGTCACCACCTGGGAAAAACCAAGGACTCAGTCAGGATTGTTTTTCCCCTGCAGCCGAGTTCCTGGCTTGGTAAACCCTGGTGTTTTGCATGCCTGTCCTCTAAAAATCCTGTGTGTCTTAATCTGGATGTCCAAGCCTCCAAAACAGTTTGTAGCATAAGACCTGATGAAGCTATTCTTGAAGACAATGGACATTTCCTCCAAATGGATGCTTCTACTGATTTCAACAGAATTAGATCATCCCCGAGGTGACAGATATTTATGAGTTTAGATTCTACAGTGGCAAATGCCCTAGAGATAGAGAAGTGGTTACAGCAATAACTGAAAATGTAGCCAAGATGAGCTAAAATTTCAGATTTTTCTGACCTGATAAGGTTTTATATTTTTATTGTGTGACACAAACCCCAATGAATTAAATTTTATCCGACAGGCAACATTCTGGGAATATGCCACATCTGAAATTAAAGTGAGATCTCATCAATTAGTACTGAACTTAAAATGTCGTCAAACTAGTTGAGCTGTAGAGTAAACTAAAATTTTGCCTTTTTTTAACCATGTGTCTTAGCATTGATGTGAATTAAACAGAATGTTGGCTAGAAAAGACTGAAGGTCAAAAGTTTAATAACAGGAGTAGTAACAAAACCCCAATGCCTTCATATATCATTTACTCCTTATGGAAAATCCACAGCTACTTTATTCTGGAGCATCTTACTATTAGACTGGCTATAGTTCCAAACTCAAGCAGAGAGATGTTAGCGTTAACGCTGCAGTGAGCTTATTCCTTTCTTACATATATTTTTTAGTAAGAATAAAAAAAAAAAAAAAAAAAAAAAAATCTTTATCATTCTTTCCTAAGCATGTCTCTCCAGCAGTACGTTTGGTGAGAATGTCTTTAACTGAGCTTTAATTCTTTAGGCATTTTTTAACTTGGCTGTTCTCCTGCAGATAGACATACTCTGCAGCACAGATGGTCTTCCTAAAGACTTTGTTTGTCAGGGGGATAAAATGACATGCTTTTGATCTTACCAGCGTTGGCAGGACAATTAAAGATAAAACTGTTCATTAAGGCCAGGCCATCAGAAAACTCTGATATTTCCTTCAGGGCCATATTCCTTATACTAGCTAAATTTCTGTGAAACTTTGCTCCAAGCCTCTTCAGTTGTGATATGCAACATAGGAAAGTAAGAAGAAGGGTAAATCGTATTTTTTCTGCAGTTTTACACATGCCAGTGGTTTGGGGCATTTGAGGGAGGACTTTTTGAAAATTATATATTTTTTTGATATTCTAGATGAAAACATAAGGCTTCCTAGTATATAAATAAGGAATTTAAGACGTGTAAAATACCATCAGCTTCCCTGGGATGCCATAGGTGAGAGTACCACTAGCCCAGCCATAGGAGATTTAATGGTAAACACTGCTGTTTTAGCTCTTATTTGAAATACCTTATGAAAAAGCTGTGTCCCCCCAGTAAATGATTTAAATGGCAAGTTTGCAAAAGGTAGGTATGTGTAAGCTGTTCTGACAGCTTCGATACTCCTGCTTCAATTGCTTTTGCAGAGCTAATCATGTGGAACTGCAATTCAGGGCCCTGCTTCTGGACCTTCTGGTTAAGCTGTGAAATATTGAGACGCATGTCACTTCAACAGATTTATTAGTAAATTAGATAGTCGCGAGGCCTATTCATAATACTAGGAGATATGGAGTGTTCTGCAGACTGACGTCTTCTTCTGATGCAGGCTTTGTAAAAAAAAAAAACAAAAAACAAGATTGATGAAAATTTTAAAAACCTTGCCAGCCAGCATTTCTGAAGAGTCAAAGATAATAAAGCCAATTATCATTTAACGAAGATAAATTTTTCCCTTGAGCACTGGGATTTTTTATTTTTTTAAAGAAATAGACAGACTGTTGAGGACTAAAAATTAAACTCCTGGCTTGGTTGCACTGCAATTAATTTAAAAGTATGAGGGTGTCAGGTTATTCTGCCCAATTCTGCTTGCGACAAGGAGCCATTTTAATGTGTAATGGTAGTCATCTACATGGAGCTAAATAGACTCTGATTATCCCTAGTTGAAGTCTATCTTGCTTTTTTCAATTTAGTTTATCAAAACAGCAGCTTTCTAGAGAGAGAGAGTTCAATTTCAGAATAGCAAGGTAGAGATTTTTCCCTCAATGACTTATGTATGTTTGTTTTTCTCCTTAAAGAAAGGTTCTCAGGATAGCACAAGATGTTTAGGTTGTTTTCAGCGTCCATAAAAATAAAATATTTTTTACATTGTTAGGGGAGAGAGTGCAAAAGTGCCATTTTACCTGTCTTCGTACTTGACACAATATTACTTTTGACAACCTTCTGTCAGGTTTGTTCGGAAGATAAGTTTTCAGAAGATTCTGAGGGGACATTTGCCTTTTGGAAGAAAGCATTTCTCAAATATAATTTCTCATTTTAACCATCAAGGTCTGCTCAAGTCAGCAGCTGTTGAGGACCCTTCATGGATATGTTTGAAACATCCTGCTGCATGAATTTTTCATAGCTCGTTCCAGCTTTCAGGTGCACACAGAGAAAAAGCATAGGCTGGACCCCTGGAGAATAGAAATTGCTATTCTGAGGTCAAATTCACGCGAGTTCTATAAACTTGTCAAGCTGTTTTTAGTCCCCCGTCAAGGGAAGGGGCTTCACTTAGCCTTTGTGGATCAGTGCTGTTGAGATGAAACTAATGCCTCAATGACTTTTTTTTTCTATTTTTTTTCTTGGAAAAAGAGAGGAGCAGAGGATAAAATGAAATTGTGTTTCTATGCTCTGATTTACTTCATCTGCTGTGGGTGCTGATCGAATGGGAAAGTCTAGGGAAGAAGAGCTCAGCTCTCCACAACATCTACTGGTTTTAATCCCGTCCTTCAGCATCTCCTGCCCAGCTTCCCTTCCGCTTTGTCAAGGGGAACTTTCAAGCAAGGCGTTGAAGTGCTTGTGCCTTGTGTGGCTTCATGAGTGAGCATGTGCCTCAGCTCAGCTTCTGTAGTCATCCAAAAAGTGAATTTTGAGGAGTCCGTAGGGAAGCCAGGAACTGTGAGGATAATGTCCTGACTTCTTGAATGAAATGCAAAAATAGAGTTTTGCTTGACGCTTTGCAGCTGTGTGCTCCATTCTCCTCTAGTAGAAAAGGACATAAATCTTTAAATGGCAAGTATTGATTCTTATTATTTTGAGAATGTATTAAATACAAATTAAGTATGTGTTTGGGCTGTGGACTTATAAAGTCAACTACTTGTTATAGCAACTACAACTATAACAAAGGGACTCAATTGAATTAATGTTAAAGGTTTGTTTTTCAAAATTTGAGACGGATATTAACTGAGGCTTAATTCAGGGCCAGGAGTTATAGCGAAGGCCAATCTCAATGGTTTCCTGAGAAAGGGATACTGCACTGCACTGTGGAGTCATATTATGTACATGAAAAAGGAATAAGATTAAGTTCAGGACTTAATGACAGCCTTAGACTCCTTGTTTTTTTTTGCTTCTCTCCCTTCCCCTCTTTTTTATGATATATGATGCATCAGCAAATGTGCAGAAGAGATTGACGCAGAGAGCAAGTTTTCAAAATCACTCTTGTTTTTTAACCTAGACCTGTTCCTTTTCTCTTCATTTGATGGTGAAAATAAGGAAATAAAATTGTATAAAAGAAGGAACATTTTTCCCCTTTTTTTCCTAAATGCAGCTGGTACAACACTGATTTTATTGGGAATTAACCTGAGCTAATAAAGCCAGGAAAGTGTATACTTGAGCATATGAGAATTTATAGTTGAACATAAATTCTTTCAGCATATGTGCATCCACTGTGCACGCTGCTCTGACAACGCTATGGTTCTTAAAAACTAACTCAATATCTTATCATAGTTTCATATTATGCTTTTCCAGTTATAGGTTTTTGTGTCTGCAAGAGTAGATGCATGGCCACAAAAGCAAGGGTTGTCTCCTGAACCTTTTTTTTTTTATATCTGACACTTGCAATTAATCTCTCTAATCACTTTTGCTATTACATTCATTGGAGAGATTTGTCTTCTATCTCTGTCACTGTTCTGTAATTGATATGTGGAGATAAGAGATGCTTAGAGGACACAAATAAGGAAAAGAGAAAATTGAATTTACCTTGCAATCATTTTATAAAATGTGACACGCATCAATTATCCATGCCATCCAGCAAAATGCCATTTTGAACAAACGGTGATGATTTGTTGAAAGACCAACCTAAGAGCAACGCCAGAAACCTGTCCTAAAGCAGGCAAGTGTTACAAGTTCACCAAACTTCTCTGATCCACTAGTAGGTTTTCTTAATACCGTTTAACAGTTTACAGAGAAAATGCAAGTTTTGATTAGTGTGTTTCTTCCTGGTCAAGCTTGTACTGGTGCTTCAGCATGGAATAAGATGAAAAGAAGCTGCTAAAATAAACACCATTTTGATTAGACATGAAAAGATGATGGTGGTCACTCAAGAGTCAGCTAGGCCAGGCAAAGATATAAAATGAATAGTATTATTCAAATCTGGCTTAATTGCATTTTATGTTAAAAAAAAAATTCTGAATTTCTTTTGCAGTGTTTCATTGCAGTTTAGGAATGGCATTAGTATCCTGCTGTCCCTGATGAAATACTTGGTGGTCCAAAGTTGTTTTAATTCTTGGCCAGAGAGAATAGTTCCTGTCCATAGCTCTAAGTTCAAGAAGTATTTTGGGATCTTTGGGAAGCTTTTTAAGGAGTATTGATGATGCTATGAAAATTCTTAGCTAGCAAATAGGTTGGAATACTATATGATAACAGTAGCATAAACTGTTAACAGTAACTGTTATGTTAGCAGATAACTGTTAAACTGTAAACAGCAACAGAAATCATAAAATCTTGAAGATTTGCTCTAAGCCCAGCAATATGCAGTGCTCTGCATTGCCAGGGTCTACAGAGCTGACCACTCCTGAGGACTTCTTCCCTAGAAGTTATTACTATTTATGCCCGGCATAAATAGGACTTTTTTTTCCCTTGGAATTTTTGAGGGTTTATGTCAGAGCGTGTGTGTTGGGAGGAGATAGGGGCTGTTTTGTTTTGTAGAGTTGTTTTTTGTGAAGACTCCTGTAGTCTGCCTCCCACCATGGAGAAAAAGCTGCTTGAGTTTAGTCTGCCAGCTGCTTACTCAAACAGCTGGTGATTGCTGGAGTGTCACACGACAATTTATTCTCTTCTAATATCATCTTTTGAACTTTCGAGTCCTGCTATTATGCCATTTAAATATGTAATTTGAAATCCTTCATATTCTTGCAAAGTTGGATGTATCTAAAAAACACTTTTCCATCTATTTAATGCTGCCAAATTTGCTAAACTGCAGTGAGAGATTCCCACCTCTCAGATCTCACTGATTTCTTAGAGACACAGGAGAAATCAGTGAAATAAAATTTGCAACAGAATGAAAATCTGTAGCTTACTGAAAAGCTTTAGATTTTTTCTTAACATAGTGGGTTTTTTTTATTTATTTTATTTTAAATGTCCATGGAATGTATGGCTGTAAGAGCTTTATGCGTTTCTGTAACGGAAGCAGGTTATCCCAGCTGTGAACCACAGGATAAAGCGCTACCAAATGCTCACTAAGCAAAACAGCGAGCATCGTGCTATTTCTTATGATGGGATATACTTGCAGCATGTCATTTTCATTCACTGCAGTTAAGAATCCCCCTTCAATTTTAAACTATAAGCATTGTAGGAGGCATTTGATAGTGTTCTTTTAAATTGTAATTGTGTTAGGCAAGTTCAAATTGCTTGATAAAGATGTGTTTTGAGCATATCTATTATTCCTTATCTATATTGTTTACTGGAGTAATTTTCGCATGTGTTGTGGAAGCCTGGAGATGTTCTGAGGGTTGCCTGACATGTGTTAAAGGCCAGCATGGCAAATAATGCACGCTTCCAGAAACTGGTTTTTTGTTTTGTTCTTTCATAAGTATATTGAGAAAAGAGTGGAATCATATATATCAGCAAAAAACAAATAAGGATCAATACCCACCACGTGTCTGTGTCACCGTAGAGACTTGATTTGTCTAAGTAATTCTGCACAGTGCATAACATCAACTGTGAACAAAAAAAAGGGAATCACTTATATATTTTAGTAAGGACATGACATGAATTTTGAAGTAATTTAGAATAACTGGACCTCTCTCTGATTTTAAAATAGGAAAAGAAACTCATATTTGCCTGCAAACTGGGTTGCTTCCCATGATGTACCTAAAAGCCCATCAGTGTTTTGTCTGTTTGGTTGTAGTGTGGGAGCTGGGAGCTGCCAATCCAGGATCTCCATCATCCTTTGTTGTCCTACTTGGTATCACATATTGCCATTTACATGTGAGCAGTTTTCAGACATTATAAAAATCCAATTTCTCATTTATAAGTTCACAATTGCTCAGGGAATAATTTTGCCTATATGCTATATCCATATCTACACATTTAACCTCTTCAAAGGGATCTGTAATCCCAAACTCCAGCTTCTTATAGTGGATAAATCATTTTAGCTGCTGAGTTTGGGAACAGTGTTTTACCTGCTACAGCCTGGGAAAACATCATTGCAAAATTGTGCATTTTGTAAGAAATGTGAGCTTTCTGGGATAGAAAATAAAGGCCCCTAGCAACCAGAAAGACAAACTTTGTCTCTGAGAACCTATTATTTGTTTTGGTATAAGTGTTAAATATGTTTACAAGCTGAGAACAAGCAACTTAACTGGCTTAGGTAAAATATTGCAATGAAGAGTCTGTTGCATGAGAAAAAGACCAAGAGCTTTTTCCTTTTGTGATATTTTTGTCATCGTTTTTGGTTTTGTTTTATACTAATTTCTTTGTTCACTAAGGAATGACAACAACTTCTGCTTGTTTACTCAATGTTGGCTGTATCCACATCCACTCTACAGAACCATGTGTTCATAAACCCAGCTTAGTAAAGACAGGGAATGCTTAAGAAGCCTGCAAGGTTATATCCTCTGCAGGTAGTGGGAAAGAATCTGCACGCCCAGTGCTGCCTTCACTTATCCTTGTGGATTTATCAGATCACTGTGAGTGATACTGTCATAGCTATTAAAGAAAGTAATTGGTAGTGAGTGATTAAAATTGCAGATGGCCTTTTCAAGGTGATCATGAATATTAAATCGGGCCTGTTAAAGCTAGCAAGAAAAGCTTCGTGCAACTCAAAAGTGAGTGTGCTGCAGAGCATTGCAGGAAAGAGGATGGTTCCATTCTCATTTCAATGAGCATTAATGCCCTACTCTTCCCCCAAACCCCCATGCATCCCCCCAAGAAAAAAAAAACACCACAAAGCAACATATAGTTCAAACGGAATTATTGTGTCAAAAGAGGTGGAATTAAATATCTGCCTTTTTGGACTATAAATCTCTGCCCTTCTGGGCACAGAATTTATTGCATCTAGCTACCTATTTCCACAGTATGTTATCCCAGGTCCAGTGCAGTTAGTGTTGAACAGCGATAGGACTGAGACACCCCCTGCACCCAGGATGCTGTATAAGCAACAGGGATCTTTGCCTGTTCTTTTCCCATTGTAAGCAAATATGACCAAGGCTCCTTTCCATGTAACTCTGCCCCTGGAGCACTGCCAACAAGTCCTATGGAGTGACTTCATTTTATTTGGGAGCTTTGTCTCTCAAAGCAAAGGCTTTGGGGCATCTTATTTTAGCTGAAAATCTATGCTTGCTTTTGTTGCAGAACTTAAACTGGAAATATAAGGTACAAACATTTCACAGAAGAAAGAGAAAGCTGAAAAATAGGCAAATGTCTCAATTTTGAGACCAACTCAATTTATAAATATATATATGTATTATAATAAGAGTGCAGGGAGATTTTATATATCAGTAATTTGTGAGCTTGCGCTCTAAGGGACTGTTTTGTTCTGAGTACTGTGAGCACAAACTCATTGTTTTCTGATCCTTTCTAACAGAGGAACGTTGCATGGTGGCTTTGTACTTCAGCAACGTGTTAGTGTGGTATTGATCTCAAACGTGCCGCTGGGCTGCTCATCTGATCTTAACCTGGAAAACACCATGAGACATATCATGAAAATTTATATACTATAGTGTACAATTATTGTTCATTACCTTTGGTATGATAGGAGTCATATGTTTAATTGTAGGAGGGATTTTTTTTCCCTTCGGACAATAATTCTGCTTTTCTGGATTTTGTTGTGGTTGGCATGTTAGCAGGTGTGCTGTGCCTTGATTCTTCATTTAAATTAATACTATTTCATTTGTGGATATCTCCTTGGTATTCCGTGGCAGTACTATTTATTCCTAACCATCATCTCTGATGACTTGAAGTTTGTCTCTGGCCTCTTTGACAAAGATATTTGCACAACATTTAAAGAAATAAACATTTATTAGGAATTCATTCACAGTCAGTGCAGCAGGCATGTTCTTAAGGGAGGGATTGTTTAAACAGATGCCTCAGCACTTCTGTTTAATTGAAAAGGTAAGTTTCATCTTCTGATGCAAACAGAGAATATCTACAAAGTTATAAGGAATTAGCAAAAGGAAGCAACTATCATCAGTGCATAAATTGACTGTAAAAGACTTTCAGCAAGAAGGAGCACCCTGACAAAACAGTATGAGAGTGCAGAGGAATGTCCCAGCACGAATGTCGCCTGGATTTAGATTTATGTTCCTTTTAAGTACAATTTCAATTAAGAAAAGTGCAAATTTATAAATTATACTATAAGCTTATGTACACAAACTTTACAAAGTATGTGATATGAAATATAGCACTGTGAATGTGACAGATTGTTTAAAAGTGAAAATGTTGATAGAATCTGGATTATCAACTGCAACTTTGACTTATGGAAAGATATTGATTGCTCTTATATATGACTGGTGTGGTATGTTGCAACTGTGAAAGCCTGGGATATTTCAGAAACTAGCGTTATTGACCACGTTGCCAGCAAAAATGGAGAATTACATTAGATGTGATGAGAGAAGACGACTGCCTTTGATTAAAGTGTGGATGAGAGATCAGCTATTGTGTTCGCTGACGAAGAGGGCAATTTGCACTTCCCAGGCCAATATTAGGAGAAATATTAGGGAATCGGGCAGAGCTCTTTGTACCTCGCAGTGATTGCTGAGTTCCTATCTCAAGTATAATGAGGAATTTATTTTGACAAATGGGTCGGAGACAATTACGCCTCTTTGTTGTGGACTGGGATGTTGCTGATGCCTTTGCCAGTAGCACAGACACAGTCAGCTGGGCTGTTTGAGGAGGATTTTTCACATGTTTAACGCTGCATTTTTATCTTTAAAATGCAGATAAATCTGCATTTATCGTTATCTTTAAAAATGCAGATAAATCTTATTGTACATGACTGTTGTAAATGCCCTCAAAGGGAGCATATAATGGAAAAAGTGAGAGAACCCTAATTAGCCCAGCAGTCTGACATACTGGTGTGCTGCATGTGTTGATAAAGGGGAGGGCTGGGATAACACTGGTTATCTGCAGTGGCTCCTAACCCTGATTCCTATCTGGAATAACCTCCAAGAGGAAGAGCAGTCCAAAACCATAAAGGAATCATTAGAGTCTCGAGATGTTTTCAGCTTTGCTAAATGTATTTCCAACCTTAAAGCATGTAAAGAAGTTATGATTTTATGAGAAGCAAACAAGCAGATTTTTCTACAAGCTGGGCTTCTTTAAGGCAAATTCTTTTCAGAACTACATTTCACTAGTTTTAAAGCGATAAAGATATTACCTGGAAACAGATCCTGCACCTTTAAAGTGGAGGCTTAGCAAGTCGCCTGGCAATCCGCTGTCAGAGCCTTCAAAATATTAGATTTTTAGTGAGGCAGCTATCCTGGTTCAGTTTTTTATGGGTCTGGTATTTCATTTCAGATTAATTTGCATTCAGATTTTTCTGATTAAGTTGCAGGCAACCTTGGTGACTTCAGCTTCTTAATGCAGTATTTCCGCGTGCTTTGTGCCAGTGCAGCAGCGAGAATGATAGCACAAAACTCGCTGTGGGTTAATGCTGAAGTTGCTGCACTTGTCATAAGTGGTTATCTTTAAATGGCTGGTATTTTGTAAATATTCATCACAAGTGAATACAATTTCCCTGAGTAATATTTGTTATGTAAAACTCTGCCAATCATGTCTTTTGATAAGATTTTTTCCCAAGCAAACTTCAAAAGTTATATGATATACAGAAAATTTATAGAATTTATAGAAAATCTAGTCATAGAAAGAATATGCTTATGAATAGTAAACTAGGCAAGCTGTTTGCACTGATGATCCTTCTGTCTCTGGAAGAAAAGGGGCTTGAGGGATAGTTTGCACTGTTTTGGGGACAGTGCAGTGGCTCTGCAGCTTGGCCAAATTCTGATTTCAGATAGAGCGTTTAAAAAAAATGAGGAAAGCTACAATTAATACATATGTGCTGTGCTGTAAATAGAACATTTTTAAATCTGTCTGTTTTTGAATGGAGGCTGATGAGAGGCCCATAGCTGAGTTATCTTCACTTGCTGCCCCCAACAAACTCAGCGATGGGAACGGGCAGCGCTGACTTTATCTCCAGAGATTTCTGTTTGGTTGAACCCTTATGAACAAAGTGAGATTGCTGCTCTGTTCACCTTTGATCACCCAGGGAAGCTTTGAATCTGGGTTTCAGAAAGGAGTCCTGGGTAACAACCCGTGAAAATGGGCACAGCTGACCAGGTCTGCATAATATAAGAATATAAAATCTCAAAGAACAGTGGAGATCCTAATCTAGGTAAGAAATGCTCTGTGTCACAGAAGCAGTTACATCTTTAAATGCATTATTGCCATCAGATGCAGTAATTGCAGAGCTGGTTTATGAGATTTACAGATGATGGGGACGCTAATATACATTCTTTTCCATTTTAAAGAACGCATGCAATCCCTTCAGAAATTACAAGGGAGGCTTAGGAAAGAATCAGAGCTCTAGGTAAGTCACAGGGATTCACAGTTGTAGTAAATCCTCATTTTGCCATATTCTACTCCGGTTTTACCAGTGAGTTTAGAAAAATGCATAGCCCAGAGGTATTTATTGCAGCTCAGGCTCAGTGTGAATGTGATCCTGGCTCACAGGAGCGGGATGTGCACGTGGATCCTTTCTCCCAGCCTGCCACCCTGATCCTAAAGTAATTCACAGATTGATTTGTAAAACATTCGGAATCAATTAAGGCTTTAATCAGTGAGCAGCAAACTTCAGATGGCTGGTGGACTAATTTTACCGTCTTCCATCAACGTGAACTTAAGCTGGAAAAAGAAAACAATTAAGGGGATGTAATTATCTGTCCTGATTACTGAATTAGAGGAGTTTGTGTTTATTCCATCTCTGTGTGAAGGAGGAAATCTGCTTTTGAAAAACAATTTGAGGCAGCCTCTAAACTGCCAGGGTTTGCAGGCTGCAGTGTAGAGAGCTGATAAGAGGGTTTTGGAAGAGGTTTATGGTCAGTGGCTGCAGCACCAGCACAGCGTGACAGGCTTTGGAGGATATTGCCCAGCAGCTCTGTGCTGTGCTACAAAAAGATCTACTATGGAAGGTATTTGCTAACCGGTTAATGAGGGTCATTAAGACAAGTTGGTATTTTCAAGGCAGAGCCTCGTTTATTTTTGCTTAACCAAATTTATAGTTGTGATTACACAACTCTGGCACTTCCTAAAAGGCAGGAATTAACGTTGAAGTCCCATATGACGACAGCCTCCCTGGAAAGTAGGGAGAGCTTCTCTGCACGATGCTGTTGGCAGGCAGGTTTCCTGCTACCGCACTGAACGACTTCATATAGGTTAGTGCTATTCACATTCTAACAGTTGCTAGGAAATACTGTTTGGATACCATATTTCAAGAAAGAAAAAATAACAATTTCATGTAAAATATGCACACAAATGTATATTTGAGCGAGTTCTATCACTAGTGAGGATTGCAGGGTAGAATTATGTACTAGTTGGGAGCTAAGAAAAAAACTTATAATTCATAGATTAAGAATCAACACACTGTACTAACTACTTCTAAAATGTTCTGGGCAAGCTAGGGAAATATTACTTCATGTATTTATGTATGATTTTAATTTTTGAGTTTTTTCTAATCTCACTTTAAAATGAGAAAGAAACCATATCAATATCCCTAAGTTCTTACATGGTTCTTCCTCCAAATATATATATATATATATATTTTTAGGTTTGGTAAGGCTTTTATTTTCTGCTTAACTGAGAGATGAATTTTGTGGCAGCCTATTACTAATCTTTTATATCTTCCCAGATCTGTTTAGATTCCACAACTGGCATAAAACTTCTCATAAAACCCTCATTTACAACTCTAGAGTAATTTCAGGTCAAATAGTTAGCAGAATGTTAATCCTGACATATTTAGCTGCTGCTTCGAGGACTTGGTGCTGAGTTCTCTGCAAAATCCTGAATAAATGCCCCAAACTTGGGTGAGTTATAGGGCACTTGCAGTAATTGGAAGGAAATGTAATCAAGTAACCTTGGTCTTAGCCAGTTGAAGTGATACCTTTATTGTTTATTAATGAACAGTAAACAAGCCTGTCAGCAATCCCTGATTCTGAAAAATGCACCCTATAACTTAGTCCCATAAATGGTATCTCTGCATAGAATATGTGTCTCCTGGTAGAACTGGTTTATTAAATACTGTTGAAGAAAATTTTCACTCTAATGAGATTAAAACTGTCTGCGTAAGAAAACCAAACTTTATTTAAGGACAAGAGATAAGGCTGCCTCATCAACATTTACTTTATAGAAGGCTGATTTTATGGTGTGGGTGATACTCAATTAATGGCCTGCTATATTTTGAGATATAAGTTACATAATTATTAAACTCAAGTACAGCAGCTGTACAAATACAAATTATATCTGTTGGCTAGAACATACTAGTACAAAGGCCTAACTAGTCTCTCATTTACACAGTATTGCGTACATCAGAATTTAATCATATTGTAATTTATGCAGATTTAATAAATATATTTGACTTTCAGAACAATAAAAAGGGTTGTGGCATTATCATAAAGGTAATTAACACTGGTGCTGTCTGCTGCATTTCATTTCTAAATTAAGAATCCATAGTGATAGGTATGTTTGAGAAAAACATATGGGGCTCCCCATGGACCCTTATTGTTAATATCCTCTTGATTCAATACTGTGTTATCTAGAGTTGCTGGCTTAAGTTGCTTCTGGCAAGGAGGTGAACACCAGCTTCCTCTTCAGAGATGGGGGGGAAAAAAGTATTATTCTTAGAAAAACAAACTTTAAAAGGTTTCTTTTGTAATGGCCTGCGAAAAGGGGCTGCCTTCAGCTCCTTCTGTAGGTATCCAAGGGGCAGATGAATGCTAAGTGTGATTGCAGCAGGAGGCACGGAGCAGAGTATTCAGAATGGGAACTACTTACAAAGATATCTCCTCACCTGGTGAAGTATTCTGAGCTGTACAGGTCTTTGCTTTCCGCTAATATCATAAGGTGTCTTTATTTTCTAGCTGGTTCATGATGTTTGTTAGCAGGCACCTTGTCTGCAGGACATCCACATGGTCTCCCTTCTCTTGCCTCTCTACTGCTAGATGCAAAAGGTCAAGGGAAAAGCAGCAATGAGAATTCTTGCTACCAGCACAAGACACTTTTGACTACGTATGCCTCAGTACCACAGACTTTCATTTCCTTTAAACTAAAATAAGGTTAGACTCAGTTAAAGGTCATTCTCTGTGCAGCATTTGTTTTGTTTTCCCATTTGTTTTCTTTATTGAGAACAGCATCTTCCTGATGCTGTTCTCAATAAAGGCTTTTTGCCTGCTATTAGTTCCCATCACTTTAAGTAACTTTTGAAAGGTGTTTTGTTGCTTGCTAAGCTCTAAAGTGATTTTTCTGATAGTGATAATATCAACTGGCAAAATCGTAGAGGTGGGAGTGTTTCTGTCTTGGACCTGCAATATTGTATGTTGCATAAAAAAACAGTGGCATTTGGATTCAACCCTGCCCTTATTAACTCCAATTTCGACAGAACCCTGAAATTATCCTATTATCTTTGTCATCCCCATCATAGTCCACCTTACATTGAATATAACTGATGCTATCTTCATACAGTTTAGTTTCTGAAGACAGATATTTGTGTTTTATTAGGTAAAGTCAGGGGAAAAAAATGTTTTTCAAAATGTTCCATTTCCAATTGGTTGAAATACTTGGTTTCAGAAATACACAGGTGAGGAATGAGAACTCTGTTCTAAAACAGAATCACAGAATGGTTGAGGTTGAAAAGGACCTCTAGAGATGATCTAGTCCAACCCCCCTGCTCAAGCAGGGACACTCAGGGCACGTGGCACAGGGGGGCATCCAGGTGGGTTTGCTCTGTGCAGCCTTTGGTACCCGATTGCTTCTCATTCAGAGCTGTAGGCAGAAAGCTCATCCCCCCTTTCCATCAGTGGGCAGGAGAGCGTAGTTCCAAGCAGTCCTGTGTTGGAGCTGGGTGCTTCCATGAGGGAAGAGGGCTCAGTATGCATGTTACTGGGGTCAGCAGCAGCGACTTGATGGAGAATTGCCTCGTCCATAAACCTGTGCTTTAGGCCATGGCAAACAGCATCAGAGCTCCATCGTGCTACGTGGTGATGATGGAGAGACCCTAGTTGCTCACAAGATAGAGAAATACAGAAGAAATACAGACTTTCTACAGGTTTTGGGGTAGGGATTGAGTCAGTAAAAGTTATTTTTGTTGAAGAAAATGTCGGGTGTCTGTTCAGGAAGCCTCAGGTCGCTTGAGTTCCAGTCTGGCAAATGAAGTGATTGAGCAGAAACGCTGCTCTTTCTGCTCTCAAATTTTAATTGTAATAGTGACCCCTTTTTTCTCTTGATGCTTTATCGTAACTATTGTATTTGTATTCAAATGGGTTCTTTTTTTCTGTTCTGTGCTGACTTTACAAGATGTTTCAATTTAAAATTGATGGTTCTGAAATCTCTGGCGCTTGTAAGATTTCACAGAAGCTTCTGATTTTAAAAAGCTTATGAAATAAAGATCTTGCCTGGATTTTGTCATCTTGAAATAGAGAATCTTGAAAGAACAGCCTATATTGTATTGAGTTTTCAGTAGTGCTTGAAGAGGAATACTGGGTGAAACGGAGACTCATACTACAAGGGTGTTGTCATATACAGGTATCTAAAACTCCCTTTCTCCCTGACCCCAACACGTACAAGATTTGTTTGAATCATTGTTTCTTTCAAAATAAAATGCTGAAGTCCTTGGTTATGAGGGAAAACGGAGAAATAAAACGAATTCAAATGTGGTCTTCTGTGCAGTAAAAATCACCTGGGAGAAAGCTGTGGCTAACAGAAGCAGGACATGATAGTCTTAGCTGCAGGATTAAGGATGAGGTGGTTTTACTGGATGAAGGAGTCCTCCTCTGGGCAGATGTGGGAGGATTTGGTTAGATATTGGACTTATTATGTAATCTCTAGATTTGTTCACAGCTCCAGATGGTTGGATTTAAAATTAATAAGTCATCTATAGGTACTTTTAAAGCCCCTTGTTGATAGCCAGGTATATCCGAAGCATTATATAGAGAACTGATGGGCTGCAATGAAATGAAGAGATATAAATTAAAATGTTCAGGGTTCTGTTTGCTTGCTAAAACACCGGAGAAACTTTGAGTCCTCAAGAATTCTCGCGTATTTTGGATATTTTTCTAGAATAGGGCTTATTTGGGGGTAGATAATATTCCTAGTTTTCTGCTTTATGGCATAAAAGTAAAGTAGCCTGCAAGCTGTATGTGGCAGGCGTAACGTGCCCTTGCACTGCAGCGCTGCCTGGTCATGTGGAAGAGCCTTGTAATTGGGATGAGTTTGGCTTAGAGATCATGTTGTTAAAAGAGAGAACCCATCCGTGTTTGACATTTTTATGTCATAATAAATATGGGCTGCTGGTAAGAAGTCTGAACACGCTCCTCACTCCACCCGGTTTGAAAATATTTAAGTAGACCCTAACAATGTCTCTGTGTGCTCTGAAGGAAACAAAGGCTGGCTTCTCTCTCCCACTTCATTCCAAGGATGGCACTTCCTCCCTTCGTCCTGAGGGCTAATATTCTTTAATAAATAAAACAGAGCCCTATTCAATGCTTTCTTCTCAAGCCAAAAGCCCATAAATGGGAGATTTGTCTGTATAAAATGCAGGCACAAAGCACTGAATAGAGCTTATAATAATCGCAGGCGAAGTTTTCAAAGGAGCAGTCCTTTGTTCTGATGTCAGGCTGGAGAACTGCGACTTCTGTGATTTCAACTGGTTAGTTCTGCCTCTTTTTAATGTGGCTTTTCCTGCCACTGTGCAATTATTTCTCTTGTTCTTCTTTGGCGTTATTAGAGTAAGGCGCTGAAGGCAGAGACAAAGGTGGCGAGAAGTCTCGACTGCGTGTCGAGAACGTGCTTTGGTCCCGAGCTCTGGAAAGCCATAGGGGTAGGTCTCTAAATTGGAAGAGGACCTTATGTCCTCTCTTTGACCGTTCTGTGCCATCTTGCCTCTATTCACACAAGTGCTCGGGCTCAGTCTTCTTGTTTAATCGATAGGTTTTTGCACTGTCTTTTTTGTTTATGGCTAACGTAGCACATTTTCTTCCCCGACCCCTTAAAAAAAGATGATGACCACACCAAACACTGCCATGCTTGAAGGGCTTCTCCTGCTTTTGGAAACTTGTAGCTTAGATTGGAGCAGAACGGTGATCTGATTAAAGTGATTAAAACTATATACAGCGTGCATAATTGACCTCTGCCCTGGCTGTCGCGGGGAGCTGATGCATGGAGTCGATATTGTATCTCCCCATGGCAGCAGACGTATGCTCCATGATCATTTTTTTTTATTCCTAGAGAATTTTAATCGCTTGAGATAAAGAGTCAGGAGAGAGAGAGATCAAGGCTGTATTAATCCTCTCAATGGCTTTATAATTTCCCCACTATTCTGCTGCTGGTAATCAAGAAAAATAATGCTGGCTTAATCCTGAATGCCAAGGTCAATCATCCCTGAGCCTTTTGATAGCAAGGCTGTCATTACAAAAAGATTTTTAATGAACATAATTTTCCTTGCGTACTTTGGGGGCAGGGATGTGCGTGTGGATTTTCTACTGGTTATGCTCCAAAAAAACATTGGAACAGAATTTCTTTTTCCTGGTGGAAGAATATTTCCTGGTGGAAATCCTCAGGGTCCCATCTTGGTCATTTCCTCACAGCTGGTCAGGGCAGCAGCGTGACCACGTCAGGCCAAGGCTGCACTGGGAGATGCTGTAGGACAGAGTTACCAGTGAACCAGGGCTCATAGAGCTGCAAGGGTGGTCCAGGACTGTGGCACGTAACGCTGCATCCCACCCGTTATCATTAGGTTTCCCTCTTGTGTGTTCAGCAAGATGGTACATGAACACGCAGTGTTGTTTCAGATCCACATTTTCATCCCCTAAAACCCTTAAACGGTCCCTATGGTGCCACTGTGGATGTCACATACCCGAGACACACAAAGTGGACAGAGACTGCTGGACCCAAGGCTGTTTTTTCCAATGCGACTTCAATCTTTCAGAATCTTGATCTCAAAGAATATCTCAAAAGTATTTCTTCTTAGCTGTTTCTCAGTGAAAGAGCTTTTTAGCTGTTTTCTAAAAGCTGACACTCGGAACACTTAAAAAGCTGATGCTGTAAGTAATGCTGCTTACCATCACGTTTAACTTAATTCTGCACTGCTTTCAAAATTAGAAATGGTGAAAGATATGTCTGTCACTGCGACTGCAGGCTGAAAGTGCTAAAAAGGCAGACCTGGCACTCATACAAATTTTGCAATAATAAAAGTAATAGTGGGTTGCTCTCGGGAGAAATCTTATCTGCTGTGTCTGTATTGGTTGAGGGGGAGAGAGAAAGTTCTGGAATTTCAGTTTTGTCCCAGTAACCAACATTTCAGTCAATCCTGTGAGATTATTCCTCACTTCTGTTTCTCACATTCGTGGCTGATAACATCTAGAAGTTAAGAAATGTGCAGAGGATATTAATACTTTTGCCTTCTGCAAAACAACCTTTTCTTCTAGAAGTATCTGATAGAAATCAGTGACTTTTGACTTTTTTTTTTTATGTTACAATCCATAGCAGCAGAACTGCGAAGCCTCCCATTTCAAGTCAATGGGGAGCTAAAGAATAGGCCTCTGAATATACTGAAGTCTCTGTGCAAATGAAGCACGTTTTTACCAGTGGCTGAAGTGCATTTCATACAAATCCTCAGCATGCCATGTTTCCTCTTTACTAACTTAGAACAGAGAAAAATAAATAAATAGTAGAATGAAATATAATCCATGTTAAAATTCTTGTGCAAAAGCCCAAACTGTCAAGGTAAGGACTTTTGGTCCCTGTTTTGTTAGGCTGAAGCGTGATTGCAGTGTGTGGATTGCATCTGTGCTGGTGGCCATGCTTGGGCCAGGCAGTTAGCTCTGCAATTGTAGGAAATTCTTAATCAAGTCGTTTAAAGCACGAGCTTTTAGCAGTGAGGTGACAATTTTTTTTCTTTCTGGGATTCCTAGAACTTTGTTGTACTTGTCTTTCATAATTTGGGTCTTTCTCAGAAAGATAATGAAAGATCCTAATTCAAGCAGTTATTTAGGATTTAACCATTGGATTTACTAAGATACTGTCTAAGGAAAGCTTGTGTTTTCTTGGGAACACGGGCATTGTTTTATCTCGGCTGTGAACGTTGCGTTTTGTTTTTTCCATAGCAGTCATTTTTTCCAGGGGCAGAATGAATTATATGTTCCACAACATCATTTTTTTCTCTCAGGGAGAAGATGGTGTTTTACTGCATAACAACAGCCAAAAAAGAAAAGGAAAAAAAAAAAAAAAAAAGGAAAAGGAAAGAGAATTTAATTTTTTGAGTGATATTTTGATGTGAACAAAACAAATGGTAGTTACTCTGCACAGTGCATTTTGAATGTAAAGTTCTGTGAGTAGATAGTATTTTAAATGAACCCAATTATAATACTTGCTGAAATATTTATAGTGCCTGTCTATGGCTTAAAACATAGCCCTTTTGTTTTTAAATAATTCACTTCTCAGTGTCCATATCCTCCATAGGAACCTAAATACCAGAGATCATTCTTTTGGCTGCATATGTTATAGTTTTTTATTTGTTTTAGAAAATGCACTGCATGTTAGCAGCCCTCAAGGTCTTGGGGCATCTAGTGCAAGTCCCCAAGAGGACACAGCGTGCACTTGGTTTGTTAGTTGTATTGTAGCAAAAGCCTAAACTATAAAATTCACAAGTCCTGAAACCAAGATCTTCACCATTGGAGTCTAGAAGTTGCACTCAACAGCAGCTGCTCAGTTTGTTGTCTTAACTGTCATATATGACAAAAAGGGGTTTAATTATTTTTTTCAGTGAAAAGACACTTTTTTTTCTTTTTAAATCAGGTTAGTTTTTCTCAGTCTCTTCCTCCATGGAAAAACAAAGGCAAACGAACGCCAGGCCAGGATTGAGGTACCCCTACGAGCAGTTTTCCTTTAGGCCCTGCATCCTTGAGGCCCTTCCCGGGAGCGCCGCCATGGAGGCCATCATCCCTCATGCCCTTCACTTAACAAAACGTCAGGAACTTGCTGCCTTTTCCCATTGAGCCCTCGTGCCTAAATGGGGCCCTGAGGCAGACAGGGAGCTTGTAAATAATTAACATGCATTTAAGTAACCGCTAAGGTTGCCGCTTTCCCTTTCTACCGTGGAATCTGGGTTGTAATGAAGGCTTAATGTTCCTGGAAGGACGCGCTGTCGCTTCCTGCCACGTAGTGGTGAGGCGAAGGCGAGGGTGGAAAGAATTTAGCTCTGGCAGCATTAAGGGGATGATCTAGCACTGTTCCTCCTGCCTGATAACTCCTGATGCAAAGTGATTAGTCCATTAAGTCTGTTGTGTTCATCTTGCCTCAAGTAGAGCTGCTAAAGAGCTGCGTTTATGTTGCGCTTCCCTTGTGGATAAACAGGAAAACAGGTACTCTTTAAGGGGAGACTTCTTAAAACCACAGCTTTGTTCTTTAATTTCTAGTAGTTCATACCAGTCATCTATCAACAACCTGGTGATCTTCCTGGAATTAATAATTGTAGTTGAGGGAGCTCTGGAGAACCTCCAGTCCAACCCCATGTCCAAAGCATCGCCTAGAGCGGGTGGCCCAGGAGCCGCTGTGGCTCAAACCAGGCTGTCCAGCAGGGAAGTTCTCCAAGGCAGGAGACTCCACATCCTCACTGGGCAACCTGCTCCAGTGTTTGCTCACTTCTAGAGTTAACATCTTCAACGTGAGGTCCGTTTCCTCCACGCTGTTGTTGGTTTCCACTGATCAAACGACAGGTCTCTGCAGTACTGGTTGCAAGGCAAAGCTTGGGCAAAGCTCTCGCCCCCGGCACATGGAGCCAAAGCTGAGCTTGTTTTTGTATTGCCATCACACTCCAAAGTCAACTCCCTTGTAGCCCGGATGTTATTGGCAGCGTTCAGCACTAAAAGCAAAGCAAAGAGGCATAATGAGCCGTGCCCTGCAGAGTAGTTATTTTGGATAATTGCACTAATAGACGCTGTGGATCTTAGAGAGGCTCTTGCAGATGAAAATATAGGGCACATTACTGAATAAATCAATGGCAATACATTAATAGACTGTGGCTCTGTTCTCTATTCTCTCAGTGAAACTACTTGATAATGACACTTTGTTCAGTATATCATTTCAAAACAATTGCAATTTCTCCACAGTTGCAGTGACTTTGATAAAATGAGACATGAATAGGAGGTTTGAAGTTTGACTATTGGAGTAATTTGGGGATTTCAATATTGGCGAAGAAGGTTCCATTAATCCTGAATAATCCTAGAGCGGTGTTAAAATTGGGCTGAGCAGCTTGCCATGTGAGACCTTCAGCACTCTGAAGTGCATGTTCCAAAGTCTCTGAAGCTGGGACAATAATGATGTGAGGAAAGAATTTAATACCTTTTTTTAAAATGTATAACTTTGTGTATCTGCTATGAAGTAATTGGAGTTCAATTTACCTGTCAGTATGTGAGCAAGTAAAGCTGGGGTAGATCTGAAAGCTGAAGCAATTAAAGTACTAATATTTTCTTGCAATTTAAATGCCGTTTATCATCCGAAGATCCCAAAGCAATTTACTGTTATTAATAATAAGGCCTGATTCCTTTCTAATGCTTTTCATCAGTATGCCTCAAAAGTCTTTGCAAAGGTGCCTGTCATTACTTTCGATATCAAAATGAGGAAATTGATGCACAGAAAGATAAAAGCGATTAGTGTAAGATCACATAGTTAGAATCAGTGGCAGAAAAAGGTCAGAAGTCAGATTTTGTAATTCCCAGTCCTGTGCTATTCTCACCAAACAAAATTGACTCCTATACACAAGGATAATTATTTCATAGAATTTTTAAGGACTGTGTCAGATAATCTCTACTAAAAATACACCAGCATCTGTCATCTTTAGGAGACAATGGCACAAGGCAGAAGCACTTAATAGATCAAAATTGATCAGCACTGGTCTGCTGAGAGATGATTATCAGCAGGGATCGTGACCTGATCAGGGCAATATCAAATATCAAGATCAGCTGGACTGATCCTGGATGACCAGTGATATCTGAACACATGATCTGTTAGATTGTATTACCTTGAAGTTTTTTACCCGTTTTTTTAGCACAGTGAAAAACATCTGGTATTCTGGGAGGAAAAAAAAAAAAAAAAAGGTTTAGAGATATGAACAACTTATTCTGATGCTATAGAAGGAAAGATAGATCTTGTTTTATTTCCCATTGGCATAAAACAATAAAACACAGATCTTAGTCCCTTAGTTTGCAACCTGGGGGCAGATATTTTTACTGACATAGAGTCAAATTCTTTTGAGTCTTTTGCTAGTAGTGAGACTGTGTAGTGGAATATCCATATTTCAGAAAGGATTTGCATCAGCTATTTTTTGTAATATATTTACCTCATTTTTCTGTTGCTGAGCTGCATCAGTTAGCACCTTTTCCCATATTCAGTTGGTGCTATTTCTAAGTTCATCACGGTGCTATTTACTTGCAAAGGAAAACTAGCCCACAACGAGGCTTTTGGCACAGTCTAGGCACTACATTGGAAATTATAGGGCAGAGAACGTAGAGCTAGAGAATAAAATGCTGGGAATTACCTAATGAATATAGAAAAGCATGAGTGACCAGAGTTCCTATAGCTGCAGCTCTCATCAGTGTTAATGGGAGCTGTTGATGTAACATCCGTCCTGTGCTGCGCCCTCCCTTTCTCCCCATGCACATCCACATAAGTTGAGATTGCAAAATATAGATATGAATAGAACATTGGGGAGGTATAGATCTACTTAGGTGTTTGCATTTTGATTTGTGAAGATTTACAACTATTTTTGTCTCTTTTTAAAATAATTCTTGAGCAGATGGTGGCTATTGTTCAATCTGCAAATTTTAAACATGACCCTCTACAAATCATTGCTATCTTTATTGCTCTACTCCATTTTTAGGCAGAAAAAATTCTTTTTGTCATATTCCAAGAGACTTTGTTGGACGTAGCAGTAGTTGGAGGTCTGGCGATTGCAAGGAAAAGTAGCTCTCAAACCACAAGTGTCCATTTTGTCTTTGGTCCTGTGCATGAAGATATGATACCATTGTGGGACCATAAATAAGTATGAATAAGTATTATATATGTGTCATATGTTATATAATTTTTTTTAATTCTGTTTTTTTATAATACACTCACTGCCATTCAGTGGATATGCCGAAACACATTGGACTCATAGGAATTTCCATGAAACCTCTGCCCTGTTTCTTGTAAAGCAAAGCACTTTGAAACAAACTGATCAATAAAAGATTTGAGACTTAGTTATCATGTCAGAGAAAAGGGATAATTGGAGGATTGCTTTTGTTTTCCCATTTCTGAGAGGTTTTAGACAGCAGAAGTGCTAAATAAGCAAGAGGCATGGTCTATCTGCTGGCTTGTTTGCCTGGAGCAAAGTCATCCTTGCCCTAACGCCCAGTGTTTCTACCCTGGGTGCTCCTGGGTCCTGCACCCACCTGTCACCCATTGAGTTTGCTCCCTGTTGACGTGCTGACCAGATGCTGGACACATTTAATCCAGTTGATTTTTGGCTAGTGTTTTGGAGCTCCATCAGCTTGCGCTCCTCCCTGCAGAACACATAAGAAATGCGTAGCTATTAAGGCAGGGTGGTTTCGAAATGCAAAGATCGAGTATGTGTGGTTGGGCACTGGGGAGAAACTCGTAATGCGTGGGATTCTGGAAGCAGGGAAGCAGTAAACGTTCGCAGGTTCTTGTGTGACAGGCCCTCCAGATGACGAGAACACCAGTTCCAATGAAGCTCTGCCACCATCATTTGTGAAAATCCTGATTACAAATTTCTACGCAGAGCCCTTGCTGTGAACATTCATAGATTAAACTAGACAGCTCCTTTTCGAGTTTTACTTCATCTTGGCTGCGTTTGCTCCTGGGGCCATGTACAGCACATTTTCTAAGATTTAGAGAAAGAGTGAAAAATTACAGTGCATGTAGTGCTAAAGGAACATTCTTCAAGATACTGATTTTATGAAAAAGGAGAGAGGATGGATTGAACGCCAGTCCAGTTATAATTGTAACCACAGGATTTTTCAAACTAAAGGCTATTGATTGTCTCCTTGAACTAGTGGAGATTGTTTTTTGTGAAGCTTTATGCTAACCATTAAATATATTTTAATATTTCCTAGTCTAATTAGATTCTTCTGCAGATAGAACTAAACAAAAGGCTTCCAATCAGTTATATCGATGATATAAGACTTACTACAGTGCTACAGTTAAATGCTATCAGCAGTGCTAATCTAAAAATAATGTGCATTATTTATTGTGTTATTTGTACATCATATGTACAAATGCCCTATTTGTGCTACAAGCTATATGCAGGTAACGTATTTTCTATTAAAGGACAGTACAGGTGTTTTTGTAATGATACTTTTAATGATCCAGCTTATAACAAATAACACAATAGCTCGGGCTGGGAAGTGAGAAAGGATGCTGCATCTCACTCAACTTTTGTGGGGGCTTTGGACTACATGCACAATATGTAATCATAATTACTATTAGAGCAAAAAGTCTTGTGGAAAATAAAATTAAAATTACATTATGCATTGACTTTTCCTCAGCTTGTGCTTCCTGGATCCTAAAGTATGATCCAGTGCTTCTTATTAGAATTATATTATTATATATATTATTCACGACTTATTCTGAAATAAATTAGTTATTCTTTTCTGCATCTGTATACTACCTTGCACTTCAGTTAGGTTGGATTTCTTTTACAGATCACTTAGGTGGACACCGGTAAGATTTAATATGCTTCTTGTCATAGTTAATTATTGAAAGCTTTTATTTATATAAAGAATTTCTGAAAGATGTTCTTTCATGTTGTCATGCAGATCTTTAAAGTGCAGAGCAGTTATTTCAAAAGCAAAGAGTTTTTTGTGATTGATATTAATCTTTGTGATTAACGCTAATGAAGTAAAGTACGTAGCTGGCCTGATGACATAGGAGCTTAATTATATTTTGCTAACATTGAAATAAAGTAAGGATAGGGTAGGCTATTGCTAATAGTGTCAATCTAGGAAAGAAATGTTAATCTTCGATTTACGGCTGCTAGCAAAACACTGCAGCAAACGAGAGGACAATTTTTAAAGAAGGCCACATTTTTCTGCAAAAAAAAAGTTTGTCTTGACAAAGGCCTTTTTAATATAACTTATTTAAAGACCATGGAAACTCCAAAAAGTATAGAATGCCTGTTTGGTTCTAAAGGGCCAGAACTGATGCTTTCTGTGTTCCCGTGAGGTGCCAAATGATACGAATAGGAGGTGTGCAGGGTTTGTGTCCACGAGCAGCAAACAATGTGCAGAATCCTTGGTCATTCTTGCATTTTTACAGACACACAAAACAAAAATGAACTGTCCTACTGGGTTGTTGTTTCACTCTCCAACAATAGCGTTGCATAGTCCTTTCTTCTGAAAAATAGTTTCAGAAACAGAATTACAGAAATCCAAATTGTTCTCTGCCTACAAAGGCATTTGCTGGCTATTGCTGAACTGACTTTGCCAATAATATATCTGCATCTCATATAACTAGTCATCAAAATACGAGATTATAGGAAAGAAAATGTGCTATTCCTAAATTTTTCATAACAAAGTTCCAGGTTGTACCAGTATAGGGACTTCTGTAACCCACCTGGCGTTAGAAGTAAACAGTTTATTTGAGGTATTTAATGTCATTTACAGATTCCTCTTACATGATGCTCCTCTGATGAGCCTTTTCTCTCGATCTAAAACTCATTCAAGCTCTCAGCATCTCACATTAGAATTACCACGATGTCTCTTCATTTTTTCTTTACCTAAGTAAAACTGCCCTTTTTTTGGTTGTGTTACATCAGAAAGCTGCTCTTAGCTATGGCTTTGACCTTTACGCTCACACTGTGTTTCCCACAGTTGTCCTCCCCTTCCTCACTTCTGAGGACCTTCATGACCTCTTTGTCCTCCCTGAGGCAGCAAGAAAACTTCTCTGTGCTGCGATGCCTACCAGAGAGCTTGACTGTGCTCCTGCAGCTGATAGAATATAATTGAATAACTTCCTCTGCTTTCTTGTTTGGCTGTATCATCTTTGAGAGGAGAACTTCTGTCTTCTACTGGCTCTGCAAGATCTTTGAGACAGGGACAACCTGCTTGATCTTCTATTGAAGAACCCTTGACTCTGAGTAGTCCTGGTCCATATCCATGGCAAGTTTCTTTTCCAGTTTAAGTTTATTCTCTGCTTCAAGCTGGAATTTCCATGGTTTGGAAGTACAAGTGGGAAGATGTATCTTAACTATATACAATTTTTCCCTCTCATATCCATAAATCATTCTCTGCAAATCTCTCCAATGCACTTTCTGTGTTATTTTAGCTTTGTGATTTAAATTACACCTCACCTACCTTTTCTTTCTCATGTTCCTAAATCCTTCTTTTGCCTTTTTTTTTTTTTTTTTCATTTAGTTTCCGAAAAGGGCTGTATGCACCCCATAAAGCTTTGAATTTATTTTGTTTAGCAGAAACCCACATCTCTTTCTTGGTATTGCATAGCTTTTACTGCGGATTGAATTTTTAGAGGATTTCTTGCATTTACTTTCTAAAATATTTTCTGGTGCTTCATTTGATGGAATGTTATGAGAAAATATGACTTGACTAGCTTGTATACAGAAGTAAAGAAAACACAGGAGGTTATGACAGACTGTAAACAGAACTTCACCAGTTTAACTGATTTTTTACACTTCTGTAACTCAAGAAATGCTTTGAATCTCAAAACTGAAAGGTTTTGAATTGCTCCAAAACAGCATTTAATTGCTTTAGCTATTTATAAGACAGAAACTGTAAAACATGGAAGTTTAAAATCTGATTATTGCACATGCCCAACAATCTTTTTCAACAATAATTTCATAATGATTTTTAGCTTGAGGACTTTGTGCCGTGCATTTGTAGCAGCCAAATTTACAGGATGGAGTGTAACAGCTCCAAAGGAGCTATTACAGTCTATTGGGTAATTAAAAGCTAAATGGATTGTTGAGAGACAATCCATACAACCCAATGGGTTAATATCTTCACTTTTGTGAATATAAGTCTCCCGAGATGATGTTACCACTTTTTTAAAAGTGGATTCATATTGTTTAAACCACCGTGAAACCAAATTCAGACTCAATCTGATCTTAGGGATGCCGTCAAGCTTTCATTGCTTTGTGAATTTTATGGATATTTTCTTCTCATGCCACGTTTAACACTTCTGTTACCCACTGCACTCATAACGAAGAGAAGATTTGATATGGAAATTCCGAAGAAATGTTATATATCTTAGAAATATTGTATAGGTTTGCCCTTCCTTGCCACTTGCTTTCCTTGTACCCATTCTAGCTGGAAACGACGAGGAAACTGCAGAGTTGTGTCTCTAGAGACTGAAGCATTTCCCTTGCAGACACATTTCTTAAGTCTGAAGCTATATGAATGCACGCCATAATCTAGTCTTCCTTTCTGTATATAACAGGTCATCGTATTTCAGTGTGATACCCTATATTGAGCACAACACCAAAGCACTTCGCTCTTGAAGCGATTAGTCTGGAGAGCTTTGTAAGAACAGAACAAGAGACATCAAAGTACATTGGAGGACCCTTCAATGATAGGAAAGTAATTAGATGAAATTTGCACTACAGATTCTGTTGCTGCTGAGGCTTTAACTGATTTTACTTTTTATTTAAGTAGCCTTAGACATATGTTTCCGCTTTATCAGTTTTCAATTATGATATTGGAACAGTAAGATTATGGCTTTTTATTTAGAAAAATCCATTTTAAATGAGAATGGATGCTAGAAATTAATTCTCCAGCTGCTGTTTTTGACCATTTGAGTATTGCAAACACTTCTCATTCAATAGAATCCTTGCAAGGGATGAATGAAAGATAATCTTGGTACCAGTAATGAAAATTGATCTTATAGGTACTTCACTTTGTTCACAATAGTGTGTGAAAGTGGATAAAACTTAGTGAAGGTTTGGAAATCTATCTTCTAATAAGGTGTTGGAAATACAATTGCAAGCTTTTCTTTATTAGGTGCTAAAATAATGAATATGTTAAGCATTTTGTTAATGCATGGGTAGGCAGACATCGCACACAAGTTGGTGGTCAAGTTTGCGTCTTTGGAGGTTTAAAATTCTAAATATTCAAAATATCCTAAGAGAGAGATGTCTGAGATGAGAACAGATTGGTGTTAAGACTTAAAAGTTTAGCGAATCCTCAAATCAGACTGCTGTTAGATTATAACTTATTTTCCAAAAGAAGCACCCCAAAGTCTCAGCACATATACTCAGCATATTAATTGTGAAATCTTCATTCCGTTCCAACCTAAAGCTTCTGTTGAAATAAATAGTTATCTTTTTTTGCGGTCTCTCGTAGGATTTGCTTTCTCCTCAGTAATTTCCCAGTAACATTAAGTGCAGCTTAGCTTAAATCTCCCTCCCCTGGGTAACTCTCTTAGAGCTTCCTTTTCCTGACCAAGCAATTGTGCCAGGCTGTTGTCAGCTCCTTTTGTGGGCCTGTCTGTCTTGGCTCTGCTGCGTGGAGGCCACATCCCTTTCCTTCCCATTGAATGCAGAGTCCCTCGAGGCAAACTCACCTTTGTTATTTAGCACTAAGTGTCCTGCAGCCCCATCAATTCTTTCACTGAACAACCTCTTTTCTATGTTATTAGTCTTTATTAAGCCACATATTTTCGCTGATCCATAGGTTGGACACTTCAAATGGACATCATGATGACACCACTGGAACTATACCCGACAGGTGTTTTCTGACATGCCTATAGCTAGCTTGGTTTTAACATCATTTCAGACAGCTATTGTAGCAAAAAATATGCTGCAACACAGGCTATGCGTTCGACAACCTATATTTCAGCATGTAATGATGTTAGCTGTGCATTCAAACTTGTTAAAACTCTCTTTGACTGTAACTGCATTTAAAAATGGTTCCAGCCACAGTTACAAGCCCCAGAGGAAAACAGGACTTTGCTGTCTCTCCTCCAGGAGAGCACACTCTACCTGCTTCCTCAGTTGTTGCTTGCCTGCAGAATAAATGGAGAATTAATCTTCTGTGACGGAGAGGAACTTATGGTACGTGAAATTTAGAATGCTCTCCAGACCCTTTCAAAGAGACTTCCATCTCTTTCAGACCTCAGGCTCTAGAAAATTGAACCTAAAGAATGTGTGTTGTACCTCTGACAGAACTCCTGTTGTTAACTATTTCTCATCCTTTAATTTCCCTCAGTCAATAACCTGGTGTTGGTGCAATCCAGTGTTTTGCTGAGAAACCTGCTCTGTGAAACGCAGCCCCTGCAGTGCTGAGCCCGGGGCTTTCAGCAGCCCCGCTGTGACCTTGCGTGCGAGCTTGTCTGGGACCTTCCTTTCAGCACCCTCCATCTCCATCGTTTTCCCGTGTCTCCGTTGAGTCCCCGGTGAAGCTTTTTGTTCAGATGGCAAAGGACCGTCTGGCCAGTAAGAAACCTGCTCGTCTGGTTCTTTAGTCTTACTAATTGCAATAGTTGTAATTTGAAACCTGACTGGTGATATCAGAGCGCCAACTGAATGCTGTTAGGTGGGTCAGGACCTGCAAATTTCAGTGTCTTAATTTGTTCTTTGACTATTGATTCTGGGCAGTTTTATTCCCCATCTGTTCTCCTTAATTGCAGTTGCAGCTATGTGTCTAGCTGCTCTTACAAGCAACTGAATTAGAAAAATGAAAAGTTATTCCATGGTGCTTTGGCTCTAGAAGTAGCTATTTAACCCTGTGGTTTTGTTAGAGCCATGCATGAAATCAGTGTCTCCGATGTCTCTTCTCTCATATGTACTTACAGTGCTGAGAAGGAGCACTCTCAAAATGATGATAAAGGGAAGGCTTTGGAATTGTGATAATTTTGACACATCATTACTATGATTGACATGATAAATAAGTCAGGTCATAAGGAATAATGCAGTTCCAAATCCCCAACCACATGAGCTTGCTAAGAGGGAAAAAAGGGTCTATTAAATTTTCTGTATATTGCAGATTGCAGTCAGCGGTGCATAAACAATACATTCTATAGCAACCTGTTCATTGCTCAAGTTGTTATTGGCAGGCACTGTGGCATTTCGGCAGTCATTAAAAGAAGCTATCACTATTAATCTCCAGTCTCGTGGCAGGCAGGTTTAACCTGAAGCTGATCATCAAATAATGGTAATATATATGTGTGCTTTGTCAAATGTGCCCTTTCATCTTTGGATGCCTTACCTGTAATGCTTGCAATGCAAGGAGCTGGGGAATCTAGCTTTCTGTATAAAAGTTGGTAAGTTAATAATGTGTCTTTTAAAGAGGCTTTTCCCCCTCCAAATTTGGCATATTCATGAAGGGGAAGGGTTGCTGTGAACCCACACAGCTTATTTTCTGCATTCCAGCGTTCAGGGTTTTCTTCACTATGCCGTTTTCTTATTCTTTGACCAAGCTGATCAACAACAAACTTATTCCTTGACCAAACCAGAACAACAACAAAAACTCTCTGAATGTCAGCACTACCAGGTCAGTGAGACAGCTCAATATGAGCTTCTCAGTGGTCGGAGGAATAACAGTGGCCAACCGAGTGTCTGGAGATGGCTGGAGAACCTCAAGAACAAACTCGTGTTAATAGGGATTTCTTTGAAGGAGTAATTCCTTTCACAGACTGCTGAATTGAATGAGCAAAGAAGGAGAAAGTCATACCCCCCTTTTCAAGTATCCTTTAGCATTCTCTCAGAAATGGGGTGATATCTGTCAGGTAAGCTTTCTGAGTACCTTTGTCCCAGTTCCAGCTTTAGGTTGTGGCAATCAGGTGACTGTGGAGAAGCAAACTCATCCTCAGTTGTGTCCTCAAAAGCCATTTCTATGTGCAAATCAACAAAAATCAACTCAGGAGACTTCCCTCACACAAATTATCTTCCAGGCGTGTAGTGCCACCAGTGCACGCAGTTCACCAGAGATACGGCTGTAGCCCTATCAATCCAATCCGCGTTACATCCAGGGTGCTCATCCAGTTGTTGACAGAGATACATGAAAAAGATAAGCAAAGCAACAGCAGTTTGTCCAGAATCTCATTTCATCCTTTTGGTTTGTAGTCTATCATTGCTTACAATGACTGACAGAGACGGGAAAAGAGATTGAAAATGAGCAGTTTGGAGTCTGATCGTTTCCTTTTCAGTTTTCAGAAGAATGCTCTTTGAGACGGGAGATATTGCTTGCCACTGCCTATCAAGGGTCAGTTCTAACGGGCTTTCAGGCTGCTGGTCATTATTTTTATTCTTTTTTTCCTGATGCTGCCCTATTTCCTTTCATCGCTTAATTTTTTTCTGAGCTTCTTATCCAAGCCATTGCAAACACGATTATGCCTGAGAAATAATTTAGTAAGACCTGAGATTTCACAAAATATAAGCTATCTCAATTTTGTGTTAAAGGTCTGAAGTGCTGAGCTTAGTATTTGAACGATGGCCATCAGGAAGCGATAAGGGTGTAGTGCAAGGGAGCTGCAAGCCAAGGGGTGTCAAGAGCTGAGAGATCAAGGCAAGGCCTCACTTCCAAGACCTAGTCCTACAGTGTCTGAGCAAGAAGAGCAGAACTGATCTGCATAAGATTAAGCCAGCGGTCCAGTCATCACCAGACAAGGCCATAGCAACAAGACAGGTCCAAGATCATGCCAAGAATTCACATCAGCAAGGTTGAAAGTTGATGCTAGCAAGGTACTCGATGCCCACTGAGCTTCAGGGCAGCTACTCAGTGGATGGGGAGAGGTCCTAGACAAGGGTTCTCATAGCTCTTTTTCATACAACTCTCTCTTATGGTTCAGCTGTTTTTGCAGCAGTGTGATGCAAGGTTACACAGCTACACCGTGTTGGAATTGGCTTGAGCACAAGCAGCTACACCCAGGAGGGAGGAAGAGGTTGAGCCTGGCGTTGCTCTCAAGCCCTGGCCTTTGGGCACCTTCAGTCCACTGCTCCAGAGGACTAACATTGCACCAACTGCTCTGTAGGTGTGACAAGCTCCTAAGAGCTGTTTTTGAGTGTTCATGGCAAAACGGGAAATCCAAGAATGCTGCCCTTATGCAGGAGGTTAGGGCAAAGGCTTGAGAGCAGCAGTGCCTCCTGCCCTGGGCACAGTCACTTGGTCTGAGGGCAGGCAGCAAAGCGCTTATAAACAGTGAAATTACACCCCAGTGGTGTTCTTCCTATTGGCTTTTTATTTTGAAACACTCTTTCTTTTGAACGGCATGAGAGAAAGATATGGCAAAATTACTGTGTAGATCGAAGGGAACGGAAAAGCAGCTCTTCAACACCAGAAGTCACCTGCTCTTAAATGGTCTTAACATACATTGTGATCTAGGGTTTAGACATTCGTTCTCAATACTTGATCCACAAGCTGGAGCTCAGTTAACTCGGTGTGGTGACATGTGCCAGAGTGTACGAGCAGCTTGACACGATAACTCTGAGAAATGTAAATTGCCTGGTTTATTCTTAAGTTGACGTTGCCTGTGATAAAACCAGGGGGAAAACATTGTGTTGTTTAACCCATCCTGTGAAATACTCTCTCATAGTGTTATGTGAAAGCGTGAACCAGAGTTTAATTTCAATGAAGGGAAGGGGAGATGTTTTCAGAGCTTGTAGGATCCCCATGGATGTTGCAGAGCAGCTTCATAGCTTCTTCCTCCAGTTGGAGTGTGGAAAGAAAAACAAAAAAAAATAAGTTTTTCATGGTATATTTGAGGCGACTTTGGATGCTGAAAGGGCATAATAAACAGGTCAGACTTTACCTGCTGTGGCCTCATTTCAGTAATGTTTGTCCTGCTTTCATTTTCACCCCATGTAAAATGGGGATAATGACTCCTGCATCTTCTGGAGAGGTCTCTCGTGTGCTGGTGGAGGCAGTGATTATTCTTCAAGAGCACTTCTACTTCTGCAACTTTCAGTGGTCATAAATTATACTTTTTAATGGTAAGAGTAAAGGTTTTATGCAGAATTAAATCAGCTATTTAAAATGTTCTTTTCCTCCTCCTCCTTATTGGGTCTTATTTTTTGTTTATTTGTATGCGCAGAGAGGAACTGGAAACAAAAGGGAATTTCTTGGTGTTAAAAAACATTTTTAACACCATTTCTAGTGACTATAGATCTCCTATACGAACTGAGAAAGATGCTGTTTTTTCATTTTGTCCTTTATATAGATTATCATGTAATTATCACTGTAAAATACGTATGTTTAATTTCATTCTCCATTATTAAGGAAAAGTTCAACCTGGCATCTCTTTGGAAGACAGTTTGAAGTAGTTCAGAAGTATCTACAGGAGATCTTTATGTCTGCCAGGAATTTGGGCAGTTTTATCCCAACCGTGGCTCCAACTCTAAAATTGCCAAGAAATGAGTAATGCAGAGAAACACTTAAAACTTCCAAAACTTTGGATACAAAATGAGGCATGTGAATTATTCCACTCGGTTAAAATAAGTGCTCGATGTGCCCACCGTGGCTTGCTGCACGAGCTGCCTTTGGAGCATTGCTCCGTTGCCCAGCTGTGTTAAGCCCCTTTGCTGAAACACCCGGTAATGCTCCTCTCTTTCCACAATACCAGGTGAAAATGCATCAGTTTTTAGGTTTTTGCCATCGCTTCGATAGCTCTCGATTATTATTATTTTGTTAAGAATGATAAAGAAGCGTCAAAAAGCATTTTATTTTTTCTATATCACTTCAGTTTTATTCTGTTTTGGGGGAGTGGTTGGCTTCCAGGCTCTTGAGGCAGTAGGAGGGGGAGAATAAGGTTTATTTTGGAAAGTTGTCCGTATGTCTGGGTCTTCTGAGAGGTTTTGTGGCTCAGGATGTAACACATTTTATTCTGTTAAATTTGGGCTACATTTTAAGATCCTTTGGCTCCTGGATGGGCAAACTAATCTCGCTGTTATCACTGCTCTTCAAAGAAAGGCGCAGCCGAGAGCATCAGCTTCTGCTGTCACATGTCCCCGGTGCATTTGCTGCTTCCTTTCACTAAGGACAGGTCTGGCTCTGCTGAGCTCACAGAATTAAGAGCAAAATGGAGAAAATAGAAGTTATAGAGCAGAACAAGGCAAAAACCGCCCAGCATCACAGGCAAAGGGACATCCCTCGGAGGATTCCCATTGCCCCTCGCTAGGATAGAGTCAGCTGTTCCCGCTGCGGCTTCCAGCTCTATTTTAGCAGCTTAGGATAATTTTATTCCATATCCAAACGCATTTCATGTGCGAGTACCAGGGGAGTGAGTCATCCTTCTGCATCCAGCATCTATAAATAAGTTTTGGAGACTGTACGTGTGAGGGAGCGGGCAGGATCCGGCAGTTTGGTCGGGAGCGAAACCTGCAACGGGTTCCAATTGTTCCTCTTGCTGAGACATTTGACGGCCCCGCTCTGCAGGCAGGATCACGCCGTAACGTTGTTTATTTCTGGAGCAAAGCTAAATAAACTGCCTTGATTAAAGCTAAACAATATTGCTGCGTTCTGCCTAATCGCCCATTCCCAGTTCATTTAGAGCTGATAACCCAAGGACATTTTGGAACTGAGGGTGTGTTTCTAGAGCTAGGATTGGATTTCTTTCTTCCTAAGACAGAAATCCATGCTTTGGATGAGAAGGAAGGATAAATCTTTCTCATTTTAATTTTCATTTATTCCCCGTAATTTTCCTACTTGAATTCTTTTGCAACATCCTGGTGTCATATTTGGATAATAACAATTGCAAATAAGAAGTAGACTGAAATGGAAGGTTTGGGGTGAGTTGGGAGCCAAGAAAAACCCCATGGAAATAAACTTCTCTCTTTGGCCCCTGAAGCCAGGAATCCCCTGTTGTTCATGGAGAGGCCGTTTGCCATCCCCACGGCCAAAAACAATGAGCAGGAGCCTTCCGAGAGTGTGAGAAGTCACTGTGAGATGGAAAAGGCATCTTGCTCTTAAAGCTCCCGTCTTATCTGGGAGCAGCAGATAGGAAATCATAAGTACATTAATGCAAACAGCATTTGCACCGGGCAAGCAAGGTTCGTCTACCAATTTATTTTTAACAATGCTGACGCTCCTCATGCTGCAGCAACACCAACAAAGAGCACTGAGTAATAACTTCCCCTTAGATTTCTTTTTACAATACTTGCAGTATTCTCTGAGCATGCATTTATATGCTGTATATAAATAGGCAGACACAAAAACCCATTCCAGCCTCCAGAAAAGAGAGATGCTGTTTTATTCTCACTTCAGAAAATTAAATGCTTATCCATCTGTGGAATTATTTTTGAATGAATAAGTTTGTAGACTTTCTTTAGCTGGGTTATTGTTTGCTCTTTTGGAGCTTTCTTTACATTCACAGTTGTTTTGCTCTTGCTACAGGAGAAATACAGCACTGTTTATTTTTCTCCCTGCTGAGGTGTGAGGCAACCTTATATTATAAAATAACCAAAGATTGATAATCACAAAGGCTGCAAAGGGAAAGCCTCGCTTTATTTAGAAGAACACCTGTGCTTTAAAGAGGAAGAAAAAAAATCTTTCCTTTGATAGCAAAATATTTCTTTGGATTCTGAGCTCTGCTGTGTGAGTGATTTTTGCCCTGCTTTTATATTTTATAGCACACTAAATATGTAGATGAAATACTTTATTGCTTCTGGATCTCTGTGACCTGAACAACTCTACTTTTATTAAGGATTATATACTTTTATGGAAGAAAGGAATGAAGTAGCAGGATGTGGTCAAGGGGAATGGAGATCTTTAGACCATATGGAGTGGACCCGAGGCCCCTGGTAACCTATTTCTCAAAATATTGTTTTGACAAGCCACTGCGTGTGTTTGGTTGGGAGAAGGCTCTGGGGTATCTTCTTGCTTTTCAGTTCTGCTCTCTTTATGTAAAGACTTAGAAACAGCAGACCTTGGGAGCAAGGTAGCAGTCTGGATCCCAAAGCATGTTTCCCATATAAATATATAAATAGAATATGGCAAGAGTTGACCTTGAGCTTAAAATGCTGTTCAGAGCATCTTGGTTAAAATGCAGTTCCAGCAAAGAAGACAATAGCCTGTTTAGGCCAAAGTTACAAGTATTTGCTGTCCGTTGAGCCTCAATGAATTATTACATGCAAGTTGGATTTGAGGGCGCTTTTAGACTCCTGAGTGATTATTTTGAAGTTCAAATAATGTTTCCAAGCAGCTAATTTTAATCACTGCTCTTGGAATGGGTTTTCAGGAGAAAGCTTTCATCAACACCTTGCATATCCAGGAACTGCCACAACGTGTTTGCATCGCTTTAGCCGAGTGAGGGTGGCGTTCACATCCATAGGAGGATTCCTGTATGTGCTCTTGGGGTAGCAGTAGCCAATTTGGCGGCCTAAACACATTTACTGGCACCAAACACCATGAAACAGAAGCGCTTCCTGTGCTCGCGAAGAACAAATCAACCAGGGAGTGCTTTGAGATTCATCTTTCGCTCATTCTTGATGAGGACAACTTTGAATTCTGTTATTTTATCTGTCAGGAGAAGATCCCACATTTTTAAACAAGTAACCTGGTTATGAGTGTAGAAACCTGAGTATAAGCAAGTATTTAAAATCCGCTGCTATTTATTGTTTTTCATGGATTTGCCCAGGAACTAATAGCATTCTCCTGCATGTAAGATGCTACTAGAAAAAATCCAACCTGTTTGATACAATATCCTTCTAAAATATAGGTGCAATGGTATGGAATGCAAGCGCAGACAGCCTCTAAATAGCATGTTGGTTTATCTCCATAGGTTAACTGGGGTCTAATTGCAATTTACTAATAATTTGAGCCTTAGTAGTGCTACTCATCATATGTTCAGTACCTGGACACAAATATGTGCTTCCAATCACGCTGCCAGGTTTGTTTAGGAAGGTGCTACAAAAAAGGAAAAAAAAACAACAGATCTTAGAAACTCCAATGTGGTCAATTGTATGTTTTTATTTCCTAGTCTTCCATTCAATTTTCACATGTCTGCGTGAAAGTAGCGCTTCAGTTTTTGTTATAAAAGAAGTTGTTCTTGTGATGTTGTTTCTTAAATAATTTTGCCCAACCTGAGATGCTTTTCTTTATCCCTGGGCTTTAGGTTTCTAAGTCCGGTAAAGGGCAAATGGAAATGTCACTTTTTTTTATTTTGTTTGCGCCTTTTCATTTCCAAGCAGAGGAGTATTTAAACTTGTTACAAACGAGTGGGAAAAGAAGCAACTGGGTTGTCAGTTTTTATGTGCTTTTTATTTATGGCCTCTTGCCAAAATAAGAAGTTAAGAAATGCTTTGCATTGATGCAAAAATGAAGCCACATATGAAGATAGAGTTGAAAATAGAAGGCAGCTTTTTATTGTCTGCCATTCCTCTTTCTTTCCTGCTGCTTGACAGTAAACCAGAAGCTGCTGGTTTAACAGCAGCAGCATCTGAAGTGCCAGGGGATCTGCGGTGCTCCTAGCACAGCCGTGTCCCGCTCCGATGTCCTTCTCCTTTCCTCCCTCGCTTCATGCCTTGCCCCTCAATCTTGTGTTTCTGGACTGCATGGTTAATAGACACTTCTAGTATGATTTCTATTTAACATTTAATAAAGTGATGTGCAGTTTATTAAACTAATTTCCAGAATTACCCAGGTAGCAGAGCACCGTTTACAATCAGCTCCTCCATACCCAACTTTACTGACCAGGATGCTTTCCTCACCATGCCCAAACGTGCAGCCTCTTAAAAATTACTTCCAATGATCAGATATTTAAAATGATCGTATTAAAATGATCTTATCAACCATATGCATGCTTCTGATGTTGCTGTTAAGAACCCCAAGGTCGGCGTTGCTGCAAGTGGCTGTTCTACCTGTTGCTACTTGTGGTGCTTTGAAGCTGACTCGGAGGCTAATAGATTCCACTGCTAGTTCATGGATTTTTCTCCTTTTAACTGCTATTGAATAAGATTACACGCTCTATCCACTTATATATCTGATATTAAAGCTATCTGATGATTTGAAAAGCCACCGGAGTGTTCTTTAGCTAGAATAGCTTGGGGCTATATATTTTTTTCATGTTAAAAGCTCTAATGATGTGCTGGATGATAAGTTTCTAGGCAAAAGGAAACCCCTCGCTGCGCATGGGGGAAGGTCAGGTCAGTGACAGAGACTGAACTTCTAAATTGCTCTGTTTGCACGGGGAGTTGCAAGAAGGGAATTTCAGAGTGTCGGAGCAGAAATTTGGTCTTTTTTTTCTTGAATTTGGCTGTTGAGTCATCACAGGGAGCTGGGCAGGGGCCTCTAGGGCAGCGCAGCCCTATACGAGCCGTGGGTGGCTGTGATTTACAGCAACACTTCTTCTGTCTGTGAATCAACCCTCTCTAGGTTCCTGTCTCTTGTTACCCTGAGAAACAGGACCCAAACACTCTCTACAAGGTTTCAGAAGCTTCTCAACCTGTGTTTTAGGCCATGTTTTATCTAGGAACATATATAAAGCTCTCACTGCTGTCCTATCCGCACACAAAGGGATACAAGTCATGCTGTGGGTAGAGCCGAGTTCTCCGTTAATCTTCCCCTTGGGCTAAAACTAACAGCTCTCGTGGTCTGTGTGGAAGTCTCTGCAAAATGGGGAGGAAGCTGTTGCAAATGTGGCTGTTATTTGTTTAAGCATTTGGAAAAAAATTATAATGTGCTTTTTCACTCCAGCTCCTTTGCTTTTGTTTGTATCTATTTCAGTGAATCTTTTCAAACTCATCAGACAAGAAGGGTTTGGCTTCTTTAGCTTAGTAAAAATAGGCCTGTGAAGGAATATGATTGTTGCCTATAAATACTTCAAGACATAAACATCACAGAGGGAGAAAAGAGCTATTTAAGCTAAAGGACAACATTGGCAGAAGAACAAATGGGGCGCATTTAAGCTGGAAATTAGGAGTGTTTCTAGCAGCCCGAAAAGCAAAGTGCTAGGAAACCTTCCAACCAGGAAAAGAGAGTTCAGAAAACCCAGTGTTTTTACCCCAGACATTCATAAACACAATTGTGTGATGGTAGATCTGGGAGACGTCTTGCTCAGGAGCCTTGCTCAGGAGATGCTTTCTAGTCCTACATTCCCAATGCGGTTATCAGGCAGCTCCATAAACATAAAATATCTTCTTGGATAAATACTGAAGTTTTGCCTAGTTAATATATTTTCTCTTTTCTCCTTTAAGGCTGTGTTTCTGCAAAAATGTGTATGTTCTTAATTTAAGCCTATGAGTCTTTCTGCTCTCTCCAAACTGATGAACAATGTGCCTGAAGTTAAATACGTTCTGAACTGCTTGCAGAATTGTAAGCTTGACTGGGTAAAACTTTGGAGGTACAATTTTGTTATCTTCGGGCAGATTTATTTTTTAAAGTGATATATTTCAGAGGTACTGTTGTGACATCTATAGTAACGTTGCACCAGCCCAGAAGAGAGGAGTAGGAGAGGAAGGAGGGCAGTTTTCCAGGTACCAGGCTGCTGTGCGTATGGGTGATCCAGCCAAGTTTTAATTTATGCAAGGCTTCCTAAGCAGTTGTTTTAAACTCCTGTAACAGCTTCTCTTTGCCATACCAGCCCGGAAAGCAATGCCTATTTATTTTGTGATCTGTTTGCTTTGTTCTGTTTGGTTTTCTTCTTTTATTCACTCCGTTTTTTTGTTTTACTTGCTGTGGAAATTAATCACGCGTTTGATCTGTTGTGGGCAAAGCTTAGTCACGTTGACAAGAGCATGTTGAGTCAATAAATATAACTGACCTAGATCATTCGTTTTGCTTGTATTGCATTTCATAAACCTTTTTCATTTTTTCCTATCTAGGGTTTTATTCATGTGTCATGATGTCTAATGTCTGGACCAAGACAAGCACTGTATACATAAAAACTCACTTAGTGTGATTGATTCAAGCAAGTAGACCGCTTTCCCTATAAATTTCATCCCCAAAGCTAAGTTTTTATGTCGCTTCTTTGAGCCTAGAGTCTATTTTTTCAAAGGTTGGGAGGTCAGACATTCTCTTAATACCTACATGTTTGAGGGGCCTATGATATCCTGGGGTAGTGAACAGCCGTAATAATGCTTCATTCTCCAGCTCCGTGTCATTAGATTGCTTTTATTTCATAAATAAGATACTCTTGTCTCCAAATACTCCACTTGGAGCTTTGCTGTTTTCCCTGAAACCAAACAAACGTGATGCTTTACTGGATTCTGTACTGGATACTGAGGCTGTACTGGATTCCCCCCAGCTAGAGGTCACCTCAAAAGGGCAGTTCTGCAAAAGAAGCCCAAAAAGAGGTTCAAATCCAGACCTGCTTCTCTTCGGCAGGGGTGTCCTGCAGAGATTCCCATTCCTCCCACTGTGACATTGCAGGATCTCATGGAAGTGTCACGCAGATGAGCACAACCAATAAAAGAACTTTTTACAAGTTTATCATGTACATTTAGAAGAAGTAAGAAGCGTCCAAAGATTTACTGGAGTAAATCAGGGTAGATTGAGAGCTCAATACAGTAAGGCTTGAACCATCCTCGCAGGAAAATCTCCCTTATTTTTCTTTACATTCAGGAATCAGAGTAGAGTCCCGTACAAAACATAATAATGTTCAAGAACATCATTTATTTACCTTTTCTTGAGAATGAGCAGAGTCACTCTATACAAAAATGAAACAGGAACTTTTATTAATACTCATTCATTCTGCAATCTAACAGACAGCCTAATGAGTAGGGAACAAATAGACAAATCATGTTTTAGGATAGAATTTTATGCCTTAGAAATATGCTTTTTTCATTACTGGCACCATTATTTTCTCTTAGGCATCCAGGTGGTTGTGAGGATTTGCTAGGCTGTTGATCAAGATCCAGTTTCTGTTGTGTAACACGTACTGGAAAGGGCAATTATTTTGTTATAAAGTGATAATCCAAAACATCTGCAGGTTGTACGTGCAAAAAGTGAAACGTATTCATTGCGTGGTTTGTATTTGAAAGGTCCTTGTTTTTTCCCCCTTGAGCCATATTGAGACACAATGTGAATGTTATTTCTCTTTTTTTTTTCAAACTTTATATTACATAGTCTCAAATTGCACATTCTTGATGCCATAATGGTGAACAAAATATTGTTGCTATTTGTGTTGGACTGTTTCTCTTATTTCCCATTGTACTTTCTTTTTTCTAATTTGGGTATCCATAATTTTGTAACAATAACAATTGTGTGCATCTTGCATAATAATTGAATAGGAATTTCTGCATAGTGCACAAGTCTGAAAGTGTAGATTTATAGTGAAGAGTTTCTAATCTTTTTCTTCCAGGGGAGCTTATAAAAGGTCCGAAGTTCTGCTGAAATATTCAATTTCTCCATTAGCTTGTGGGTAGCGTAACGGTGATCTTTTTGCACAGTGTTGCATGACATAGAGAAGTAAATCCCTTTTTGCATACTTCCTGGGATTTCCTCCTTTGCTGAAGACAGGGCACTGAGAAGTAATTGCAGACTAAGGCTAAGGGAAGGGATGTCCAGCAGTCAGCATCACATTGCAGGCTCTTCTCAGAATAAGTAAATGAGAGTGATCTTGCCCAAATAATCATATTTGGGCAGTTCTTACTCCTGCTTAGGCTGGTCTTGTTTGCATTAGGTGTCATCAGTGGGTTGGGATCCATAAGCAATTTAAATTCTCAGCCCCCAAAGTAAGATTTGTCATTTTTGTCAAGTCTGGGCCCAAGTTACTGCTACGTTTCTCAAGATAAACACCTTCTCCCACCTTGTATTAAGGCTGGCTTGCACAGCCTCTCTCCAAGATGAGTTTGAGCATCCGTGAACTAATGCTCTTCATATTCTGCACCACAAACAGGGATGTAGATAAACATCACATGCTATAATCTAAAACCTGGGAAAGAAGCTAAGGTTTATACATTCATGGGAGAAAGCACCTTTCCTATCTCCAGTGATAGGACCTGAGTGAGATTTTGTCTCTGCTGAAAAAATTCAGTGCCTGAGTGGCTTGGACAACGCCTGTGATCTTTATAATGTATAAATTGTATTTAAAGCTTCATGCATCTTATATAGTAATATATGTAAAGAGATGAAAACACCAATTATGTCTTTTCAGCGATGATAGGGCAGTGAATGTAATTCTTGTATTTAAGTAGCAGGTTAAGAAATCTCCAGCTCATCAGTAGGAAAAAAAAAATCTAGGAAAAAATCAGGAGGAAAAAAGCGCTGGGAGCCACTTAGGTTCATTCCAGGTCAGTCAGGAGGGAAGAAATGAGGGAAGTTCAGGGTGATCCAAAATCAGAGCTGCACAACCCTGTGCATCCTCTGGTGAGAAAACCCCACAGAACCACGTAGGAGTTGCCAGCCCACATCCTCCTTGTCCCTATCTCATCCCATAATAGATCCTGGCTTTGTGCGGAATCACCAGGGGTTCTGCACACTCCCGAGGGACATTTATATTTAGAGGGACGGCAAGATTTCAATATTGTGACACATCCATAGGGGATGCGGTGAGTAATGCACAAAGGTGGCCTGACCCACTGCGCATGGAGGCCGTGACAAGCAAATAACATTTTGAAAGGATATGATGGACATACGAGCCCATATTACAACCATGATACGTTAAGATTTTTGCTCCAAACCAGGACAATATTTGCTCCTCCGATATTTTCAGCAGCCCCAAAGGAAAGCTGCAAATACCCTTCTGCAAAGGGAGCCGTGGGAATGTCCTTGCTGAGGTTCACTTGGCAGGATTGGGTCCGGAGTGAATTACGGCAAGTGATTTCTTTGTGCTGCAAATGGAAACTTAGGCTGCTTTTGAATAGGAAATAGGAATATGAATGCTGCCTGGGAACTGTTTAGATAATGCTTGGAAGCTGTGTTGTTTTATATATATATCCTTGTTATTTCTGCAGCTCGCATTTCTAGCTATAGGACACAGAATCCAAGCGCTGGGATGAGCTCTCGGTACCACATCTGTACTAACTCCCTCACTCAAGATCTTTATGAGAAGGCTTTTTAAAGCAGATTTAAGGCTTGCGTGAAAGGAAAATGAGCGTCGCCTTTTGTTTCGCTGCTTGCTACAATTAGTAATAAAGTCCCAGACCCATTCTTGGGTTTTCCTGGGTGGAGGGAGAGCAAAGTGCACTTCTCCTTCCCGTGCTTATCTGTTTAGTGCACAAAGAGCCCTTTTCATCTGGCAAACTCCTAGGGGTTGCAGCAAAGTCGGCCTCTGTTCTTTGGTTGTTTTTCCGGGTGGTTGAGCCATTCTCCAGGGCTCTGATAAGCAGAACAAGTGGTTTTCCTCTTCTACTGATGCAGATAAGAAGTGGCCATTGCCCAATTTGCCCTGTTTTGTCTTTTTTTGCCTTGTTTGCTGCTCTTTCCATGTTTCCTGTTGGGAGCCTTGGCCGTGGGCAGAAGGGTGGTGCAGAACCACAGCTCAGAGGTCCTTCCTTCTCATCAGTAGCAAACAACTCATCTGGTTGGCAGTGCGGTTTGTTTTTAATTAATTTTCTTCAATTAGTCTCTGGGAAATTCCTGTCCTGGATACTATTGTCAGAAGATTTGCTGCCTGGTCATACCTTTTCCAGGAATGTTGTTGAGCAGAGATTAAATCTACCAAAAAAAAAAAAAAAAAAAAAAAANAAAAAAAAAAAAAAGAAAAAAGAAAAGAAAAGAAAAAAAGGTTTTTGAGGTCAGGCAGAAATTGGATTTATATTTTTGCAAATAAGAACTCTGTTTTTGCGCTGGATCAACAGAGCATGTTTCCTCGAAGAGATATTCACAGCACTTCTTTGAACACATCCTCATGCTTGAAATTAGTCAGGTGTGTAGGTGATTTTCTTAAAATTTTAAAATCATTGGTGCATTGTTCACTGTCAGTCAAAAAGCTGTCAAAGTGAATTTTTTTTTCATTCTGTAATTCAGAAATTTGTTTTGCAAAACACGTTTGTTTCCTCAGCTAGCCTGGCAAAGTATCGGAGCCCCAGGAGCGAATCTTTGACCAGCCATTGGGTGAAATGGCAGATGGCTTTTGGTGTGCCAGTTGCCATATAAATCACAAGCTGCCTTTCTGTTTTCTCTTCTTTAAGGCAATATCTTAAAAGAGAGACATCAGGGTTCATACCCGGCCTTTTCCACTCTGCTTCCCCATGGTATGATGGAGTTCGCCTCCTTTTTGGAGAACATTTGATGAGCTGGCTCAGTTTGCATCTGTTTAGATTTATTTTCATGTTTTCTTCTGTATTTCATTTATTGGCTTCTCTATCTTTAGAAATTTTTATTGCTCTCATACTCAAGTTAAAAAATAGCCAATTTTTCTTTCCCAAATGAATTGCTTGAAGCAAAGTACCCATGAATGCATGGGTATTTTAATTCAGTTATTAAATGTATACAGCGATAATTTACAAGCAGCCTTTTAGCCATTTTTTAAGTGTCTGCTGACTGTTGCATAAGCTAAATTATTTACAGTATGATGCCTCACAAAAGAGAAGCAGATTTGGGTTATTTACTTTGCTGATAAGAGCAGGGGATTGAAGTTGCTGTGATATGCTGCTCTGTTAATTCCTTATTTGCTCCCTAGTGGGTAAAATCTTTTTAAAGAACTAACATGAGCATTGGCAGCCTCTTTTGAAATGGTTTGGAAGTGGTAAGATTAAACAAAACATGAAAAGGTCTTAAAAAATGTAAGTCAGCAAGCGTTTGATAAAAATAAAAGCGTTCCACAATAGGAAACCTTTAGGATGCTTAATTTATTTGCCTTCTGCTCGCGAATAGCCCCTGTTCTCCATCTGGGAGCAGTTCGTGTGAGTTACGTGTTTTGAGTGGCACCAAACTGGGGGTGTAGAAGCAGTGGGTTTGTGCAACGTCATGAAAACCACCCAAAAGGACCTTCCTGGGGGGTAATGAGATTAAACAGCCTCACTGACACTTTTTAGAGGGCCTTTTGCAGCTGCTTTTGAAGCCGTTTTGCGGAATGGTCATTTGCAGGGTCTTCACGAGGTTTCTTCTGCCTTGGCAGGTGCCGGCGCCGCGTCGGCCGCGGTGGCCGCCGCGATCGTGGTCCCTCCGCGGAACAGGAGCGTCGTGGCCGGCGGCAGCGGCGTCACCCTGGAGTGCGTGGCCAGCGCCAGGTACCGGCGCCGCTTGCAAGGACCTGCTCCTCATGCACTGTCCTTTGCTGGGAAGGACGTGGGAATATGCTTTCCTAATTATTTTAATGAGCGGAGCGGAATGCAGCGTGTAATTTGCTTCTCGTTTGAAGGAGCTCTTGAATGTTGGTCCAACATTGCTGAATTCAGCAGACGGATTTTTCTGGCTGGGTTAGAATACACATAGAGCTGCTTAGATCTGCTGCTCACTCTGTAAGGAAAAGTAGGATAGTATGGTTTAATCACCAGATTTTATCTTAGGAGCAATAATTACCTTAAGGGTTAATAATGTTACAACTGTATTGCCTATTGGCATGAAAGTAATATTGCCTAAGGTAACAGTCTGCACTTCCTAGCAAATAAATTAGGAAGGCTCTCCTCCTTCTTTCTACTCTATGGAGCAATTTATTAGAGATGCAGTTTACATTGATTATTGCTCAGCTGCCTATAACGCACTATAACTTACATTTTGTAGCATTCCTAGCACGTGCAGGGTTAAGTTTCCATCTAGTAGGAAGAGCATTGAATTCTAGGGGAAGTGAATAGCTGAGGTCTTCAGATAAGAAGACCGACAGATTTACTTTCCCCTCTGAGGGCAGAGATTTTCTTGATATGGTTAATATTGTTTGGGTAATTGAGTTATAATGAAAGCACTTCCTGCACAGTTGATTCCCTCAGCAGCATTTACTCATTATGTCCTTTTGCTTAGAGAAATCAAATTATTAATCCTTAAACTCTATTGCTATATTAATTAGCTGTGCTTGAATAATGGCATTTGTGTGGTCTGTGGTCTTGGTATGTAGAACTTTTATGTAGAATTACGTCTTAAATGTCTAATGATTGGGGCACAGGAAGAGTTAGAGGAGTTTTGTAATACAATTGCATATAACTGCAGCTAAGTTCACTTTCTAATGGATATTCTCTTGTTTTTGTGTTTTTTTTTGTTTTGTGTTTTAACCCTGGAAGACCTGTTGAGAGACTAAGCATTGCTTGGAAGAGAAATGGAATGAAAATAACCAGTGGAATTAGCCATTTTGGGAGACGTCTCACTATCACCCACCCAACCTCTGCGGATGCTGGGGTGTACGTCTGTGAAGCAACACTGAGAGACAGCACGGAGGAACCAGCCAGGGCGAAAGCCTTCCTTTCCATAATGGGTAATTCTCAAGGCAGTTTGTTTTTTAGTAAAACAGGCTCTGGATTCAGGTACAATAGAAAAAAAAATTTTAATATTTTATCGACCTTACGTTTGAACCTTTCATCGCTGAATGGAATAAAAGAGGTGAAAGGGGGTTATCTCCCAAATTAATTCAGCTGTTCTTCTCCATGAATATAAATTCATCAAATAGATTTTTTTTAAACACTGATATGATTCTGAATCCCCTGTGAAACTGTGCATTTAATCAAAAATTGGGGAAATACAGTCGTAAAATCCTTATTGGGCGGTTTGCATCTTGTCTTCTCGCTGCATTAAATCTTGATTAACTCCCAGATTGCTCGCATCTAGTTTTAATGTGTCAAGTGCCTGCATTTCCAGCTGAAGCCTTTTAGGAGCACTTTTGTGTGTTGTATTTTGCAAGAGCCGGTTGGGGAGCCAAGGACGTTCCTGAGCACACAGGCAGGCAGGTGTCATTACTGGAGCAGCAAGAGGGAGAAGGAAGTTAAGATGAACATCAGTGCTACGTGCTGGACCTTTGACCACCGGGGAGGCTTTGCACTTAATATTTTTCAAGAGGCATTTCAGCCCATTTTTGTGGAGGGACCCGCATGTTTCCACCCTCTCCACTATGCTGGAATTTAGCTGTATTAGAGAGGTTGTAATTTAAAAAATAGTAGTTCCTGTGCATGTCGTATCCTGATACAGTGACACAGATGGACACAATCTAAAGCCTGTGAGGGATTTTAGTAGAGAGAGAATGATAAGCCAGTGCTGATTGTGTCAGTCTAGGTCTTAAGTTATAGTCAGAGCGGTAACCATGTAGGTGCCCTGGATCGGTTATAGCTCTGATAATGATACAAGCTCTTAATGTTGATCAGAAGTCATTAACATGAATGTCTGGAGCAGTTTCCCAAGATAATTCAGCACATGGGTGTCTAAGTTCCTTTAGCCTCTGAAAATCCAGTTTTTAAGACTCTGCCATAAAGCAGTTCTTGTTAAGGGAGGAAACAGCTCCTCTTTGTGCAAAGCTCTGCTCCAGCTTCATTTGTAGCACTGTGTCTCTATTATGTTTATTAGTTTGCTTCCAGTCTTTTCCTTTGTACTCCATTTCTTAGAATTATTACAGCATTGCTTCCCTACCCTTTAAGGAGCAGAGACAGATTTCACTTATTTATGGTTTTGCTTTAAACTCTTCCTTATTCATAAGATTTTATTGTAACTAGCTTAATTTTGGTGCTTTGCTGTCAGGCCCAGCCCAGCGCAATACTTAAAGCAGCCTCTTGGTTAATGTAAAAATGTTCTTAAATATAGCTACAATAAAAATGAGAAACAGTCATTGGGGGATCATACTAAAATAGCAAAGTTGCCTTTCTTTAGTAGCTTATCTGCTCTTTCATTTGTAGATGTTTTATGTATTTCTTAGCCGGTTTTAGGGGGCTGTCAGGGAATGAAGTTATGAAAAGGCCTGTAGATATGAACACGCAGATGAAAGAGAGCAGAAACAAATTGGTTACCAATTACTTTTATTTCATTCTGATGGAACAAGACACTTCAGGTGCTGGTGTTTACTCAAGGTGTCAGCGAAGGCTGCTACGTTTCTTTATTTATGAGTTTCTTGAGCTGGAGAATGGAGCTCTCGTTCTAAACAGGAAGCTGAATCAAAGGATTCGTGGTTAATTCATAGTTTTATTCGCATGTAGGATTTTGAGATGGATCGGGCTGTTGTTTAATTAGCAAAAGGAGGGATTCTGGAAGAAAGTGCAGGCGAGATTCAAACCATGTTTCCTTATTCTTCTGATGGAATAATTCAAAGATTTTTTCTAATTTTGAAGGGGAAGGAAAGGAGGGGGTTATATACCCCTCATAACCTATTGGAGTTGTATTTACAGAGATTCAAGGATGCTTTTCCATTTGCACGTATGAGACATTTGCAGTGTGTGCATGTTGTTGGCAGTGTATCTTACCCGATAAGGAGCAGAGCTTCTTTGGGAGGATGGGATAGTATGGGCTTGGTAAGGAGTCCTGACTAACAGAAAAAGGAAATTGTGTTAATAGATCAGATTTGTTTGCAGAATGATTGTGACAAACCAAGACCCTCTGCAGTATAGGAGTAAGAGCTCTTGTGCATTGATAGGAAAAAATATTTTGCTATTAAGAGGGTAGAAGGGTAGTGCTAAAAAGATTAGTCATCAAAGATACCACAAATATTGAATTCATAATAGCCTTTTTTTAAGCAAGTATCTCAATTCTTTCTCAGCCAAGTCACACAACTTGAGACTGTGCTGAAAAGGTGACAAGTCTTCTATTAGAAGTCAATGGAGCTTAGTACAAAGGTGTGTGTGATCAGCTTAAATTCCTATTTGTGGCCTGCAGTAGTATTTCTGATATTACTTCTGAATATTCCTGAGAGTACATTGCTTGTTTTGTAAATTAAGATCACCCTAACACTTGACAAATCTGCATATCTAACAGAGTGGTACTGCATGGACAGGGAGAAAGATAAACTGAGGTGGTTCCAAACTCTGGTTTTATTACTTGCAGTTGTTATAAATTTTTAAAGGGTAGCGTGTTCCTTAGTTGGCAGAGTAACAGTTTAGGGAAGATTTTTTAGCAGATTAAATAAGAGCACATTTGTTTTACCACTAACTGGTGGTGAAAATTAAGTGGTTTAGGGGGGAGCCTTATCATGAACAAACCAACTTAAAAATGGAGCTAATCTCAAATTCTTCTACACCAGTTGGGCAAGTTACTGTAGCAACAATTTGCAATAGTCATTTTTTAAAGTGATTGTTCTACAGAAAATTATGAACTTTAGGCACACAAGAGAACAAATCCATTGTAGTACAGAAAAACTTTAGTGCTCTTTAAAGTCTGAAAGTAAACCTGAACAAAATGAGGGAAAAAAACACATAAATAGAATGGGCTTATATGTGTTACACAGACCTGAGTGTTGTGTTGAGGTCCTGTTGGCACATCCAAAAGAGTGAGATGGAATCATATGATCATTATCATATGATGGCAGAAAGCAGAAGCACAGTAGAGGATTTCCCTTCTTTTTGGTGCTGTTTTGTGCCTGGAAGCATTGATTAGCGTTAATAGATGTATTATTCTCATCTCAGTGTCTCCTAGCGAGCATTTTTCATCTCCGCTGGATGTATTTCTTTCTGAAAATGGGGCATTAGATGAGCTTTGTAGATCTGTGTCTCTGTCCTGATTTTCATGAAGTACAAAGGATACAGCTTCATGGCATCAGGGCATTCGGGAGCACATCGGAAGCAGGAATAGCATTAGCACGGAGGACCGACCTGGGCACAAGCTGAGGTCATCTGTAGGGCTGTTCCTCCTTCACCCTGCTTCTCCAGGAGCAAGGGTGGAGATGCAGAAGAGCCTTCTTTGCTCCTTGCCCTTGTTCATGAATTTCCATTAAGTGTTTGTATGGCAGATTAAAAAAAAAAAAAAAAAAAAAAAGTTTTCAGCTCTTTCTAACCCCTTCAATTCTTTGCACTGAACTGCACACAGGAGCCCTCACGGCTCCATCAGAGATGCTCAAAAACACAATATATCCTGTCTTGGAAGCGGAGGAGGGAATTTTTCTGTGATGATTGCATTTGTTACCTGAGATTCATAGGCCAACTCTTTAATAATATTTATTTTGTCCACAACATGCGCTGGTGGTTGCCCCTTCTTTCAGTTCTGCAGCCAGATCTGCATGTCCTGGGCTGGTGCAGGACCTTAGACCACAGGACACAGCAGGCTAGGCCAGTCCTACCTACCACGTAGCTTCCCAGGTGCAATAATTCACATCTGTTTTTGAAAGCAGCTGTTCCCAAGCAAGAAGGACTTTTCCCATGACTCAGAATGTGCAAAGCTCAAAAACAAGAGACAGAGAGAAGCCTTTCATCTGTTTCTGTTTTAACCTGATGCTCATGCAAAGAGAAACCCTGCTTGAAGGAGTGTGGTGTACCTGGGTGCACCGTGCACGCTCTCCCAGCACAGATCTTCTGCCTGGAGTTACAGACTTGGTACCTATACGGGGCTCTCAAGTTTTCCATTCCACCTTCTTTACGTGATTTTCACCAAATAACTTGGCTTGTGCTAATGTCAGAGGAAGGCTTCCATCTTGCAGGCTCGGTTTTCCTCTTAAATATGCAGGCCTGAATTTCTGAGTGATGCAGGAATTTCAGCTTTGGAGGAGCCCCTGGGGCTCTCTCTGTTCTCTCTTGACTTTTATGTAGGTATCTGGGATTAGGTCGCACATCTCCAATGCGGCTTGAAGGATGTGTAATGGATGCTGACTGCTATCTTTTGAATGTTAAACTCAGCGACCATGTAACTGTGTGGGGGAGAAGTTCGAACGGTATCAAATTTTGCAGGCTCCCAGGGGCTTTGCAGAGAGGCAGCTTTAGCAATGTTGTCTGCAGTGCAGCATCCCCCCGAAACCCTCAACATCCGTAAAAAGCAAGCATTTATATTCAAATACTCCTTTTTTTTTTTTTTTTTTTTTTTTTTTTTTCCCTTTTGCTTGTTCTTGACCTTTTCGTTGGGGTCATCAAACACCAAGACGATAGCTGAGCAAAACAATATCTGTTTCTTTCAGTCTAATACGAGGCGTGACCCCTCTCATTGCACAGCACACTCCATGCTGGCAGGGTGAACTTGGTGTAATAGGTCTCTTCCTCCTCCAAACGATGCGATTCTCTAATTTAAATCAAATGTTTGACCCGCCACCAGGAGACGACTGGCGTTCCTTGAAATAGCTGTTGTCCAGGGGCTCGTGTCTGGCATGTCGGATGCTTTGGGAGACGTTGTAATTTCCCCACGCATTTTAAATTCCAGCACATGATTACTGCCTACAACAATAAATGTTCAAATTCACACTGTGTGATCCTTATACCGAGCCTTATAAATATGCATTAGTCATAGATACAGCAAGCCAGCATGTCCCTTCCGAATGCTGTCTGACCCCTAGAAATGTTGCTGTTTTCTGTGGCCTCTTCCCAGTAGATAATTCACCAGGTGTTGTACAACACCCAAATTCAGGCCCCGGGAATTTCACACTTGCAACAGGTCTCTAGCTCTTTATGGACACCCCTCGTACGCAGAACATATGCCTGGCTGTTCTTACAAGTGGGTAGCACAGAGTCCTGTTGGCTCCAGTTACAGGTCCTAGACATTTCTGCTCAGTCTGGTCAGTGATGAGACAAAACTAGCAGAGAAGAAACATCCCTATCTAGAAGTGCAAGGATAGAAGACCTGGATGTAGGGGCACGTGCCTGGATGCTGCTTTGCTTCTTTGGTCACCTTTCCCCTCACTATCATAGAAACTGAACCAGAACAAAAAGCTCAACATTTCTTTTAAGAGAGGGCAAACAGATGAGCACATAGATAGGCAAAAACATTAGGCTAGAAACTTGAAAACCAGAAAGATAAAATTCTGGGAATTGGAACTCAAAGAAAGCATCGAGATAAGGCTTGGAGGAGGGCACGGAAGGGGAAAATGAGCAGTACCTGGACATGGACTTAGATGGATTGCAGATGGCTCAGCAATTTAGATGATCAAACATGTCAAACACTGTGTTCCATCAGTGAATTTCAATTAAATGTTCAGCTTTTCAATTTGTTGTTTAGATTAATGCATGAGATCATATGCAATAAATCACCTCTTATTATGTATGTTTATTAATGGCTTTATATTTAGGCAGTGAGGATCGATAATGTTAACACATGTATATTATTAGAATATAATAAATCACATAGCTTGTTTTATTGGTTTTCCTGGGTAAATGCATATTCCAGGCTAGTTTGCAGCCTCACCTCCTCCTGTGCACAGGGTTTTGAAGACTAATATTGATTGACTTTATTTGGAGTGAATACAGAATGGTAATATCCACCGTAACCCAAACGGGACCCCGGTTCTGTGCACTCAAGCAAGTATTTTATTGTAGTTAGCAGGAAGGCTTGCTGTGAGCAGCGGTCCTGGCACATCATATAATCACTCTGTGAAATGCTGATAGCAACACTCGCCGTACTGCAGGTCGTAGCGGGAGAAATAACAGGATATTTGCGGGATAAATTGATGTGATTTTGTTTTCACTTGTGGAAATAAGTTATGCCCCATCAAAAATACGAGCGGCACATCTGGTTTTCACGTGTGATTGGTGAAAAGCTTTGAGGAAATGATCAGCTTAGATGACTTTGGCTCTTGCCAAAGTTTTCTAAGTGCTTTGTTTTTTTTTCCCAACCTACTTGAATTCCTTAAGATGAAAGTGCAAGCAACGTGTTCTCACAAGCCACTTTTATTGCCTCGTCTGTATTTTTTTTAAAACTTGGCGATCAGTTTGCCTAGGCTGCGATAGAACTGTAGTTACAGTCAAATAAAAGGCTTCTAAAACCAGTTCTCGGATGCTAATTGCATAGAACAGACTACGACAGTTTTTAGTTACCGTGATAATTACTGCAACCTTAATGCCTGTGGGATTTTGACATGATGCTCTTCAATTTTATGCTGCATAGAAGAAAGAGTTACATGACAGCATGCTCTACAGTTTCTGGAATCTTGTCTTTGTTTAATTAAACGTCTAATATCTTTTCTTTAGTCCTAATGATAAAGTGTAGGGTTTTGTGGTTATTACTTCAATTAAACTTCAATTAAAGCATTAAATCTGTTTGCTTTCAAGAAATAAAACTGTTGAGGGGAGGGTTTTTTTAATTATGCTGCACTTATCCTCTGATATAGGCTCTCTGACATGTTATGGCACTTTATTTGACATGCTTCATGCCTTCATGAGGTGGTGTTTAGTTTAGATACTGAAGCGAACTATCCTATAAAATCCTGTGTTGTAAATAAAAGCCTTTATAAACCTCTCGGGAAGGCTCTTCTGAACCGAGAATTAAAACATTCCATGATTCAAACCTATAAAATGAAAACTAGCCCCCTACTCTGAGTATTAATTTGCAGTGCAAAGTCCTAAATCTAACCTGATGTTGACTTGACTCTCTTTGGAACTCATATTCATCATAGCAAATAATTGTTGGCTTTTTAATGCTGCTTTTATTACTTAAAAAAAAAAAAAAAACCCCTCAACGCAGCCCCCAAAGGGAAAGAAACTGCTGTGCTAGTAATACACTGTATTTAAATGCAATGCTTGTGGAAAGATTATATGAAATTCTTTAAATCAACACCTATTTTTCATTCCACTGTGCTTTTTTTTTTTTTTTTTTTTTTAAACATTTGTTTGCTTTTGTTTGTTTTTCCCCATTCTTGAAGAACCACCATATTTCACTGCGGAGCCTGAGCGTCGGATTTTGGCCGAAGCGGAGAAGGACGTGGACATCCTGTGCCAAGCGATGGGTGAGCGTGCAGGAGTACTCGAGCTCGCGTGAGGAGACGTATATGGTCCCTACTGAAGAAAGAATCTCACCAATTTCTGATGTTCTAATGTTCAATCACTGATCTTAGGTAGAAATTCCTGTCCTCTGCCTTTGGAAAAGTGAGCAGTGCTTAGTCTGCAGTGTGATGCAGGCATGTTCACCTTGCCTGGTGGGCAGGACATCTCCTACCTCTTCCCTTCTCTGAGCTTGACTGCCTGACTCCTGTTGCTTGATGAGGATCATTATCTGCAGGCAGTAAATGAGCTGAGGTAAAAATAAGGTAAAAATAAGTAGGATGGGTTTTGGAACCCATCATTTGCAATACAGACAGTCACTAAATTCAGTAATCTTCCTTGTTTCTAAAGATTATGGAGGTTTTGCATTGAGTAGAATGTCAGCAGCTGTAATAATTAAGTGTAGTTAGTGTTGCCGAAGGACAGTTTCGGGCCTTTTTTAATTGGTAGGGGTTTTAATAATATAAATGCCTTCAAATGGTTGTAGTTTCACCTCAAATAAAATGTTTTTTAAGTTTTAGTTCTGCAGAAGTAGAAGAACATCCTATTTTAGCACTCTAAAAATAGGAGGCAGCATAATCTTGTGATTAAAGCAGGTAAATAAAAGTTAATAAAGGTTTATATTAAGCTTGACTCTGTCAACGGATTTTTGTGTCACTTTAGCAAGCTACTTAGTACCTTGATTTTACTGATGCTCAGGTTAACAGGCAGTTCTTCAGATCAGAACCAATTTAAAAATGCTTTATTGCACGATTTCATTATTTCCATGAAAATTTAAGCGTGTTTTGTGCTTTCCATGTAGGAAAGGGTCAACACTGATTTTGTAGAGGGAGGCTTTACAAATCTGTTAGTGCAGTGAGCAAACATGTGTATAAGGGTGCTCTTGTTGATCTGGGGTTTCAGAAGCCTTAGAGGTTTCTTACCAAAGGCTCTTACAGTAACTAATCCATCAAGTTATGAGAGGCATGATGTCGCTATGAGCTAATGGCTTTTTAAAGAGAGCAAATATTCGGATTTTAAAGTTGGGGATCTGCTGTTGATGGAGCTGCTCAGGGACTGGTACCTGTGCTGTGCACCATACACATCAATGCTTGGGAAAAGAAGGTGGACAGTAGGATGATAACGTTTGCTGATTATTCAAGGCAATCAAAAATTAAAATTGACTGCAGAAGAGTCACAGGAGGTTCTAGTGATTCAAAGTGAGTGGGCAATAAACTTGCAGATGAAATTAGTGGCAGAGATGAAATTAGCTATTACTATTCAGAAAAGGTATGTCTTCTAGAAACAGCGTCTCAGTGCCAACCAGCAGTTCAAAATGTTAAGTACAGGGAAGAATGGAATAGGAAAAGATCAGCAAATGTCACTGCAACAGCGTGTGACACTATGGCACAGCCTTGTCTCGAGACTTTGCACAGTTCTAATTGCTTTGGTGGAAAAAGGGGTAGAGAAAAACTAGAAACAGTGCAGAAAAGCAGGAATGAGGTAACTAGAGGTCTGGCATGGCTCCTGGATAATGGGGCATTAAATAGACTGGAAGTTCTCATGCAAGCAATCAATGAAGATGGTAACTACATGAAAAAGTGATTAGGAAAATGCGATTCATATTTACTAGAAGAGTTGAAGAGGAATCCGATTGTTTTTTCAGCTAGCAGATGTACAAAATCAGAAGACAGTTTTCCAAAAAATATGCAAACTGTGGAGGTCGTTTGTACAGCAGTAGTTAAGACATATAGTTTAGAAAAACAAAATTACATCTATATGTGGAAGAAAAAGCTAGTAAGGACTATTAAACAGTTTTGTGTGTGCTGCCTTTGGCTTGGGAAGGAGCTCAAGCACAGATTACTGGAGCTGAAAAGATGGAAACAGCATTTTGTCCTTGTTTTGTTCTTGCATTTGGTGACTGAGCATCCAGGACAAGCCAATTTCAATGGAACGATGTATGACGAGATAGACATTTATTCTGGCTGTGTTCTGCTGTCTTTGTGTTTCAGCGTGTGTTGTGTCAAACATGCTGGCGTATTTCTATGGGAGAAGATCTGTCAAGTCGCAGAATTAGACCTCTGTATCATTAAGGAAATTAAATTTAAAAAGCTTTCTCAGTTTTATTTCAAAAATGTTTCCGTTGTAAACAAGGTGTGATCTGTCCTTTGCCTGTCTCACTATCACTGTGGGAAAACTATCTGCCCTTTCAAATATTTCTCATTTATTACCCAAAAAAAAAAAAAAATCCTTGAGAGATCAGGGAGATGAGGGTGATTTCTAACTCTTGCTTCTATTCTGACTTGTCCTTTAGCTTCCAAGGGGCTTAACAGGACACTAATAGTCATTCTCAGTAGATGAGGTTTCATTTGAGATATGGGGACCCTTATTAAAGCCAAATAATTTATTTTCTTTCAGTGCCCCTCTGATTTGTTGTTGACTACCTATATCCCAGGCTTGTAAGGGGCAGGTACTAGCCCTGCACATTCCCTAAATATAGGGCCCTTTTAATCCATTATTATATGAATCTGCACTCAAAAAAGACTAAGTGAAGGCTGCTAATTCCAAGCAAGGGGCTGGAATAATAGCACTAGGGGAAGGCAAAGCTGCCCTGCAACTTCACAGCAAATAGCAAAGCAGAATGCATTTCCCTGGCCTCGCAGAGCTCCGTGCACAAAGTCCATTTGCTCAGGCTTTGTGCACTTTGCGCGTGTGAGAGACAGATTAATTTCACAGTCTAAGCAGAGATTAACTGTAAATAAAATTGCAGCTTGCACGGACTAGCTTTTTACTTCCCTGTAATGGAGTTTCAGTGTATCAGGCTGCACTGTAGCCATGCTCTGCTGTATATCTTTCAGCAGTTGCTGATGCCGCCTGCATTTTCAATGGGTTTCCTTTAAATGCTTTTTCTTATTTGCTTATAGGAAGTTTAGGGCTGCAGGCAGCGGGGCTGGTGTCTGGGGAGTGCCGTTAATTGGACTTTAGTTCTACCTGTTTAGACAAGTACTAGGAAGGATGCTTTGGGGACTCCCCAGTAGCCCACTGGGAGCCAACGAAGACTATAAAAAAACAACAAAAATGACTCCGTGAATATTTAGAGTCTTTTATGCAGGTTCTTAAATAAGTTAAAATTGGCAAAGAGTCAAGCATCTGTTTCACAGATGGGGAAACTGAGCCTCAGACGGCATAAATTATTTGCCCAAGGTTACAGGCAAAGGGGTAGAGCCAGGAGCAGTGTCTCGCTTTCCTGGCTTCCAGTCTCCTCTGCAGCACCAGACTAATTTGTCAGCCTCTCTTTGAAAAATGAATAGCATTGTATACATGCTGAGAACTGAGCTTATTTTATTTATTATTGCTAGCCTTTTAGGCCACTCTGCAATCCCTCAAACGATAAGGTAGGAGCAAACACTGCTTGGAAAGACGTAGTCCAGCAGGTCTTTAAAGTCTTTTCTTCTTTTCATTTTTCCACCAGAAGGGTTTAGAGAGAAAGAGAAGGAAAATTCCTAGGGGAGAGAGGGAGTAGGAGAGGAGTAGAAGAGAAGAATCTAGATTTAACTATTTTTATAGCCAAAGTGATAGCAAAATGAAAACAGAAAATTTGTACAACTTTGAAGACAAATCTCTCTGGGAAGATCACTAAAGCCCAAATGAGCGCTACTGACAGGCTCCAGAATGCCTAGATAAGATCCTGTTATTCAGACTCATAGCGCTGAGTAGAAGGAGATATCTGTAACCGAAAACCTGAGAAAAAATAGAGATGATAATATTCAGTTTGTCAGCTGCGTTGGCGATAGGAAGGTGCATCTCAGAGCGATTATAGGATTAGGAGGTTTGCTAATACTGTTAGTAGAATGGGATTTTTGGAATGACACCAACGTTAAAGGTTTGAAGTAGTGAACGCGGGATTTCATTATTTCCAAGGTGCCCATCAAAGCCTAATGTGTGGGCAAATGGAGTTGCTATTATTTAAACTTGAAATCATTTCCAGGCTCCTCTGCATCAAGAGAACTATTCCATTTTGCATCATCTGTTTCTTCATTACTCAGTGATAATTTGTATTTGCCCGGGAGGATTTTCGAGAGATGAATAACACTCTCACCGAGAATTGTGAACATTGAAATCTACACTAATTCTGTATATGGGCTGTTGTATTAAATTTAAATTACGCGCAGTGCAAGCTACTGCACTACATCTATTCTCTGTCAGACAATGCACTTTACATAGTGGGTTTCTTCCTGAGATGATTACCTCCTAGATGAGGAGTACGTTTTATTTTATCAACAGAACAAAAGCATCAGAGGTGATTGTAGTAAATGATACGTGTTTATAAAAATAACAAGAGTCGGATGTTGTTTTTCAGTCATTCTTTATATTGTTTGTACACTCTTTCTAGGAGTTAATATAGCTTTTTTTTCTGTGTACAGAGAACAAGTAAATTGGAAGGAGATAGGAGTTGGACGTGTCACGTAACAGTATTTAATTGGGGGAATTTTAAAATAATAATGATGATAATATGGATCATCTTGTAATGCTTTCCCTTAAGGAAATTGCCTTGAGGCATTACTGACAATATAGCAAAGCTCATTGTCTGCCCATGATCAATTCATCACTTGTGTCATGTTCTTAATGCTTCTGGGGTAGAGTGCTGCTCTCTAGCTGGGCAAATCTTTACTCACCGATGAATTAAACTCCACAACTTCACAAGATTGCAAGTATCTGTTCTTCTCTATCACAAAGGAATAAGAAGCACCAAGAGTTTAAAATGATGTAAGATATATGTTAAGTATCTACATTATATAAATACTGTATTTTGGTCAGCTTGATACCCTTCTGATCCTGTGGTCGTCCAATTGCATAGCAAAGTATCCGCTGCTGCACAGAGCCCCCAGGATTTCAGCAGGGAGAGGTTGGGATTTTTGGGTTATAAAGACAAAATAGTGTCTGAAACAGAAGGAAATAGGAACATCTGTGTGGGACTCTTCTACAGCTCTAATAACCCTTCAAGAAATGGGAATCCTACACTAATTGTAAATGCTAAATGTAGAGCCACTTTATCCTAGATAACTGGGATTTGACTGCAGCAGATACGAAATAATTGTCAGTGTTTGTACAACATGTGCGTGAAGGAAAACAGGAATAAATGGGACAATAACTTGTGTTCAGAATAGGTAAAATCATTTTGTTTCTGTTAATGTCTGCATTTTTCAAAAACAAATTAAGCTTGAGAATGAATAGCAATAATAATTTTAAACTATCTCATTGTTTGCAACATGCTGCTTGCACATCAGTTAAAACTAAACCACCACATTAGAACTCTAATATGACCATATGATCTCTTCTTTTTTATTATTTTTTATGTATAACTTACCACTTTCTTTTACTTTGATATCTTAGCTGTCGTAGCAGAGAAGAATCTTATTTGGGATGGAACAGTCTTATAGACTTGCAGTATTACCACATTGCTGCTGCTTAAGTAACATGATTCTGGCTTTCAATATGAAATTGCTCTAAATCTTATTTTGTGGTAGCATGAAATATGATTGGGTGAACAAAGTAATTTGATAACATGTTTTCTCAACATTTTCCCTTTCACTGCTGGTTTTATTCCCACATGTTCTACAGCATATTATTGCCATTGATAATGTAAGTTGCAGCCTCCATTTATCAAAAGCAGCTTGTAGAACTCTAAGTAATGGATGTGGAAGCATGGGGCACCAGCGATACGACCATAATAGTGCTATGTATTACAACAGCACAAAATGCACTGTGCACAGACTAATAATGAATGTCTTCTGCTTTCTAGGTGTCCCTGTGCCCACCCTGGTCTGGTATAAGGACTCCGTTCCTCTTGGCAAGCTGCAAAACCCTCGCTACAAAGTCCTGCTGAGCGGTGGCCTGCGGATTCACGGGTTGCAGCCTGAAGACTCGGGGATTTACCAGTGTTTTGCAAGCAATAAAGCTGGGGAGATGCAGGCAGACACCTACCTGGATGTAACTAGTGAGTAAGGAGCTACAACAAGGGAGTCATGAGTTGTGGTGGCCCTTCTGCTTGTTGTGTAAAATAACAGGGACCCAAATCATTTAGATTTCTCCACTGCTCTGTGCTTATATCATTCAATTCACATTCACGGAACCTTGATTTTCATAAAGTGTAGGTGTTCTAGCTGTCACCTACTCAAAAATTCCCTGTGTGGCCCGAACAGAGTGTACTGAAGCCTGTAGAAAATATTTCTGTGGTCTTAGTGCCACATGGGGGATGAGCTCTCTTAATTCATTCTATTAAAGGAGAAATACAGTTAATTGCAAAATAATTTTCTTGACTCCTTATACTTTAGTAGTTTAGTTCAGCTCTAATGTAATTATCGTCTGAATATGTGTTACCGCTTCGTGATTCTGCATTGTGTTATTTTATCTACGTTTTGTCAACATTATGTAAGGGAAAGAAAGAAAATTCAAGATAAATACTTTTATTTAACCAGCAAGTCTGATTAAATGGTTTGGCCAATAAAGTACACTCTTCTATATCCAAACACTAATATTGTATTTTAAAAACAAATATAAACAGGTATGTCCGAAACACTTTAACTCTTTGAGAGCATACAGGATGCTGGCTGTGATGTTTCATCTTGAGGAAGCTGATATTTAACCCAAGGGCAGTTTACAAGTATTGACCAGAATACCTCTTGACCTTAGAAAACACAACAGTCCCAGTTCCATATATATGTAGGAAACTTCAGTAAAAAGTGTAGTAAAATGCAACTGGGGGAAAATAAGAGAGAATGAAACTTGGAGAATGTCTTGGATGAGAATCAGCATCTGAATTTTTTTGGCTGACATTTAAGTTTGGAAGTTAATGCCTTTCTCAAGTTGCTTTTTGTCTTAAAGAAGTGGGGGTTATGAAGATGAAAGAAAATAGTTTTGTTTATCTGGATTTCTCAACTTTCCCCCAAACGCTCATTTTGTGCTTTATCCGTCTTTATCTGTGAGCCATCTCACTTTTACATGTGCAAGCACTGATAGATTTTTATTTTCCATATAGGTAATAAACGGAGTTAGATAATTCCTAGGGGATGAATAATGAAAGGTTACAATGACTGTTGAAAGGTTTTCATATGTTATTGTCATGTCCTTCTCCGGGATCAGCTCTATAAAAGTAGATGTAAAATAGTCCTTGATAATACCTAAGAGATCTTGCTGATAGCAGATCTATTGACTTTTTGAAATTTTTGATTCTAGACATTAAGCCAGCATTTATAAGGCCTCCTGTGGATACTACTGTTACCGAGGGCATGACTGCAGTGCTAACCTGTGAAGTTTCAGGGGCTCCCAAACCTGCCATCTCATGGAAGAAAGGTAACCAGCTCTATGCCCATGTGGAGAAACTGAGATCTGTGCTTTTTTGCTTTTTTACTCTGGACATTCTGTAGATCTATTCAACACACATTTCTTGATTTCGGTGAGCAGAGGGATTGTTTTGCTCTTTGCAAATGTGCAAGCTACCAGAGCAGTCTGACTGTTTTGAATAGTATTTTGCAATTGCAGTGTTTCATCCTTGCAGTCTAAGTGGCTACAGTTGTTTATATTATTTTTTTTCCTTTCAGGGAATCAGATCTTAGCCAGTGGTTCAGTACAGATCCCTCGCTTCATCCTTCTGGAATCCGGAGGGCTCCAGATAACACCCGTTTTCCTTCAAGACGCTGGCAATTACACTTGCTATGCAGTGAACTCCGAAGGAGCTCTGAATGCCTTTGTGATGCTGACTGTGTGGAGTAAGGATAATGTTTTGCTTAAAGTCTAACTTTAATCAAGTATTAATCATTTTTGCCATATGCTCAGCAAATTTTCCTAAGTAATTACAGTTTTCTAATCAATAGAGATACTGGTATAATTTAATAGGAATAACACATCTATTTTAGGAAACCTGTCAGAATTATCTTTTTTGTTTGTAGTTACACATATGAACTTTTTTTTTTTTTTTTTATGAAAAGAACTGTATTTAAATGATTTAGGGTATCTAATCAGCTATAATTTCACTAAGTTTTTACCTTGGGGTGGCTCCACTGGCCTGCACGGATGCACTTAACATCAGCGCTCCTGCAGAACTGGCTGTTTGCAGGTGCTTCTGCCTCCAGGAGTCTGCAGGCAGCCTGGAGCAGCCCATGCTGGTGCTAAGGCTGTGATCCCACCTGCTGCAGATAAGATTTTCCTCAAACCTCTGAATTTTCCGGTGGCCCTGGATGTTTTTGGAAGCCAAAGCAAAGTACAGCAGACTTCAGCTATTCTCTCATGCTGCAGATTGCCATGAAATGCAATGAAATGATGCAGCCTATGAAATGATTTTACTCTTCACCATTTGTCCTTCATCACCACTTGTTTTCTCCCTGCTAGTGTAGAGGGTCTGATCTATTAGTTTCACTCTTGTTACTCTTAAGTGACACTGCCATATGGGAGAGGTAAAATACAAGGTCTGTGTGACTAATCCAAAGCCAAGGTGTTAAAGTCTAACAGCTTTTTGCTGCTAGCAGTAGGAAATAGCAGTCCTTGAACTGAGACTGAAAATAATTAAAATAATAGAGACAATAACGTTAATAAATACAAAAGTGTAGAGATCCCCTCTCTCCTCCTCTGCTTGACATATGGCCCTGAGACTGATTATGATGCCAGTTTATGATACATTTTTGACATTTGTTAATCCAGAACAGTCCAAGTTACGTCAGCAACATTTTGCCTTTCGAACTTGAGAATACCTGAAAAGAATATTGGCAGTAAAAGTGATGAACATGCATCATATGGCCATTGTATTTATGCCATACTGATAAAACAAAGATGCCCTGTGTATCAGGGTATTGCAAACTGCCCACTATCCAGGTGTGCAAAGAGATTCGCACTATTAATTCTCAAGGGAATAGTGGTAATGTCTTTTAAAATAGCTCCTTTCATTGTATGGCCTGAGGGGCTGTCAGGAAAGGAACGTAACCTGATAATTCATGTTTAGCAACATTATGAAGCAAGAAAGCACACACAGGTACATCTGGAATAATGCTAAAAATTAAGCACTGTCGGATACAGCCTGTGATGCTATCTCTACGTGTGTGCCTTTGAGTTCTTTGATTTCTTCTTGTGTGTGTATGAGATATCTCCGTAGCTCCTGGTTATCTCGGTAGGGATTTGGGACTGATTAACAGTAGTCACCTATCTTCTGTGCTTGTCCTGGTTGTCTGGCTGCTTCAACTGATGCTATCTGCTGCCACTCCAGCGCGCTGAGCGTAATAGAGATCTTTCACACTGGATCTGGTTGCTGTAGTTACAGGCAATTATTGTGTTCTGGGTCTCCAGGAGGTGCTTGAATAAAGATGTTTTGCAACATTCGAGTAAACAGCATGTCTTTCCTATATGGAAAATTCATGCTCCCAGCAACTCCTCCTCCTTTGTCCTCTTTCATAGCTGTGACGAGATTCCAGGGTGCCATTTAAATTTTCCTTTCTACTGAGCCTTTTCGGGAATATTCTTCACTTGCCCAGGTTTTGTCTGTTTGTTTTTGTCTCCTCCACTCAAAACAGTATGACTCCTTTCCTGACCAAATGTATGTTTTTGTGTGTTTGCCTACCATTATAAACATATGCACAGCTTTACGGCTCCGAGGAGCTGGCAGAGCCCCTTAGTGCAGCAAAAACGTGCGCCGTCCTCGTGCTCGGGCTGCTGCCAGCCTGGGACCCGCTGCGTCCCGTCTACACCGTGCCTTCCCAGCATGATGCCATGAGAGGGAGGGCGGCTTCCACAAAGCGAAGGCCTTGAGAGAGGTGACCCACTTGCTTGGAGTGGCCAACCTTGGGTCTGCTGCTTGCACGGGGAGTAGTGAGTAGGAAAACGCTGCGGTTTCACCTCAACGCAGCTCGTGTGCCTTTCAGATCGGACTGTCATTGTTCACCCTCCCGAGGACAGCACGGTGATCAAAGGAACCACCGCCGCTCTGCGCTGCGAGGCCACTCACGATCCCAGAATTTCAATCAGGTTGGAGGTGTCAGTTCTTGTTTGGGTGGTTTATCTGAGCTTAATTTCATAAGCTCTGCGAATAGCATTAGGCTGAAAAGTTTCAGGACCCCAGGTTTTAACACCAGACCCCTGATACTTGCATTATAAGGTTGTACACTGTATCATTAATCACATAAATCCCATCTTCCATTTCAGCCTTATGTATTATTTACAATGAGCTATGTTCCACTTCATGACTTCAATACAGCCTTCCATGATTTTACTGTCAAGGTTAATACACTATCAATAAAACCAACTTGTCAGAAGCTGATACTTAATGAGAGTAAAAACCAAAGAGAAGGAATAGGCTTTCAGAAGTGTTTACATTGGGGGGCATGAGAATGATGTAAGAAATGCCCCTGCTCTTGGAAACAGCTCAATAACTAGGGGCTATATTCTGCTCCAACAGTGTAAAGGCAAACGGAATTTGAAGTATTAACATTTCCACTAGAGCATTTAGGGGAAGCTCACCGTTTAAAAATAAATTTAACAGGGAAATTTATGTTGTCTGAAAGCAACACAAAGGAAAGAAGATAGAGGGAACAGCTTGGAAGGTGCTAGAATGGTGAACTGCAGAAAGAGCTTGAAAAAAAGAGGAATATGATGTAAAAATACTATGTCAAAATACTTAATTTTGGGACCATGGAATGAATAGGTCTCTGTGATGTGTGGTTGTGAATATGTTTTAGAAGGTGAGCCCTAATAAATCTTGCCACAGCAGTTTAAGGTGTTGCTGATTGTGGCAAAGTCAGGATTAAAACTTTAGCTGATAAGGGCCAACACCTCAGCCATTAACTTCACAGCCTGATGATTCAGTTTAAACTGCTGATGACAGCAGACTTACAAACGTGGTCATTTAGGTATAACTCACTTTTTCCATGTAAAATCCGTAATATTGTTTAGGAATTAGGCTGTATCCTGCATATAATTACATTTCTCATTCTTATCACTGATATAAATCCAAGCTTTGGTGGAAGGTTCTGTTCTTGAAAGTAACTCTAGGGGCCTGTTATTTTTAATGTATAATTTCAGAAGCTAGTATCGTATTGTGCAGGGTCAAATAAATGTATTTTAAAGGGACTGTTAGTATTTACTAACTGAAACATTGTGATTCCCAGGTATATTTGGAAGAAAGACAGTGCTGTCATAAATCCATCCAGCAGTTCCAGGATTACAGTGGAGAAAGGTGGAACCCTCCTCATCAGCCAGACGTGGTCGGGTGACATTGGAGACTATACTTGCGAGGTCATCTCTTTTGGAGGAAATGACTCCAGAATGGCCCGACTAGAAGTGATGTGAGTATTCCAGTGGAAAGATGCCATGTTTTCTTAGTGTTGAACACTTTTCTAGCTGATTCCAGGAGATCTAGGGAGGGTGGATGTTTGTGTTTACAGAGCAAACAAAGTCTGTTTGTATTGCTAATGAAATTGCCTCGAAATATCCTTGCTGCCATGCTGCTTCTATTTCCAAGTAGCTAAAGCCAGCGATGCCAGTTGCAGTCTGAACATCTTTATGGATGGGCATCTGTGCATGTCCAGCCAGTTGGATGACTGAGCTCAGAGCAGAGCAGTCCATAAGTCTTAATTACCTGAAGGTCAGTAACAAGCTGAGTCTGCAGGAGACCATTCTGGAAGCTGTCCTGTTTCACCTCTTTATCAGTGGTCTGGATGAGGTGTCAGAGATCACACTCATCAGGTTTGCAGATAGTACTAAAAGCAGAAACAGCTGATACGTTAACGGGCAGGGGCTCCATTTAGAGGCATCTAGGCAAGCTGGAGATGTGGGTCAACAGGAACCTTATGCAATTCAACAGACAAATGCAAGGTCACATCTGGAAGTAATTGACCTTTTGTAATGATATGTCGTGGGAGGTGACTGGCTGGAAAGCAGCTGTGATAGAGAGGGCTGGTGATTGTGGTAGGCAGTAGGCTGAACATGAAGCCCTAACCTTGAAGAAGGTTAACAGCAACCTGGGCTGTTAACTGGAAATGATGAAGTAGATTGAGGAACATAAGTCCTCAATACTCATTAGTCTATTCCTAAAACACCGGATCCAGTTTTAGGCCCCCAAATGCAAAAAAAAAGGTGTTTAGAAACTGCAGCTAGTGGAGTGGAGAGCCACCAGGATGAGTAGTGGACTAGAGGGCTTGCCTTGTGAGAAAAGGCTGAAGGAAATGGGCTTGTTCATTCTGCAGAAATTGAAACACGAGAGGTTCAGGCTGGATATAAGGAAACATATAAGGACACTCGAGCATTGGAACAGGTTGCCCACAGAGGTTGGAGTCTTCCTGAGGTCTCTTCCAACCTGAATCATCCCCTGATGCCATGTCATTGAATGCCCACATAAAGCCCAAGTGCTTTGCTTCGATATCAAGATTGTAGGAAAATATTTTCTTCCTTTTAGAATTGCTTTTTTCCTCTGTTGAACGCATACCAAAATAGCGGGTATCTGGACAGGCATTGCTTATTCTTGCATTTCCTTTATATGATTTTTTCCAAGGGGAAAAAAAAAGTTCTATATCTGCCTGCCTTTATTCTTAAGGATGTTAAAAAAAAAAAAAAAATCCAAGTGCAGTTCACTTCTGGAAAAGGGTTATAAAAATGGTATTGTGGAGTTCCATATTTTCTATTTCTGCCACTGCACTGGAGTGAAATACACTTGTTTATTTTTATCACTAAAAGCAACAGCTATGGTTTTGGTGCATGTATGGAGTAGAACAAATGAATGGGGAAGTAATATTTTATGTGGTCTGCTTTTCTTTTCTTTTTTTGAGCAGTGCCACATGCTTTAATTTAGCTAAAATTGCGTGTATCTCTGCTGGTCATGCCTGATCTCTCCGAGAAGATGGCAACTGTTGCTGGCAGTATAATGAGTTCACCTCCGAGGTTTGCTATGCAGAGCACTGTTTGATACAGCATTATTCTGACAGTGCCAAGGCTAGATCAGATGCCCGTTTTGAGAGAACGGTCATACATTCTCTCTCTAATTAAGCACTCCCCAGCTCTCCTCCCGGAGTGCATTTTACAGCTGGTTTGAATCCAAGAGCAGAAGATAATTCAGAATATATTGTTTTTGAGTGGAGGGCAGAAAATTACGGAATAGAAACTGCAAAGAATGTTCTAAGCTGGACTTTGAAGCTTCAAATATGTGCTAAGTGCTTTTGCAATCGCACAATTTCTTAATTCAAACCAGCAAAAGGTGCTCTGTGCAACCCAGAATAGCAGAACAGGTTTATTTACCTGCAGAGCCCTGTTGTTCAGAGAAGGATAATTTTATATCCATACTAGTTAACTGGGAGAGGTGCCTTTTTTAATGTTCCTGAGCCTGCCTTTCCTTGCATCCCAATTTGCTGCAGTTCTATCCGGCTCTTAATGCCCGTGCTCTGTCACTGGCTCTTAATCCTGCATCTCTGCTCCCTCTGATGTTCTGTGCCTCATGGCCTATAACCTTTTCTTTCCCCAGAGGAATTAAAGAAACTCTTTCAGAGGACTTCAGTAGCAGCTAAGCCACTCAATCACACCTTGAATTGTGACATTTCAAAGCAGTGCAGGCGCTGAACGAACGCCAAAGCGTTGCCTTCCCTTGCAGCTCCCATCGTTATCATTTGGCTCAGCAGCACCAAATCACTGCGAAATACAAGATACAACAAGAGAAGAGGGATAGAGAAGAAAATACGTGGTAAAAAAAATGTTTGAAGTAAAGCGTAAATTAAATTCTCGCTACTATATGAATGACAAGTCTATAATCTTCCCTGTTCTCCCAGGTAATTCTCTTGTGCAGAACATTAACAAACAGGGCATGTGCATGCCCGTCTAGGAGCACTTACACTTCAGTGCCTTGAGTAGCACTGATGTCAGAGCAGTGTTCAGAGGAGGCCTCTCAGCCAATTACAGACTCGAGCAACCCACCAACAGATAATATCGTAGCCTCCCTAGCTTCATCTGACAACTCTAATTGTCTCACCACCTCTTTTTTCCCCCAGGAACCAGCTCCTTTCCCTTCTCCATCTCCGGGCACGTTAAGAGAGCTTTCCAAAGCAGTGCTACTCATTTCCATCGAAAGGCATTCAATTCCAACCCACTGACCTTCGCTCTGACCTTCAGTTATTTAATCTCTGAGTGGTTTGCTTTTCCAATCTGTGAAGAGGGGGAAACAAAACTTTTTCTTCCATTGTCTTCCCTAGTTAGAAGACAGACTTGTGGAGAAGACACTGTTGTTGCTAGAGGGAAATACATTGCTAGCAGAATGGGACTCTCATGCAGCACACCTTGCTGGTGCCTACAGTGTGGATCCTCTTCCCTGGCATGCCAGTGAAAGGAGTAAAATATATGAAAATGAAAGCCAGAAAACTAATAAGAACTTGCTAAAGTGCAGCCAGAGGTTACCTTGCTCATCAATTCTTCACTGATGGTGCTTGGACACAGAAACTAATTGCTAGGCAAGATACTCCATTCATTCATTCTTCTTCCCTCTAAATGTGTTTATTCTTCATATACATCACTTCATTTGATTTGCAGGAGGTAAAACATTTGTCAGTGATGTTTCTCTCCTGCAAGAAATAGATTTAAATTCGGTAGTTATTTGTGTGCCTAGCAGAGCTTCTCGATTGCAAACACAGAAACATTTAAAGGTCTTTTGGTGGTGAGCTCTTGCTTCCCTTGCATCCTTCCAAGTCATGAGATTAGATTCTGAAAATAATTGCGTGTAATGAAACATCCCAGCTTCATTTAGTTTACTTTTATTGTCCTGTAAATGCCATAAAAAATGAAGTGCACACAGGGAAAGAAATGCTTGCTCCTAAAGCTGGATAAGCTCAGAGTTACCACAGTGTATCACTCTCCTGACAGGAAACTCTGCCGATTCCAACTCAAAATATCCTGAGGGTTCTCAGTATATATAAAATATGCAGAATTATGACTATCTGTGCTGGCTGCTCGGTATCTGTCTGTGTGCAGCCCATACTAAGGAATCTCTTTGTTGTTTCAGTGTGGCTGAAAAGTATGGTAATGCTGCATGGCTGGGAAATCAAAGCCCTCCGCGAGCCTCGACCATGTCTCAACATAGGGTAGAAACTTTTAGACTCTTTCTCTATACAAAAAATACGGATAGGATGATACAGTACACAAATAGACAAATTATTCCTGGCAGCAAGTTCATTTTCTTGGAGTTCTCTTTTGCTAGAGAGAAATCTGCTTTTGTTTGGCCTCCTCAACAGCAGGCGAGGTGAGCTGCCCCCTTGCAGGGAAAGCCAGCAGCTCCTCGGGCACTGCCTCCATCAGTCGTTTGGATAGAAACACCTTGACTTTGAGGTGTTTGTAATCGCTGCTGCTTCTTGGTTTCTTCCAAATTTGCATCATAACCAAACAGTTTGATGACTAAAAGGAAAATCAATAAGAGCGATGCAGACGAGCAAAATAATGACACCTCGTTATGAGCTTACGTTGGTGTGGATCCTCTCTGCATCAGTGCTGATGTCTCTTGGCTCTTTTGTGGGGAGTCAAAAAAGGAAGAAAAGAAAAAAAGGAAGGGCAAAAAAGGAAGGTTTGTAAGTGTGTTATTCCTTCCTCACTGCAAAGAAAGATTGTGGTTATTTTTCTGTATTGAGAACCAAAACATAAGGTTCCCTGCTAGTATAAATGCCCTCAGTGTTCCAGAAGGAATCAACCAGACAGATAAGCAATTGTCTTTGCTTGTCTTCAAATGTATATCAAAACTACATTTTGGGTTTGTTTTTTAGCGAAGACAAAGCACAACATTCAAAAATCTTTCTCCGTGTATCTGAGCATGTGTTGAGTGACAGAATGAAAGGAAATAAATCTGTGTGCTCTAGTATTTGACACATGCTTTAATTCCTAAGTTCCACCTAGTCGTAGGCCTGCAAGAGACAAAAAGGCTCCCTGTTGTTGTATGCACTGCAAGAATTATTCCAGCGCTAAAAAATTACCGAGGATTCCTTCACAGGACAAACTGGAAAGTCTTGAGCGGTAGCTGACCTGTTTGTTAATTTACAACATTATAAACCTGTAAGACCAAAGCAACAGGGCTGAGAGATTTGTTAGACCTCTCGCCCCAGCTTCTTAGCGAGTTATCAGGTCTAGCAGAAGAGCCACTTGTGCCTGAGCAAACGCCATGGGTGCAGCAGGCCTCATGCAGGAAATCATTTTTGAGGCAGGAGCAGAGCTTTTTAAAACCTGACAGGAAGACATGTTTAATCTCCCTTGCCTTTTTAGTAATCCCCTCTTCAGTCACAGTCTCTCTAATTACCTGCTGTTGGACCATTTTTCTCAGAAATCTCTCCAAACCATGTCTGGTTTATTTCCCTTAGCAAATAGTCTGCTTTTAGCTAATTTTATGAAACATTGTATGTGTTTGCGGAGTAAATCTTTCAGGTACCCTCTGGCAGTGACAAAATGACTCGAAACATTAGGGTTTCTGTTTTGAACGTGTATCATCTGTAACTAGCTAATATTTCTCTCCTGGATTGTCACAGCAGCTTCGTGTTCTTTTCTTGCAAATCCTCTATTTTAATTGCTTTGTCAAAGTCCCCTCTGGTCACCTTGGTACCTGTATCATTAACCCTGGATTTGTCTATCAGTTACAGATTTAAAAATGTCCATATACTGTTTTTTTTTTTTTCCCCTATCACACAAGGCAAGTTATGAAAAACTTGACTCCCCAGAACTCTTTAGCAGGAGAGTAGTGATGCCCGAGATATCCCGTATTCAGGAAGGTTGGTATTTTTTCCATTTGGGATTTGTGCGGATAGCAAAGGAGAGGAGAATGCCAGAGTTGAACAGCCGGTGCCCATTAAGGGTGGTTATGTGCTGTGAGTGCTGTTCACCCATGTGAGGTTCTTCCCAGCCTGAGGAGGGCTTTGATTTACCGCTCCATGCAATGACTTCTTGGACGTTAGGAGCAAGAAAAAAGTAGTTTTCCTGAAGACAGAAGCAGCAGGGACCTCTTTTGGGAACCCGAATATTCATGATAGTGATACAGGTCTCATTTATCATCACTTCTATGCAGTACATGGTAGCAAACAAGGAGACAAAGAATAAGCACTTGTGAAAGTAAGAGTTACTGTTTATTAATCTCTGCTTTTGTTTGCAAGAAGGAAAGCCGCACACTTCTGCGCGGAAATTTCTTTGTACTTTTAAATATTCATTTCCTACCAGGTGTGTTTCTTAGGCACTTGTTATTTCTGCCTTGAGGGATTTAAATCTGTAAGCACCATCTGTTGCTATCCGGGCTGGATCCATATGGTTAGAGAATAGGATATTTGAGGAGATAGGTGTGCTGGGGGCTGCAGCAGCCTGGGCCTTTCCAGCTCCGGAGGCTCCATCTCCTTCCTGCCGCTGCCTCGTTACCATTTGGTGCAAACCTGACCAAATAGTCAGCTCAAGGCAGCTCCTAAGCAAAAAGCATGTTTATAACTCAGGGCATATTTAAACAGAACAAGGAAGAGAATGTTTGTTGTTCTCCAAAAAATCCTTGGGCACTCGTAGCCTGAGAAAAAAGGAACAAACTGCAATTTTTTTTTTCGTCCCATATCTCCTGTCATCCAATGAGCGGCTAATTCAGCCCTTCTAAATCTTTGAGGAAACAAAATAAACGCCCTGAAAACAGCCTGCATGAGTTCCAGTGCACAGAAGGTGTTACCTGCAGGTGTTTGCCCTGGGCTCCCCCACAGCCTCCCTTGCTCACAGCTCCCCGAGGCCACCACAGATGCAGCCCGTCTCCGGATGGTGCCCATAGGGTATGGTGAGAAATGCTGAAGCCAGGTCACAACGCGACCCTGCACTCTCTTCCCTTCACTAATTCCCGCTGCCACCTTCATCACAGATAGGCTTTTTCACGCAGCCAGCTCAGGGTGTAGTCATAAATTGCAGCAAAGGTGTGATGTTTATTATAATTTAATGTTTCATTCAAAATTAAGTATTGCACTTTTACAGTCCCATGGTAAATGGCCCTGTTATAAACCCCAAGTCCTTACTTTTCCAAGGACGAGCTTCCTCTTCCATTTTGTCTTGCAATCCAGCCCTCTCCAAATCTATTTCCAGGTCCCTCTCTTCACTAAACTTAATCCTGCACACGGTAGCTAAAGCCCCTGGAGAACTTGTGAAAGCAGAAATTTGCAATGGCACAGGAGCGGGTGTTTGTAAAAATAAATAATTCAATTTATTTGTCCAAAATTTTGCAGCACTCTGCTCTAAATCTGCTTCCTTTGGGCTCTGCACATGCTCTGCATGCCCCATGTTCCCTCTAGCCCCAAAGCGACCGTATCTTAGTATCAGAAGTGGGGTCTGCAGGCATCTGCACAGGAGCATTTGTCAGCCTAAACTCCGTATAATCAATGGAGAGAGCAAGGCATCCTTAGAGAGTGACTTAATGAAGTTAATATCCGAATCACGCCCGGAGGTGTCCTTCCATGTTTACTGCAGAAGGCGCCCGGGGTGACTGTGCTTCTGATTTGCTTGGGCATTTAAAGTCAAATGAGATCAGAAGAGACTTTGAACTGAGCTTTAGCCTTAGGAAGCATTAACCCTTCTGGTCTAGATAGAGGTGGGCAAGAGATAGCCCTCCAGTTACCTTTTCTCATTATCCACGTCTTTCCCTTGCTGTTCTGCTGGACTTTCTAGCAACCTCCTTTGAATGGGCTCTGCAGCAAGTGACCCCTATAGAGATGCAAACCACGACACTCATGGGTTTAATTGGAAAAATACTAAAGCTATTGTCTTGTTCTGTGTATATTCCTCTGTCGTGAAGAAGATATTATGTATATTCGTCTATCTTGGAGAAGAAATCTGAATGCAGAATCCAGGGTTTGCATTTAGTCTTTTGAGCAGCTCTAAGGAATTGTGGTGGGGTTTTTTCAGTAACTAAGCACTGAGGAGCGTGACACATACATCACAGCAAGCAATTAGTACGTTTTAAACGAAGGATGGCAAGTACCCTTGTGGCTCTGTGCCCTGCCCAGGGTAGACGAGCAGTGGTGTATGTCCAGGAACCATCACTGCAGAGCTTTCCTGAGGGACACCAGGAGATCAAACGGGAGAAAAAGGGCCCTCCTTGCTTGGCCCTCTTTGCTTTTCCTTCCTTGTCAGAGATCCTTGTCCTCCTTGACAACAAAGTAGGAACCAGCTTAAAATATAGTGGCTAGAGGCCTCTTATCACTTGATACCGATCAGCACTAAATGATTGTAGAAGAATTTAGTTTCCTCACTGCACCATGCAGCCTCTATGACTCTCAGGCAATGGGTCCAAAGGAATGCATTTGCTTTGATAAATTATGTGTTTTAATTGAGCTGCTGTTTTATTTTTATTTTTAATGTTTCATTTAATATTTCCGTGGGGTTTCTGCAGGCATTTTCACTACGTTTTCTGGTTGGGTGCTTCCAGAAAAAAATCCCTGGTATATGAAGGCAAGGTTCTACCCATGGCAGCATAAGCCCTCATGCACAAGTAAATCAAGCTGTTCTGTAGCCTAAGAATACATATGGTAATTTTGATTAGTAACTCTGTAGGACTAGTGTCAATGTCTTCTGCTTTCCTGAGTATGAAAAAATCTGTATTAAATCATAGCTCTCATACATATGTTTTACTGTTTGCATGTACTATTGCTGTTCTATTGCTAGGATGTCATTTGAAGAGGGAGGGAAAAAAACAAGAAGAGAAATGTATTGACCAACTTGTCTCAATTAAAAAATAATAGGAAAATTGGCCTTTTTCAACATTTAACAACAGTTCCATTAGCTGTTCTAAGCATCAGCCTTGGGACTTTCAGCATAAATTATTATTTTTTTCCCAACAGGAGAAAATTGTGAATAATTCAGAGATGTCTTTCATTTATTTAATTGTGCTACAGCTGCTGGTGGTTTTATATCTATCATAATGTGAGGCTGGTGCCATGTGCACATCTAGCTGCCTGTAAGGTTGTAGCTGAATGAAAAGTGGATTGATTTTGTGTGCTGTTTTTTCCCTCCCTTTCTCTTTTTCTCCATAGCGAGCTGCCTCATTCCCCGCAGAACCTTCTGGCCGCCCTGAATTCCTCGCGCAGCCGCAGCGTGGAGCTTTCCTGGGTTCGTCCCTTTGACGGCAACAGCCCCGTGCTCTACTACATGGTAGAGCTCTCTGAGAACAGTGAGTAAAGCCCAATATGTTCCAACCTTTCCTTTTCCTTAATTATTCCGCCTGCTTTCAGATTTAGCTTTACCGGAGCTACCAACAAAATATTCCTCAAAATATTCCTGTTCTTTCCTTGATGAGAGAATATGTAGAGATGGGAAGCCTTTGCTTTTACATTCAACTGTTGTCATGCTGAAGGAGTTAACTAAGAGAACAAGGCCTGAGATGGTGACTTTGTTAGCAAGTTGTTCCTCCCCCAGCTCTACCAGCCTGACTTCAAGGGCTCCTTTTCATCTTTCTCTGCTTCCAAATATCATCTGCAACATGGCAGAAACTGTATTCTATGTCTTCCCATTGATATTTTCCTTTGGGTTCATGGATCTCCTAACGCAGAACCTCAATTTCAGCTGAATAATAATATGCATGGTGATGCAAGGAGCTCGTGGTGCCTCTGAGGAACCAACCTCTGATCTGTTATCCAGTAGCAGCTCCAGTAGCAGGACCTATTGCCACGCATGTATGTGGATTCATATATTCTCTTCACTTTCCCTATGCTGTTATTTTACTCCTTTCTTTTAAGTAGGTGGTTGAGGATATTTAACTGTGAGATGCAGAAGGACCTGGTCATTTTAAATTGCCACTTCTCACAGTTTCCTCTTCAGTAGGTCTGGTGCTTTATAGCTCTCTGTTTGCAAGGTTATTCAGGGACGCTGCTAATGCCTCTTTAGGAATTGAGTGAAAGATGAGGTTATATGGAAATCAGTCACCTTGGCAATACTTTCTAATCTCTGTTGCCCTAAGAGCTGAAAATCCAAGCCGAACAATTGATTTTAGATGGAAAAATTAAGAGCATCACTTTTTCTGACGTGTGGAAATTAGCCGCTGCATAACTAAATGTGAAACAGTGCTGATTTCTGATTATCTAGAGAGCAGCGTGTGTGTTGTGACATGGGGAACTCGGGTTCAAAGCACACACAAGCCTTTTGCTTTGCTGGCTGGAGTGCATAACTTTTCATATATAAAGGTCCTAGAGCTGATGTTCTTGCTGAGCCAAGTGCAGTTTCGTAGTCCTAGCAGAGCTCTGCAGTCCTGTGCAGGGCTGATGTCCTTAAAATGGCTCTCTGGAGCAAGGAGCCCTGGTATTTCTGCAGCAGAGTGACTGGAGAAATGCAATATTCTGTGCCAGGCTGGATCCCCCTGCCTGCAGCTGCTCTCCCTTTTCCTCACCACCTTCCCTGTGCTCTCTCCCTGCTGCTTCCCTCCCTATTAACCCCAGTTCAGTAACTGCCTTTTTGCTTTTCTTCTGCTTCCTCTCCGGTCACCCAAGATTGTTACCTTGTGCTTCTGGTTTTCCCACTAGCTCAGGTGAAGGCAAGCTAATAAAATCCCAGTCTGGGAACATGATGCAAAGAGCAGTGTTTATATGGAGACAGTGCTGACAGAATATGTGCCCTTGGGGTCCTGCACTGTGCTGCATTAATTGGGAAGTGTCCCTAGGAAAGGAGATGGCTCGTTCAGGGCCAGGTGAAGTTTGAAAAGTCTTTTAAGTGTCTTTCACGTAAGGATGCTTTGCACTTGGTTCCAGTATGGGAATGAGGTAAAAGTGCCCTCAGTTTGAAAATGCTCCGATTCATTTGCTGGAATTTGCGGAAGGTTCTGCAAAACTCAACAATAGTTCTGCAGAAATTATGCAGAGTCCCTCAGAACTCTGCAGGATCCTGCGAACTCTCATTCACTCTGTGATAGATCCAATAATTTTGGCTGATGGCATTGCAATCTACCACTGAGAGAGTCTCATTATCACAAATCATAGGTATATGTACTTCAGCAAGCTTGTAGCTGTAAAAAACAAAAACAAACGAGACTTACCATGAACTGAGCATCTTAACTCTCTGCAGTATTCTAGAGGTTGCTGTCCTTGGAATTCTCATCTTTATTTTACTCACTTTGCTTTTATATTTTCTCTCTAAGTGGTCACTCACAGAAATAGCACAGGGAGGAATCTGAGCCCTCGACTGTTCCCCGTGTTGCTGTTCTGTCATATTTCATGTACTCAGCTTTACCCGTGTCGGCAGAGGAGCAGAACAACATCAGCAGTGACTTTGGTTTCCACAGACGACTTTAATGTCTGGAGAGTGTCACTGTCTCATTTTGTTTTTATTTGCTCGGCGAGTATTGTTTCTGAGAGCTATTTTGAGCTCAGCAGCGTGAGTCCCTCCCACTCCTACGGCCAACAGCATCCTTCCTTCCCCCCTTGCCACCCACTCTCCGTGATGGGCCGTGATCTTATTATGGTGCTGTAGTTTTGCCTGATGCGACTGTGCAAAATCTCTTTTCATTTTGCAAAGAGCCTTTTCATTCAGCTTTTCTGTCAGCCCTGTTTTTGCTGCAGAGGGTTCTGCATATGCTGCCTGCAAGCTCATTTCCTCATGTTTGTAGCTCTTTTGCTGTTGGCAGCAGTGCAATGTGCTTAATAGTCTAATCCGAGTTTGCTCTCCTGTATGCATAAAGGTTAGGGACAGGCATCAGAATTGCAGATTATTCTTCAGTCAGCAGGGCTGCGCAGAAAACCTGGTTCTGTGGGGTTTTAATAGGTAAGTTTTGTTTTGAAGTTACAGGTGACAAAATGGAGCATGGGTTTACTCAGGTTTTCTGGTTGCTTTGCTTTGAATAATTTTCTGATAGCTTTAGCATCCACTGTGCATTTTGAAGCAGGTACCATAAATGAATACATAATAACAGTATCTGTTACACAGAACTAGCAGAAGAGAGTTCAAAATAATGAGTATAAATTTCAAGGGACTAATTACTAGCTGCATTAGAGAGAGGTGTGTCACTCCACCTGGCATGGATTAAAACTCCTTTTCATTAATATCAGTCCAGTAAAAAGATGTAAAAACCTCATTTTAATTAGTGAAAAATACAGTGGCAGGTCGCACGCATGAATTGCTGGAAATATAAATGCTTCTAGTCACCAAGTCATTTATAATCTTTAAAATGAGTGTATTTGGCACAATGGAATAATTCTCAAATCATAAGTATTCACAATAGACCATGTCTGCGGGTGATTTGGGACATATGGCCTCGCACATTTGGGGGCAAATTTATAATCTAATTTGAAAAACAGAGTTCCAGGGTAACACAGTCATTAAGTATTCCCACCCACACAGAGACAGGAAAGCGAACCTTCCTATGGAATAGGATTTTCAAAGAAATAATAGCTTACGTTACTGTCACTTGCACTAACATAATTTTGGGGTGTTCCACAACCTGTTTAACCACAATTACGGAGTACCTAGGAATGCTGGAGAAGCGTTTTTGTGGAGTTAGAAGGTGATATGTTTATTTTATTCCTCGGAGATTTAAAATTCTGGGATTAATCAAATGTTATTATGACTAGTCTTTTATGTGAGCGAGTGAATTAATATTTAAAGAGGTACTTCCTGCTGGGTATAGTTAAGATAAAAGCCCGTTTTTGTTTTATTGTATTCTTGGGTATCTGCTTTGTGATGCTGTGATAGAACTCAGGTTCATCACGTTATTGCCCTTGAGGAGGTAATTAAAGCTCCTGTGAAAAGTGGCTGTACATGTTTAACTCATCAGTTGTCTTCCTGAATTTGGAAGGGTTATTCGAGTGATAAAAATTGAGCACATCAATCAATCTTGGGGAAAAAAATCAATGGAAAAAACATGCTATTTGTTACCACCGTGACTCAGGTCTATTTACGGCAGTGCTAAAAGATACTTTTTCTCAGGCCAGTGATAGACGTTGTTGAAGTCTCACCAGAGGAAGGATCAGCCAATTTGTTTTTATTTGATTTTTTTTCAGTATCATATTGTCAAGGACATCTGAGAGATTAATTGAGCAAACGAATTTGCCAAAAGTATGGCAAATTCCAAGAGCACTGCTCATAGAAAACCCCCTGGAGAAGGAAGGAGATGGAAATGCATTCTGTTAGCTGGAAAAATCCTGTTTCTGCTGTAGTATCATCTGCACCTACATCTGCAGTATCAAATCAGAATTGGTTCTTGAGGAGCCTGCAATTAATACCAGAAATTCAGGATATATAGGGAAGTGCAGAAAGAAATGCCCCTTAGTGACTAACTCGTGTTATCAAGGTTATCACAAGTACATCCCAAAATTCTCGATAGACCAGAAGTAATTTCTAACCCCCTCCAAATCAAATGGTGAACTACAGAGTAGGCTGTACTTTCAAACCAATTAACGTGGAGAGGCAATCAGGGTTAATTCCTCGTACCCAATGCCCTTAAGAAGATAGACAACTAAACATGAAAGTTGTTCAGCAAGTGGCAATTACAGCGGAAGAAGGAGCAAGCGGAGCCCAGAGCACATTCTGGCCAGCTTAACTTAAATGAGGGATTAGCACAGGCTGCTCAATATAACAGAGGTTTATTTAATAGTTTGACCTGGCAGGGTTTTGTCATCGTGGAACTTGCCCACATTTCTTGGGGCAGGAGAGTGACAGTAATCCCTGCAGAAGAAGGGAGGGAGCGTTGAGGATTTTATGGAATGTTTCCGATGTCAGAATTGCTTTTTTTTTTTTTTTTTTAACGTGGTGAAATGAGCTTCTGCACAATTCTGGGGATGGTGATGTATTTTAGATGGAAGAACAGGCTTTCAAGATGTTTAGTTTATTGATTGTCAGAAGAAACTTGACATTTAAATTTTAGAGATACTCTGCAAACTCACTGTATCCACCGCTCCATGAGCGAGCAAATCCTCCCCAAATACTTTCCTTTAGAAATCGGAGTGCCTGGGAGATGAATAGGGTTCGTTTATATTAGTTTTCAGTTTAATCTCTCGTCCTGCCAGATCTTTTATCTTCCACCAGGAGAGGAAAAAGAATAAATAAAGTATTCCACAGATGCAGCATATAAACAGAACAAAGCCCTAAGGTACTGGAGAGATTAATAAGCCCCGTTGTTGAATTGAACCGCTCACTACACTGAGCTGCTGGGGTTAAGCCCACGCGGGTGCTGTTTACACTGACCGGTTTGCCCAAGGGATTGGACCCCAACCTTATCAGTGGGGCTGTGGGCAGATTTTCCTCTCCCCTTTCTGCTCAGGAATCTGCTTTGGGCTACTTAATAAGTTAGCTATAACTTAGCTTCAGCTTCCCATGGTTTGTTTTAATGCACTCTGCGTGCAACAAGGTGAGCGGTTGCTTGGAAAATCTCAAGAGGAGCCTAATAAACTTCCCGAGGAGCCAGATTCCAACACCTACCAGCCAGGGCTCTCTGAGTTAGTGCAGGTGCCTGCTAAAAGAAACTCCAGTTAAGACAAATTGCCATCCCAGTCCTGCAGCTGAAGTGACTGTTGGTAAATCATCGACGACTGGTGCTGATGGAGCTTGACTGCTGTGCAAATGTCCCTCTCCAGCCCTGCCATTTTGCTGTGTCAGTTTTCCTGTTAAAAAGAGACTTTGTTCTCAGAAAGCTATTACTGGAATAAATATATTTTGAATAATTAAAAGACGCCGCATTTATAGCCCAACTGGCATCACGCCCCAGAGGTCTTAGACTTGCTAAGGAATCTGCCAGAAAAGCACTAAATTAGTGGCTTATTTCTTGGTGTGAAGTTTAGCAGCCTTCCACATTTGGGACATCTCATCTTCATTTTCAGGCAGACGTCTAGGTGACCTGCCAGGAACTGCAATGCCCTTCTGATGAGCCACACGCACAGATACGTTGCCAAAATCTACAGCTAGCTCCTCGGTAATTTCCAGAAGTGTTTATAATTTGGAGCAGGGAGCAAGAAAACAGCTGCTATTATTCAAAAACGGAACAAATCCTTAAATTGGCTGACTCCATAGCTGCACTGTTGCAACACGGACCACATATCGCCTCTCTTTGCCTGTGTCAGCCATGGTTTGGGGGAGAATATATGACACCATGCCAGGAAGAGAAGAAGTCGGGATATTTAATTTTCAACCTATTCCATTTCCGACCTCTTTGAAAACTTGAAAATGTAATTAGGGCAGCAAAGGAGCTTGGCAACTGAAGGATGTGAACTGACAGCACGGGTTTGATAGTACCGCCGGGGCTGCACGTACCAGGAAATCTTTCTAAAAACGAGGAGCCTGAATGCTGTATCCTATCTCTAGAAAAAAAATGCAGAATCCGCAGCAGAAACTTTCTCAAGTCTTGCAGCAAAGAGCTGATTTAGCAGAGAGAGTCACGCTTCCACACCTGCTTGCAAGCTGGGTAGGGAGATATTCCAGAGCGGCTGCGAATTTCATTAGAGCCCTTCCAGCAGAGCCACTCATGGGTGTGGTGGTGTAATGGACTGCCAAACAGATGGGTTGTGAAATGCACAGCCCATCTGTCTTTATCATGCTCGCTTCCTCTTTTATTAAAATGTTAATGAATATAGTTTTTATTTATTATGCCGTGACATGTGCAGCATCACTTTCCAGGAGACAAATGTGCAATCTGCCTAACTGTGTGGGTTGATCGGGAGGTTTCTTTTGTTGAGAAGGAACTTCTTCCTGAAGTTCTTCCAAGGGAAAACGAGCACGGATCGCTCTGTGCCTTCGGAGGCTGTTTGTCACCTTTACAGGGCTTTTAACTAACACCTCGATGTGTTTCACACCCGATTTGTTCCAACAGATTCTCCCTGGAAGGTTCACCTCTCGAATCTCGACCCAAAGATGACCGGTGTCACTGTGAGTGGACTAACTCCAGCCCGAACCTACCAGTTTAGGGTGTGCGCTGTGAACCAGGTGGGAAAGGGCCAGTACAGCTCGGAGACCAGCAGGTACCGTAAAAGAAAGTCCCTGTGCAGTAAAGGTAGAAGCAGTGGAATAACCTAGGGCTGCTGCGAGAGAAAACTGCTGTTTTGGATTTTTTTGTTTGTTTGTTTTTTTAATAAAGTTATCTTTCACACAATAATTGGGTAATAGAGCAGTTAGCTGTTTCTCAGGCCTCTGGAGATTGCTCTGGAACAGTCAGTAATTGGTATAAATGGCAATTAAGAGATGCAGGATATCAGCGTACTCTGGGAGAGAGATGCCCTCGTATTTCTGGAATATCAGTTGAACAGCATCTTGAAAGCTAAGTCTAAGTGCGACCTAAATATTTTTCCCGATTGTGTTAAGCCCCAGCAGTTCGCTCTGGAAGAAGCACAGCGTTCCCCCAGTCATCACAGTGTCACTTCTGGAATTCACCCAGATGTGACGCAGAAGGATGGCTTCATCGAATTTACTTTCAAATGCATCCCGTTTCTTCTGTGAACCCAAGCTGGCTGTGAGCTTGAATTGCAGAACAGCTGAGCTCTAAATGGCTTTTTCGAAATGGAGGAGTTTGATATGAAAAATATTGAAAGAAACAATTCGGGAAGAGCCACAGATACTGGACCTTTTCTCTAACTCATTCAGGCTTGTAATCTTTTTAAAGTGTTGCAGCAGCCTGGGCGATTCGGAGAGAACAAGGTTACTTCAGCTGTCTGTCTTGTGGCTTGCTTAACTGATTTCCTATTATGTTGATTTGTTGTAACTATTTCATGCGTGTCTTGAGCAGTTTGATCAGCATTATAGTTCTTTCTAGTCATTGGGCTTCGATAAACGGAAGTGATTCTCATATAGTGGGAAAAAAAAGAAATGTTATCTGTCATTTCCTATCAACGCTCATCTCCAGCCCCTTGTTCTGTTTCCAGATTGATGCTCCCCGAGGAGCCCCCCAGCGCCCCCCCTAAAAACATAGTGGCCAGTGGCCGCACTAACCAGTCCATCATGGTGCAGTGGCAGCCTCCTCCGGAGAGCGAACACAACGGAGTGCTGTACGGGTACATCCTGAGGTGAGTTGCTTGCTTCCTAGCAGAGCAAATACGGAGCGAGATCCACGTGTGAATTAGGGAATCCCTAATGCAACGCGGCTCAGGCAGGTGTTAAAGGCTATTCCCAATTTGCATTTTAAGATATTAATTATTGCTTACCAATGTCATGGCTGCCCTGGTGTATTACGGGTGAGGGAAGGTCTCTGTTTAAGTGGCCACAAAAATCCAGTTAGCTAAATCCTGGTCTGTCTAAACTGGAGAGTCCTGAAGCTGGGGGCTCCTTTTTGCTCTGTTAGCTGCTCTGAACAGACTGTCTGTGTGCACTGGCTCCCTGCGGAGACTCTCATGGCCAGACAACCTCTCCTATTTTCAAAGGGAAGTGAAGCACCATATGCTAGAAGTGTTTACGTGGACTGGTACAGTGCAGCTTATGGATTGCAAATATATATTTCTTTGTTGCGGTCTCAGCTTCCTACTAGAAAAGTTAATTATCTTACCAAAGTAAGTTACCTTACCTTAACCTTACCTTACCTTGCCTTAATTATCTTACCAAAGTAAGTTAATTATCTTACCAAAGTACCTCATGAACAAAGAGATCCTGCATTATCAAAGAACAAGAACAGCATCAGTAAACTTCAGTTTTGTGCCCAACAGCATGGAGAGGAGAATGAGAGGTCAGGTGCTTCACGGCAGACTTTGGTTTGGTTTTGAAAACCAGTCAGTTGAGTAAGATTCCTTCAGCCCCAGCTATATTTATTACAGAGAAGTAGATTCAGAGGGGTGACTGGGAATCCGTAATATATCCAGTCTTTCAGCTTTCACAGGATTCATTTTGTTGGAAAGGGTGTTGCCACCCCTTGCAGAGCACAAGCCTTTTCTAATCTCTTAGGAATCAGTTTTTCACTCCTACCTAATCCAACTACTGTTTATTTGCTTACTTGCCTTTCCCCTTATCCTGATGTGCTAGCAGCCAGCTAGGGCATTGCCTTTAGTAAGGGAGACATTATCTAAATTAGACATTTTGTGGGAAACTCCCAAGCATTACACCACCATTGACATCTCTCCAAGTGATGGTTAGACCCACTTGTAGTCAGGTCGCTGCCATTTTTAATGTGCTGTGCTTCAGACCTACTGAAAGATAACTAAATGCTGCGGTAGAAGTGCCAGCACCCTGTTCACGCTGTGTTTTCATTTTTGCTGGCATGGATGAAGTTGCTTTTGTGATGTTAGAGTGTTGGTGAGTTCCCAAAATAGTGCTGGAAAGTTCCTTCTCTCTGCAGGCAGAGCTGGAGTCTGTTAATCTCCCTGTCACCTGCACAGAGCCCATTACAGCAGCTTGCGCGAGTGCCTGCGGTTTCGAGAGCTGGACACAGCTTGAGAGCTGGGCCAGTCATCTGTGACAAGTGGAAAAATTCTGCCCGTGGCCAGAATCTTGTCGTGAAATCTGGGTTCCCATTTACATGGGGTTTAAGTGTTGTTTATAGAGTCCTATGCTTCAAAGCTATTGAATGATAGGATTAATTCCTTAGCTCTTCCTAATGGCTCCTACCCTTTGTGGGCATGAACCCCTCTGAGCAAGCAGTCCAAATAGCCTCCTGCTTTTGGCAATCTGTTCAGTTCTCTTCCTCCATATAGCATTTAACATGTTTAACTTAAGCATTTTCTATTAGCTATTAGCATAATTGATCCCTGTCCTCGCTATAACATCACTTTCCATTTTAATAGCGAGTGATCATATTCATTATTGGCAATATGTGAACATTTTTGATGTCTAAATGCTTTGTCTAGACTACGGTGCAGAGAAAGCCTTTATTTGACAGGAATTTAAGTTTGTCATATAAAAGCGCAACTGTCCCAGGTAATAAACCAAGCTGTTCTTGCCAGTCAAAATGTGTAGCGTGCACAATATGTGCCCAGCAAATGGGTATTACTACAGTGGCTCTGTGGAGAATTAGAGGATGGCAAAATCAAAACCACAGTGCAGCCCAGAGACCCAGTACTGCAGACGTGCAAGACACTGCAGTGATAAAACATGTGATCTTTAAAAGTGAAGGTGCACTGCACAAGTCATAGAGAGTGTTCATCAAAGCCTGTGGTGAAAAAAATCAGGAAGACATGACATTTCTGAACTGGCCTTCTCCCTCTGCCCTTTTTCTCCCTGGCAGGGCTGCATTTAGAGGAGTGCTGTGCTAACAGCATAATAGATTAGATCACAGGAGCTCTCCACACCTTGTCTGCTAGGTGTGAGACAAAGCAGGACTGCACGAAGAATTGCCTTTGCCAACATTCATACAACCTTGACGAGTGCCCAAAGAAGAAAAGATGCTGCACTAAATGGCAAAAGGGAAGGACATTCAATAAACTTAGCTGGTATTTCAGTACAGATGTGAAATGCACTGAATTATGGTTGGACAAGCAGCTTTGCAGCAGAGGAGGGAGGGGTTGCCAGTGATAAAGATCTGATTTCTTTATTAGAAGACTTTACAACAGATTCTGTTTCCTAAGTACGTGCAGAAGTTTGCTAGTGCTAGATATGGTGCTAGATATAGTGCTAAGTTTAACTTGGATGAATTTCAGATCACACCATATCAATGAAACTGTTTTGTGTCAATAGGTTTTTGGTGATTATTGTCAAGTAAATAATGAAAAAGACTCCATAAAAGCTGTACGATGACTAAAATCCAAATGTTCCCATGTTTGTCTTTTCATGAAATAGTAATGCTTCGTGCCCTTACTTGGTCTTAGTTTTTCTGATTTGTTGGGGATTAGCATATTGTAAGCATCCGTTGTGCCATCTTATTGAAGAAAGAAAACCAAACACAATTATTCACATTCACAGGCTTGCAAGGTTTATTTTTTTACAATTTATTTATTCTCTCTATTTTTTTGGGCCTAAAGAAAAACATCAAACAGAGTCTGTTTTCTGTAAAGGTTTTAGAAGGAAATGTGTATTCAGTTGTTTTCCTTCTTGTCTAGCAGCAGAAATTTTCAGATATTCGCCACTAATCCATTTTTTGTCTCAGCCTTACCCCTGGAGTTTCCAGTTCTAGCCGTTCCTGCAACCTCAAATATATTCAGTCGTTATTTTATTCATGCTGCAAAGTGAGTCCTGGCAGAAGCCAGAGATGGCAACGCCTGAGCCTGGAAGGTCAGCACCCTCGGAGCTCGTCCGTTTCAGATTCCAGAGGCAAAGGAAAAAAGCATTTCTCAAACTGATTCACAGCAGCACCCTGATAAAAATCACATCTGGGCTGCTTTTTTGTACTAAATCACGACTTTTACTAGACAAGCCACATTTAAAAAGCTATAATTTTTCTACAACCGTAAAACAGGATAAAATACCAGTTTTGTTTAGCCCTGAGCATGTAATCTCAGCGAGATCAGATTATAAATACTATCGCACGCAAACAAGATACAGTCTTATCAGGAATTAGTCTGTTGTTTCTGTTTTTTTTTTTTTATTTTATTTTTTTTTTTTTAATTCTTTGTATAATTCTGCTGTAAAGGTTTGGACATTGCCTCTGCACAAAGGAAGCTGTTTTGCTGGGCGGAATATTTGCTATAATTGATACCATCTAATTAATAACAAGTTTTTCTTCCCATATGGCAGGTATCGCCTGGCAGGGCTCCCTGGGGAATACCAGTATAAGAACATCACCAGTGCCGAAATTAACTACTGCCTAGTGAAAGACCTCATCATTTGGACCCAGTATGAAATCCAGGTGGCATCTTACAATGGAGCTGGGCTGGGAGCATTCAGCAGACCTGTGACCGAGTACACTTTACAGGGAGGTGAGCAAATCAGAGCAATAAATCCTGCAAAATCACAGATTAGAGCACAGTTTCCTAAGCAGCATTTCTTCTTGTTGACCCGCAGGGTTAGTGCTCTTGCAGGTCAGCATCAACCAGAGCAAAAGTTATGAGGAGAGATGCTGAAGAGAGCTGAGGTTCTGTGGAGTGGATGGGAAGGATGTGATGGGCTGAGAGGGCTCTGGTCTGAGACACAGAATATGGTAGGGACCGGCTTTGTGGTGGTCAGAGGCCATATATGCAATATGGGACACAAATGCCAAGCATACCAGCCATTCCCAAAGAGTTTGTCTTAGCAGGAGGGAACAAATGTGGCCTGTAGAGAAAGCAGATTCTGTAGCATTTCAGGAATGATACCAGCTTTTGCATGAGGAAGATAAAATGGGCTTTAAATCCTTGATTTTTATGCTGCAGCTCCTGCATACCTTTCTGGTAAGTGCTTTAAGAAGAGTATAAATTACATCAACAAAAGGATATGTAATTACATTTTATAACCAGTGTAAGGCATGTTTACGCCTCTAGATTGTTATAAAAATCCTTGAGATAATTAACTACGAGGCCCTTAGAGCTTTCATATATTCCCATAATTACAGGATTGTGTTGAATTCTGAGTGCTGGACAGTACATGATCTCCACTTTATTGGTCATAAAACAAACTATTTTAAAAACTTACAGTTTTACAGTACATCAGTTAATTTATAATCAGTGAAGAATATGTAGTTGTTTGTTAATTGTTGCTAGGAGTACATTATAATGTGATTAGATACAGTTGGAATTGTGAGGAGATCTTTAAAATAAGATCATTCACATGCAGCACTAATTAACTGCAACAATTAAAGAAGGAAGCTGTGCATATCCTGTCTTAAGAACAACTAAAGCCTCACAGTTTAGAAAAGGCTAGACACACTCCACCTTTTCCTAGCAGTATTTTTAGCAGACCTTGGAATGTTTTACATATAGTCCCTTCCTTACAACCAAGATTAATGTTTTGTGTCCCACAAAAGACCAGATCTCTGCTGAGAACTAGTTTGCACGTAGAATTTGAATTTCTTTGGTTCATGTGCTTGTAATTCATGACTTTGTTTATCTGGACATTTTAGAGCTGTCCTGATACTTTAACCCTCCATCTATTAAGACTCAGGTTCTGACTTCACATGCCTGTTCTTTAACCCTGCAATTGACTCTAATTTCCCTTGATATTACGTGCTGTTAAAATCATCCTTTATTGATTGGCTGTCTGTTGTCATTTATAAGGATATAACTCCTCTGCTATAAATTAAGTGCAAGTCAGTCCTGCATTCCTATTAACAAGCAAGAATGTTTAGAATGCAGGACAGTCTGCAGTGGCCGGTTCATCTTTATATAATTCTTAACTGTTTGATGGTGGTTAGACATAGATGAAAAACTACTTATTTCTTATTTATTTTAAATCAATATTTGATAGTAGTAGTGAATAATTACTTAATGGATGCTGTCATCTCCTAATGAAAGCCTTGCTAGAGTTCTGCACAAATCACCTAAGGCATAGAGTCTGTTTTAAAAAGAGTTGAAGCCTTTTTACATTTAGAGTTGAAAAGAAGGGAGGCTGGTTGGTGTCGGTCTAATTTGAAAGCGAATTAATATCAAGTCTCCGTATGCAATGCACTACCGTCCTAAGTCTTGCTCCTCTATGTTTCTTGCAGTTGGGAAATGGCTGGAAAAGCCAGTGGCAGTTTCTTGCTGTGGAATGTCCTTCCCAAGCCCAACCAACAGGAGTAAAAAATAGCCATGTGTAAAGCTGCCTTGTAAATCGTATTCTGATTTTAAAATGAGCTGAGATAAATGTCAAAGACACACACTCCCATCCATCCCCTTCCCCCGACCGCCACCACCACTATTTTGACATGCATTAAATGATTTGAGCTATGCTGGCAAGAGCCTGTCTGTCTGCAGATGAAAAATACCTGAAATACCTCATATTAATCACGTACGCTAGGCAGTCCAAGCCTAGCGGGAAAAGAACAGCGGGAACAGATCAACCCATTGGCAGGAGCAGATCAACACATTGGCACCTTTGTCATGATGAATATTGACCGGTTCTATAAACCGTGGATTTACACCAGAATCCACTCCATTAATCCCTTATTAGTCCTTGGTGTTGCTTTAGCTCACCGATAACTAATCAGCCACTCAAAGCTCTTTGGAAATCGCCGGTGCCCAGCATGTCGCCAAGCCTGGAAGATGCCAGAAGATCTAACCTTGCAGGGAAACTGGCACAAAATGCCAGTTAGATCCAATGTCAGGGAGACTTACTGGCAAAGCACTGAACATCCTAGTAGTAAGGTCAGACAGTTTGACTGTCTCTGAATCTTGCAAGTCTTTTCCGAGTGAGGAGCAGCATAATGCTTTGATGCTCTCTATATATAGATCTTTCTTCATCAGAGCTTCTCCAGCTGTTCCTTCCTTTGATGTTCCTTTTTGCAGGGGTTTGTGACAGTCTGCTGCATAGAGAGTTTTTACCTATAGGAACAGTGTAGCGCAAGAGGTGCCTCAACATGTAGTTTATTATTGCTTTATTTTCCCTTTTGCACTGTGTGTGAACATCCTGAAAAGCCAGAAAAATTGAGCAAAAGATTCACCAGACTAGGGAGTCTCGATGTTATGGAGAGGAGGATAAAAACTAGATGCGTCTGTCCAGGCAGGTCCAACGGTCTTTGGGAATAGGAAGGGAGGCAGAGAGATTCATAGGATGTGAGAAAAGAGCTCCATAAGAGCTGGAAAAATGTTAATTGTCCCTGTTAATTGAAAACTTCCTGCTGTCACCAGAAAATAATTTTGAAAAAGGAATCTTTGAATAATCCTCTCCAGGCGTTCCGCTTTATCTAGGTGAAACACAGGATTTCCCTTAGTTTTTCCTCAGCCTTACTTGCCAAAACTTAAATATGCTCATTCACTGCCTATGGAGAATTTACCTACAGCAGTGAAGCATCCGTGGCCAGCTGCTCTTGCTGCTGAAGCAGACTGCAGTTGCAGTGTTTGGATTTTATAGCTCTTAGTTTTATCACTGTTGGGGGTCATTTCCCACCTACTGCCTTTTCTTTTTTTAATGCTTTCACAAAGGTGGCCTTGGCAATGGTCTCGCCGAAGCCCCCTGCCCCCAGCTTTTGCTGACATCAAAATTCAGGGAAAGCTGCAAAATCCTGCTTCCTAAAGAGGTAAAATCTTGTCCTTTCGAGAGGCACCAGGGAGAGAAGCAGGCTTTCCCAGCTGCAGGTAGCAAGCTCCTCAGTTACTGCCAAATCCAATGTGTCTGAATTTCAACTATTGGCATGTGCAGGGTTGCAGGGAGCACGTTCTGGGCACCTGCTGCAGCTCCAGGCACAGCGGAGGGTGTCAGCCAGGTGTGTGGGGAATGTGCTCCGCACCGGGGATCCAGGGCTTCCGAGGCAGAGCTTTCCCCGGCTCCCACTGGGGCCGTGCAGCTTATCTCCTCAAGCCAGCGCATTAAAGGAGCAACTGAATCCTCACTTAAAGAAAAACCTGCACTTCCCTGAGCCTGCTTTATTGAGACATGGAAGCTCTCCTCCCAAAGGTCAGGAGCTGGGGAGGAGGAGGAGGAGGCAAGCCCTTTGCTGAAGATTTATATTTAAACCCCCTTGCCTGGCTGTCGGAATCTGTGCAGGCTTTACATGCTATTTGCACATAGCTAGAGACAGAATAATTACATGTGCACATGCTTTACCCTGATGCCTTCTCATCTCTCAATTATCTTGTCGACCAAACCCTTTTAATGGCTTTTATCTAGAGTGCCTGTCTGACCTAGAGTGCTTGCCGGGCACTAACCTGCTGCCTGGGCACCTGAGTTTTGGCAGATTCAAGCCCAGAGAGCATTACAGGGAGGACTAGTGGAACGAGCAGTTGGTTTTGCCCGACCAATTTGATCTACAGTTCAGAAATGAGAGGCAGATGTGACATCCAGTTTGAAATGGGGCTCCAGTGTGAAGTGTTCTAGGAATGCTTGCAAACAAGATGAGGATCTGATTTAAGAAACGATTTAAATACTTACAGATTACATTCAAAACTCCTTTTTGATATCGGTAATTTCTATATAGCTTGACCACAAGGAAGTTAGGGAAATCGGGATGGATGCCTACAACTAAATAGTAGCTCTGATTAGAAAGCCCTTTATGAGGCCAGTTGCAGCCTGAGCAAGTTGCTAAACGTGATCTTGGGAAAGTGTCTGATGTTTGAAGTGACCAGAAGGTCAATTGTGTATATAAAACATTTAGTTTCCCTCATGTTTTTAAATGCAAAACTGTTCAGATACCGGAGAAAGTCATTAATATCACAACATAAAATGGAGAACTTCGTACTGGCACTTGGAAGTAAATTTGAGGATATAATGCCAATGTTTTACTGATAAAAATGTAAAAATGTATTATATTATGTCTGCTGCAGTATAATTAAGCTTATGCGTGTTAGACAGACCGTGTTCTTTCCAGCTTTTAAATGCATTCATTGAGATGCAGATGTTGATTTTTCAATAAAGTTGTCCAAAGATGAATTGTAATATAAATCACAATTTCCAGCATTCTGAAGGCCTTATGTTTTCTGGTCATGCTTTTTATCATTTGTCTTCCTATAGCAGGTACTCTTTGTGCTATGATGATTTATTCTTGTTTCAGGGAATTACCTACTAATGAAAGAAAAATATTTCACATTTTTAAAGAAATAACTAATGCATTGGGTTATCCACATTTCCAAAAGTTTGGTAGCCTATCCTAAAATGCCTGTCTGGGCTTTTTTGAGGTGTGATGCAGGAATGACTATAAATGCAGACTTACAGCTTTCTGACCTAGGCTTTTTTTTTTTTTTTTTCCCTCTGTTAAAAAATTCACAGTATTTTCAATTGGACACTGTTCACATAGCTAAAAGGCTTATCAGATTCGTAGGATAAAATCCTGGCCTTATCAAGATCCTGGAAATTTGCTATTGATTTGAGAGCATCCTTGGGTCTTTCACGAATGCGTGGCTGCTACCACGTATTTTAGGGCACTGAGGAAGGCAGTAGAAATGTCCTACTGGGAGTCATGGTTCTGGTAACTCTCAGGTAATGGGTCACCTTGGCACATATCCCTAGGTGTGGCTGTAGAGCAGCATCTATGATATGTATAGATTTTCCACGTAAATATCCTATGTTAGCAAATCAGCACAGCACCTACAGATAGGGTTGTAACATAGCAGGAGAGCAGAGGGAAGAGGAATGGGTGGAGAGGGGCATGATGCAAAGCTGATTTACCCTTCACGACAGAAGGGGATTAATCTACCAATGATATCCAGATGACTTTCTGATAAAAGAACTAACTCAAAGCTTGCTAATACAATTTTCTCCTACTGTAGCAAGTCTCTGGCAAATACAATATGAGAATATGCAAATGTGCTGGAAAGTATGAATTTTAATTTCATAAAATCTCCTCTTGTCAACCATAAACTGTACAAAGTATTGCACACCAAAGCAACTTTAAGTACATCTTGTGGTTCTCGTGATGAACAGATTTCATCAAAGAACACGAATAAGAAAAAAATTTAGTAGGGGAATGTAGCCAAAGCAGCTCATTATGACTATATAATGACATTAATATATATGACTGTATATCAGGATGATTTGGTGAATCTCTTAACCACAAAAACTTTATGGTGTCTACAGGTCATTAAGATAATATTTTAACCTTCCAAAAGCATACAGGGAGTTGTAATATACAGCAGGAAATAGGGGCCAGATTCTAATGAGAATTTAGAGTAGTATTAGATAAATTCTGTTTTTAGAACTCAATAATTATGTATAGTTCATAAATTGTGACATTGGGTCTTACATTAGGGCAAAAGAATCCGGAATAACATGCAGTTCTGTGGTACACAAAAATGTGCAGAGCTAAATTTTCAAGTCCTGTAGTCACTGAGGAGTGGCATGAGAGTGGGAAGTTCTGGTCGTTTCTGACCTGGTCTCTTTGTGGATTACTCCGCTTATAGATATGTGGCTGTAATAAATTTATTTTTAGCATTCAAAGGATATTAGGCCTTTATTTATGCTTGTTTTTCTCTGAGTAAGCGTACTATGAACTATATATTGACTATTGATATTCCTTCCTCTGCAAACTACAAAAATGGCATCCTAAAGCAATTGCTGGAAATTGTCTGGAAGCTGTTTAAGAGACATTACGTTAACTCTTGAAATACTTCGGTGTTAGTTCTTTGTTTGAAGCCAGTTTACCTCTTTGTGCCATGTTTTCTTTTGTGTTGAAAAAAAATCTCTTAAACACTTGACATGACGTATTTTTTTACAACTTCTAGTAGGTTTGAGGATGTATTGGCTTAGAATGTGTATATTGATCCAATATCAGTATCAGATAAAATGAGAATGTCTTCAGTTTCCCAAAAAAGAAATCTTTAGCAGGTATGACTAATCATGATTTTTTTATGCAGCAGTAAATAATAAACAGATGCTGTTGCCAGATTATAATTCACAATTAGATTTCTAATCGTGCAGACTTCATATTTGCTGGTGTGTTCAGGGAAATTAAAGGGCTCGAGAAATTTTGTGGTGAGTCCTTTCATTGTCTGTGCAGCCATGGATAATTGAGCGAGATGTGTCCACCTGTCTCAGCTCGCTTCTGTCTCAGGTCTAGATGAGAAACTCATTTGTGGCCTAATAAGCTGTAGGCATCATTTCAGCCCCTCTCCTGAAACAAATCTCCCAAACGAAATGGAAAATAACCCAATTACCTCTCTTTGCACATCACTGCTGGTTGCCATATCGCCAGAAGTGCACCCTTTTCTCACAGCTGGCGTTTCCTTGTGACTCATGAGTAGGTTCTGGGTTCATTTTTCTCTTCTGTGCCCTCATCCGTCCTTCCCTCTGCTTTATTTTGGTTGCTGTGTGGGAGCAGTGCCGACAGCTCCGCCACAAAACGTGCGCGTGGAAGCCGTGAACTCCACCACCATCCAGTTCCTCTGGAATCCACCACCCCAGCAGTTCATCAATGGCATCAACCAAGGATACAAGGTGAGTAGAAACAAGAGTTCTCCAAGTTTGACTACAGTCTTGATATATGTCAGAATTAATTTAAATCTCACAAGCTCTGCATCTCCGTTGTGGCTGCTCATTATCAGGAGTGTGTGAAAAGAGGAAAAAGAGAAAACTGAGCTGTTGTTGCTCCTAACATGATGTTTGCAGATTAATGTAAGTCCTCAGAGAGGAGAAGGAAATATGTCATGGGCTAGAAGTCCTAATCCCTTTGGCATTTACCTGGAGAGTTTCCAAAACACAAAAAGCAATTCCATGTCAAACGCTTTGGAAAGGCAGCGTGTGAGATATGTTGTGCCACTGAAAATCAACCTTGGGAAGTCTATAGACTTGAACACAAAATTCCCATTCATTTCATTACGAACCAAGATGTCACACTCAATATTTGTCTTAGCTTTCCTGCTGTGATGATTTGAGAGTGAGAGGAATGTAAAATTTATTAGTAGTGCCTGATGACAGAGTTAGCATGAACAGTCTCTGCTGATGGTGCAACTGGCAATATCTATTACCGTGTGCAGAGCAGAGGGTGCTTCACAAGCACTTGTTGGTACTTGGACCAGTGGAGTGTACACTAAGAAGGTAGCTCGAGTGCTTTATTTCCATCTCTCAGGAAGGATTGCTTAATAGAAATTTCTTCAATGGTTCATCAGTGTGGGCTTGATAAAGGAAGGGCAAAAAAAAAATATTGATAGAACAAAAGAGAAATCTTGTAGGAATCACAGAGAAGCAAAGAGGACGGCGAGTTGTATCAGCAGCGGGAGGGAGCTTGGGTGAGCTGCTGGCGGAGGGAGTCTAAGCTGAGCTCAAAGTAACGTGTAGTTCAAAGGCAGGCTGCTGATTGAGGGATTTGGGGTGGATTTTAGGCGTTTTGGATGACTTGATCCTTTTTTGAGAATGCTTCAAAGTGATGAGGAAACTAAGGGTGAGAAGTGCACGCGAGTTTTCGTAGTTTTGGCCAGATCTGTGCATTTCTCAGGCTAATAGATACAAAGAACAGTGGTGGTTGCAGAATCTCTCTGCCAAAGCAATATAGCAATATATACATGCAGATGTATGGCTGTCTGGTTTTCCCAGACACAGACCCAGCAGCTCTCGGGCCGACGTGGCTGATAAGGAATTTGGGCTTCAAGTGCACTTCTGAAAACCCCAGTGCAGAAGGAGTAACTGAGCTCTGTTCAGACTCTGGGAATGAAAACATTTTTGGGGCTCTGTGAACTGAAACTCAGTGCATTATTCTGGTGGGAATCCAAACAGGGTGAGCTCAGGTTTCCAAAAGCGATATTTTAGCTTTTTACTCTTTGTTTTGTTCAAACACAAGCATTTCAGTATAAAGATGTTTATTTCGTTGCATAGCTACTTCTAATTTAAGTCTGTTTCTTTAGCAATTGTACAAAATAGCTAAAATCATGATTTGTAGCTGTCAGTGGTCAGTGAAAACCGTTCTGAAATGATGAAAATTTCTCTTTACTTTGATTTCTTTAACTGCATTAGATTGTGAGAGCTTTAGCGTTCCGGTTCCTCATGGGGATTTTGAATTGCATTACGAAGGCTGTGTGAGAACATTTCTTTCACAGCTATTTCTACTGCCTTTTTTTTTTTTCATGATTTTTAAATTACTAGTAGTCAAAGTTAGGCCTTTGCTTTTCCAAAGGGTTAAACACCTTATGTCCTTTAGCTGACAGAAGCGTTCACCTTTATTTCATGCAGACTTTCTGAAGAATGCACAATGAAATAATCTCGAGGAAAAAGTACAGTCCCTCCAAGTTATAAATGACAATTCTAATCCCCCAAAGGTGCTTTAGAAAAGAAAATACAACTTGCTATTCCATCAAGCATTGTTCCATTTCACTCTTTCCTTGGACTGCAGCTTCTCGCGTGGCCAGTGGATGCACCAGAGACCCTCACCGTGGTCACCATTGCTCCGGATTTCCACGGGGTTCACAGCGGCTGCATCACCAACCTGAAGAAATTCACTGCCTACTACACCTCGGTGCTGTGTTTCACCACACCTGGCGATGGCCCGCGCAGCGCGCCCCAGCTCCTGCGCACCCTGGAAGACAGTGAGTACTCGCTCCTGGTAGGGAACCTCACCCCTGGAAGCTTGTTTGGCTTTGTATAAAGGCCAGATTTGTCAAATTGAGACTTTTAAAACAGGGACTCTGTTTTGCATTCGGGTTATCGTATCCTGTCAAGTTGCTTTGCATCAGATGAGGCCAGGCAATTATCTGCGGCTGTTCCTTTAGCTTGTGGCACTTAGTATTTTTTCCATCGTGGTCTAGGCCTAGATGGATTTTCTTAGATTTGCCAGAAGCTGGATGTGCTGTAGTCTGGTTCAGCTAGCACACACTAAGATGATTATGTCTTCTTGAACCCTTATGCCATTTGAACCCTTCAAGCCATTTTTAGGCATCCAAATGAGTATTAATTGATCTTCTCAGGAGCTGAGCTTAAGAACGTCCTGTGGAGGTTGAGGGCAGTGCTGAAGTTCAGCATTTCTGCAGATGAGGCCATTCCTGACACTTGCATATTTAAATACTTACATGTGGATTGGCACAGTACATTTAAGATAGTTTCCTTCTGGTATTCGGTATATTGAAAATATAACTGTATTATATTGCAAGAATTTGTATAAAAACAAAAGAATTAAGATCAGAATAGCACAATAACCTTCTGCAAAACTGGACTCAGATTTTTAGAATGAAATAAAATAATTGAGTGTATGAATTATTTGCTGCATCACAGAATGTTCTGACCTCTACTGTCCCTTGGAAGTGTTTGTCCAAGACTGTTTTGGGGCTAACAAGTCTTAATGTGTATGATGCAGATAATGATTAAGTTGCAGTGGTCCTCACAGCTCACTCCTTGTCCATGGCAATCTTGGCTCTGACCCACACTTCAGTCTCCTTCCTTTGATGGAGCATCGTAAACACTGCTTCCCATTTACAGAAAAATCAGAACAAAAATCGTCCAATACGCCCATTAAGGTATTGTTTTTAGAAATGCTACTTTGCCTTAATAGGGATCTTTCAGGTTAGTCAGTGTTCCCGTAAAGAAAAATCTGATTATGGACTGCATTAATATTCATAGAAGTGAGGCTTAAAGCGCTAATGCAATTGTTCGTGAGATACTCTTGAAAGAGTGTGAAGAAAATTAAGTACTTGTCCATGGATTTTGCTTTTGTGGTGCATCTCCTCCATATCCCAGGTCTGTACAGAAAAAGCGAATTTTAGATTTAAACCTTTTGGTGGTTTGAAGATCTCAGAGAGAGCAATTGAGCTATCAGAAATATGAGCTATTAAAATAACCTCACACGTGTTGACTTAAGGTGAAAGCAAAAAGCATGGAGAGAAGAAAAACATTGTGTTGGGTTCATGTGTGCAAGTATAGCATTTTTGCCTGTTTTCCTAAGGAAATGACAATTTCTGCAATTGTGCTTTGTAAATGTATTTGCCTTTCTGCCTTGATGTCTATCTATTGTTCTCCCTTCCTCTAACCACATTTGAACCCAGCGGCCAATTCGGTGAAATTTCCCAAAGAGTCCAATGTCGAAGATAGGAGACCTCTAAGGTTTAGTGAAGATCAGTCAGCTGAGTGGAGGAAAGAGACTCTGTTAGTGTTTCTGCTGGGGGAAAGCCTCCAGCAACGAACCTTTCATATCAGAGACCCCGCGGAAGGCAGGAGGTAAAATTCCATCGTGAAACTTGAAACTCTGGAAAGCCAAACTCCGATCTGCTTCAACTTACTTCTGGGTGAGAATGTCTAGCTGTTGGCTGCAAGAAAGTTTGCTAGCAGAGATGGACAGGTGTATGTGTATATATATATTTTTAGATCCCTCAGAATTACTTTCTCTTGCTTTTGTGATGACTGAGAAGATACTCATTAAGATAAAGGTAGTGTGGTATAATGCATCTTTGCAGAGAGTCCAGTGACTCTGAGTGGCTTTAGGATTTATGTGGTGGGGGGAGAAACCCCCTCTGAAAGGATTGTCACTCATGTTCTCAGGTGGGTAATTTTCTGCCTGGCTTTACAGAAAAGTCAAGCAATTCTTTAAAACAAAAAGAACAAAAAAACACATGGTGCAGACCAGTCTGTTTACTGAAGAACTCTAGGTCAAGCACAACCTGACACGCAGTCAGAAGCAATGTGTCCTGGCTTGGTGCAACCTGCACCTGGTTTCCATTAGGATGTTAAAATTGGCCTGTAGCTGTGGGACCGATGGGGAGCGAAGCTTTGCAAGGTCGAGGTCTGCAGATACCCCCTTCCCACAAGGCATGTGGTTCCTGGGCTTCGCTTAGCTAGTCCTGGACTCACAGCAGTTTTCCAGGATTCTTGGACGACCAGATATCGCAGAGTGGATTTGGAAGTTTTTCCTCCCTAGGATTGCAGAATTGCAAATGTGGTCACAGTCAAGCTCCTGGCAGGCTCTTTTTTTTCCCTTTATCGTAGCTGGAGGGGAATGAGAAACTGGACTAAAGTGAAGAGGAAACAAAATATGAAATTGCAGCCGAGAAATTGCCAACTGATGTCAGTGGAGCTGGAGGATACTCAGGCAGGGATCCAATGACAGAAGTACAGTGAATATAAAGTGAACAAAAACTCCTTTTTCCAGTACATCGATTGAAGACAGAACAGCAGTTGGATCAAAAATCAGTCAGGATGTCTTCCTTGAAGATAAAAATTGAAGGAGAATGGCATATTCTTGACAGTCATTCCTTTTTATACTCTTTCATGGCACACTAGGGAGCTGAAGTTTTTAAGAGCTCTTGAGCTACATCATAAAAATCCTTTAAAAGTTTCCCACACTTGTATTCATTTCTTGCAGAAGCTACTTGCCATTCTGTTGGACATTTTTAAAGATGTTTCGAAAGAGTTTGTCTTAGCGCTGGCTTGGTAACACCGACCTTGCCCTGACCTTGCAGAGGCAAAAGGCTCTTTGGGGATGAGTTTTGGGTTGGTGGCATTGTGGAGTCAGGGCTGGAAGAGGAGCCTCTGCAGCTGCCCCATGGTGGAGCCCCACACATGCGGCCCCGTCCAGGGTTCAGCCAGCAAGGTTGTCCTAATTAGATTAGATCAGGAAGAGACACAGTGAACACATTGCCTGTGCGTCTCCTGCTGTGTCTCTCTAGTGCTCGGCACATTTAGGATGAGGACTGTGAAAAATAATTCATGTGGCGATAGCCAGAGCGCTGCTTAACACCTTGTGTTCCTTCCTCCCCACTGCAGCTCTCACTGGTGGTTCCAGCAGCTTTGTGGTGGCCTTGGCACAGGGCTTGCTCTCCTCAGCCCTCCCCTTGCCCAGTGAATCACATCCAAATCAAGGGACGGGGGCTCCCGCTAACACATTTCTTTTTCTGATTGCCAGAACCAGGAGCTGTGGGACACCTGAGCTTTACCGAAATTCTGGACACGTCTCTCAAGGTCAGCTGGCAAGAACCTGTAGAAAAGAACGGCATCATTACAGGCACGTATCCACTGTGATCTTTATTCCTTTTTTTCTTTTTTTAAGTGTATGTGTGTGGTGGAAATTCTCATTGCAGTGAAAAAATGTTGGTATAATAGAGCATTGAGTGCCACCTGGCTTCCTGCTTCCTCTTTAGGGGGATTGAAACATCAGCTAGGGCACATTACAGAAAGTTTGGGTCCAATTACCAGCAGCTCATGACTGTGGTCGGTGAAAAGGCAAGCTGTGTATCCCATCAGCTCCCCATTGCCTTGCCAGTCTTGTTCAATCTTCCATGACCTCCACCTGTGTTACTAAATTTCTGAAACTTTGTGAGACACTTTATGGTCTTTGTCCCAAAATTTAGGTTTTCCTATATTGAAGTTGCAGCTGAAAAATCTGCATTGGCGTTGCTAGGAGTTGCAGGCAAGAGCAGCCTCCCAGATCAGCAGTATCCTTCATCTGTGATGAGGTGGCCCAGAGAGGGGCTCTGTGACAGAATTTGCATGTCATTACTTAATTTTGCACAAGCCATCCCAGCAGCACCGAGCTCCCTTGTTTCTCTTTTGATGAGCTTGCCATTTGACTGCTCCGTGCTATTTATCTTTATATTCTATGTCAATGTGGATGCAGCATCAGCTACTTCATTATTTTTCATAAAGGAAACCATAAATAGTTGAGAAAAATCCTGGTTCTTGTCAACAGAAGGATATAGTTTTTCTGTAGAAAAGAACTATAGCAGGACAGGCATGCCATGTAACAAAGGGCTTCAGAATTTTGAAGTGCAATAAAGCCCTCAAATTTTAAATTGCTAGAGGTAAAAACATAGTTGGAAGAGAGAAGAGCGTTTCATATGGATCAAAACTTTTCCACTGACATTGAAACACTGCTTAAAAAAAATGTATAAAAAATAGGGGAAAAAAGAGTAAAATTATCAGACTTTCCATTGTATTGTTATATCAATGCAAAATTGTCAAGCATTTTAATTTTGACAGTGCTAATTATTGTAAGGACACTTGCTTTTTTCAGTGTTCTTTTTTTTCTGTGTCTCTCTAATGTGCACCATTTGTACATGTGTCTTCCATGCTGTTTATAGTGTACGTGGAATTGTTCTGCAGATCAGCTCATGCCTTTAAACTAAGGTAGCATTCCTGAAATATGCATTGATTTAAATGACTAAAGAACAAAAACTAATGACTTCTGAAAGCAGAGCAGTATTGATTCAGTGATGACAGCCAAAGCCTTCAAGCCTGAGTGCTTAAATTTAGGCACCTAAATCCAAATCTAGCAATCTAAGCAAGATGATCTAATATTCATCCTAGTAAGCATTAGAATTGTTGAAGCACAATTGACACAAGTTGTCTTTAATATTCACTTTCTTAAAGACAGTTAATAGTATGTCTCAATTCATCTGAAGTATAAAAACAAACTTTATAAAGAAATGTTTTAGCCTTATTATTTGCAACCACAGTATCGTGTTTCACAAATGCTGGGCAGCACTTTGCCTGATATGAATGAGACTCTGTTCTGTATTAAATTTCCCCGGTATTATGAATTGGAATAGGCTGCTGCTTAGTTCCTGTTGCAAACGTTTCTGCTGTGCTATGGTTGCTGTTCAAGAGTAGCCCTGCACATAAGTGGTTCCCTGAAGGAAACTCCATCCTGATATTGGGGAACATTACCTGGATAAATATCTACTATTTTAATCTAGCCCATGACCTTCCTCTCGCCTCCGCTGTTTTAATACCAACCGTTAATATCCTGACCCAACACCATGTGTAAAGCCTTGTAGGTTCCCCTGGTGTAAAAGGGGCTATACAAATATCAAATTATATGTGAGATACTGAATGCTTCAGTGTTGCATTGAGAGAAGTCCCTGATTACCCCAGCAATTGGCAATCTGCCCCTGCAAAGCTGTTAACTGTGTGTTTAGTGTTGCTGCATCTCGAGGAGGAAGAGGCTGCCCCCTCCTCCTCTGCTGAGCCGGGACCATGGGCTGGCTGATAATGGGAGAAATTGTCTTAAAAAGAATGAATTCAAGCCTCTCTCTTGCTCATGAAGAAATACAGGTGCAAAAACACCCAGCAAGGTTTATGGAGAGGGAATTTTTCCTCATCAGTGCACATAGCTCTTGGGCTAGAAGAAAACAAGAGGAAAATTGTTCATTCCTCTGAGTAGCTCAGAGGTTTATACAGGGAAATGTGAGCGCGTTGCTTCATCCCTTCTGCTCAGTGATATCTTTACCGCAGCTCCTTGTTCCGTGCCCCAGAATTAAGGGTTGGGAAGCGGGGGTGCTGTGGGCAGGCAGCCCGCTCGCGTGAATTGCCCATTACTCTCGCTGCGAGTTTCCGCATCATCCTTTCTCTCCGCAAACTCTGATTTATGAGGGCCTGGATGTAGACGGACAGTTTGTGATTAGGTGCACTGCTCTCTTGTAGAGAATTTACTCCAGATCAACAGAAAATATTTCTGAAACTCCTCTGGTCATTAGTTTGCGTTAGGCAGTGGTTTATGGAGCAGGTGAAGTGCCGGCGTGCAGATGAAGGCTCTGCAGCACCTACCCTCTTCTCCCTCACACCAACACCAGAGGAAACCTCCTCTTCTCAAGCCTGCTAGACCTCCCCGTGCAGACCTCATGGCTGTAAAACAGCACATTTTTCCCAACCACATGTCCCAGAGTTCGACCCATCTGTCAGTCATTGTGGCTCAAGTACTACCTGGGGGCACTGCTCATGTTGCTCCTTTCCTTCCACATTTTTTCATCTGCTTTTGTTATGCATGATTATGTTTTGGTTTGTACCTCTTTGGTATGTATGTATGTATGTGCTGTTCGCATTTTTATAGGATTACTGTTTAACTGTGCCTTGAGGACTGGAATAGCCACAGTAAGTGCTGCTGCTTTGCCTCATCTTCAGTTCACCTGGGAGCTTGGGATGTTCTTCCTGGTGAATGTTTCTTCAGTAAATACATACAGAGAGAATCTGTACATAATGGTAGGAAAGCTGGGTCTCATCACTGTGGCCAAAACAGAGAAAGCAGAAAATACTCAGACAGTAATCACCAAAATGTGATGTGTATCCAAGCTTATCTAGGTGGGAGAGAAGCTCTCTCAATCCAGACTGCCCAGTCCGTGAAACTCATTTGTAAGCCACAAGCAGGTAGGAGGAGCATTACACTCACCTGCTTTCCTTCTAGCTATTTATTTTTTGAACAACTTTGTTTTATTCTGAGAGGAAATTTCTTCCTTTCTCTCCCAGATGTCGTACAGGGTTTGGAGTGGGCGCAGGGTTGTCCATGGCCCCTCAGGTCCCCGAGCAGCCACTGCTCAGCGTTAGCCCAGGCTCTGGTCCGACTGAGACCAGGCACAGACGTGTTGCCATGCCACAGGTTGGGAAGGGGAGCCACATGTGTCTGCAGCTTCCTTGGACCCTCTGTAGCAAGCATCACTCCTTTAGCTCTTCAAAGAAATAGGTGTCTGTGATGGTCGTTCTGTTTACAGCTCCTTCCAACTCTTCACTGAGTGTCTAATGAAGTGGAGAGTCTTCCTGTAGCTTTCTGTTCACCTGCGAGTAATAAAGTCAAAAGAGTCTTTAAGTTTTCCTGTAATCTTCCATCAGGTTGTAATCTTGTGTGTTCTGCCCAAACAGCCATCTCCAGTAAATGATTCTCAAGCCTTTCACAGACAGCACTGGAACAACGCAGTGTGTCTGAGACACTGGAAAACTGCTGATTTAATTAATTCCCTCCTTGCAGAGAGGGCTTTTCAAACACTTAAAGCTGATTCCAGAATAACCTCCCAAGAGTTTTTGTTTCCCGTTTCCCTTGGGAGTGTGCAGGCGAACACGTGGTTGCAGAGTAGTTGAGATGGTTTAAGGGAGTGTCCCCCTTCATCTGTTTAATATTGCCCATCACCTGAAATGTAATTAGTGACTGTGTGAATTCTCCAAGCCCATTTTCATGCAAAGGCAGGTTAGTGGCCATGCTGTCCGTGATGGTAGCTGACACCACAGGGAGGATAACGTTTCACACCCTTCAAACCGTGTTGCAGTGTTTGGCTGACCATGCCTTCAGCTCCTCAGATGATGCTTCCCTGTTGGTCGATACCAGAAGGTGTTTTGCTGTTTCAATTTGTATATGTTAATCAGTTTATCATGGTTAAGAAAAAAAAAAAAAAAAGGCAAGAGGAAAACCAAGAAAAACCTCCAACTGGTCTGAATTCCTCATCTGAGATGATGGGAACCCAGGAGGGAGTTTCACTAGCCGGCTTGCTGCACGTGCAGTTTGTTCCACAGGGTTTCTTTCTGTTAGTCCTTTTCACTCACTGCTATTTCATAGGTATTCAGGAGCTATGTGTATTTTTTCCCTAGAGCCAAATCACAAAGGAAGTGGCAATCAAGCAAACTTTTCAGACAAGTTCTCTGGAGAATGGCACAGTAAGGTTCAGATGGGTTCAAAGAGAATAAAGTAGGAACAGGCAGGAGGAGAACAAGCAGATTTGGAGGCAAAATTGAGCAAATCAGACTGTATAGAGTTTCAAAAGTTCTTGGAAGGCAAACGGTTATAAAAGTGATAAAAAGAGAAGGGTATTAGAACTTGGTTATGATATAAGAATAATATGGAGGTCAGAGTGAGTGCAGTTGTGGACAATAGATTGGCTGCGTGATGGTTTTGAAAGACAAGATAATGATTCACCCTGCAAAGGGTTTGTGTGAGGAACAAGCAATGGGGAGTAGAGGTTTTTCAGTTCCTAGAAGATTCCCGCAATGTTCCTGCTTGAGCATTTTTGTTTGATTTGTAAGTATTTCTAGATGTATAACAGTGATGGCTGCTCCAGCCTAGAAAAGGAGTAGCCCTACTAAGTGCAGGTTGGCCTTTAATCAGATATTCCAGCTGGTGAGAAGATGTTTTGTTTCCCAGTGTTTCTTCCTATTTATAGAGTTCACAGAATGAAAGCCCTTTCTTCTGAGCGAGATTATTCCCAGGATTGCTAACTATTGCTAATTATTTTGAGTGCACTGTATAGTCATTGAAAGAAAGAGATGGACTGTTGTGAGTCTGCATCCTCTCGCACCTGTAATGTGATGAGTAGATGATATCCCGTGGGTACCTCTATCAACTGCTCAGTAGATATTAGTAGCATTAGAAAAATACTTGAGTATTCTAGCTAATACTAACACGAACTTTTGTTTTTCTGTCTATAAAAGGTTTCCATATCAGAACAGAGTAAGAAGCAAGTCATAGCACCATTGACCATGAACAAATCTTGCCGAAGCAGCAATTTATCCAGTGTCTGAGCAATTGCATAATTGTGTTTTTGAAGAAAAACTAGACCTAACTGCTGCTACAGCCCCCTGACTCCCCGGTAATTGTTTTCCAGGCTACCAGATCTCCTGGGAGGTGTATGGCAGGAATGAAACCCGCCTTGCCCGCGCATTAAGCAACACGACTCTCGAGTACAAGATTACGGGGCTCTCATCTCTCACCACCTACACGATAGAGGTGGCAGCTGTGACCGCCAAAGGGAGCGGATGGGTCACTTCCTCCACCATCTCGTCTGGTGTGCCCCCAGGTTGGTAAAGCTGCACGGAACAGAATCAAACGTGACTGTATTCCTGAAGGTTGTGAATGACTTCAGTAATAATGAAAACAGGTTTATTCATCAAGCATTGAAATTCCGTACAACGGAATTGCAACTTCATTCTTAAAAGACATTATAAAAATTAGTATGAAACGCTCTCTGAAATTGCCAAGAAGTTGAGGCTGTTTGATTTACGTTGGAAAAAAAAAATGTTGTAGGAATGACAGAAGGAACAAATAAAGTGCTAAAGTGGATACCATACAGAATCTGTTGATGTTTATAAAGCAACATAAGAAGGAAGCCTGAGTCAACTTTAAAAAAAAAAAATAAGGCTTTGGAAGAATCCATGGAAAATCTCAATCTTTTATAGTTGTTACTATTTTAAAGTTCTGTATACCTAAGGAAGCAGGAAAATATTAATGTCATTTAATTGTAGGGAGAGAGACTACAGAGACTGAGTGACTGGACAACTGATTTAGCAGATCTGGAGTTGGGAACTACCTTTCCTGCTTGAGCCACTGCTCTCTGTCTTTGTTAGGCAACTTTTCTGAAATAGCATCTGTAATTCTCTTTTCACTTTTGTTCTGTACAGTTTTGTTTATGCTCAGTGCAGCTGAAAGAGGAATACTATATTTAGCAAAGATGGAAAAATGCCATATATATTTCCCCTAGTAGAATTGTTAGAAAAATATTTTATATACTACGATGCTGAATGCCAACCTGTGTTACTGAGTCTTAAACCAAAAGTCTTTCTGCCTCTCACTTACGTTCCTGTTTCTTCAGAGCTCCCAGGCGCTCCATCCAACTTGGTCATTTCCAACATCAGTCCTCGCTCAGCTACACTTCAGTTCCGGCCAGGGTACGACGGCAAAACCTCCATCTCCAAGTGGATAGTTGAAGGCCAGGTATATCCTTGACAAAAGGCTCATAATGAAGTTTCTGATCAATTAAAAGGGATCTAAATAGGCAATCCTGTTTGGATCCCAGTTTTTCATCAGCTTTGGATCAAATCTATTCAGTAAATGGCTTGGGCCAACTTTTCATAGAGTCCTGGAAGGGTTGAAATGTGTGAGTTTGAGGGGCGTAAGTGAGAAATGCCTGTGCAACAACCTGTGAGAGACCAAGTGATATGAATATTGTAAGCTTTTTTCACAGGCAGAGGAAAAATACTCTATATAATATATATGTGTGCAAGAATGCTTATCCTTTAAATAATTCTTAGTTTTTTTGTAAAGTAGCTTTGCATACATTCAGAAGAATACCAGAGGCACTTCAGCGGCACATTCACCAGAGCTTAAGTCTAGTTTTTTAAAACCTGGATTTTGATTCTATTTCATGCATTTTCAAACTACATGCAAACCTGGAGTTATTACCTCCTAAGTCACAGAGCAGAACTATAGAAGAGTTACAATGGACAATAACAATGCTGTTGTTCATAAGATTTGAGTGTATTTGTGCTATCTTATAATGGGATGTGCTAAGGTTTTCCATCCAGGTCTCTAGATATGAGTAGGATGAATTCTTTTCTTCATCAGCTGTAAACGGTGTCCCCCTCGGTTGCTGTCATTGTGCTTTGGAGGTGTTATGGATTCCTCATTTGTTTTCCTGACAGATAAGCTGTGCTTCTTCCTTTCCATCCACAGATCTTCATAAATAATATAATCTGTTTTTAAAACCAAATGTTGGACTTCTTCAATTGCCATCACCACTTAGATGTGTTGATACAATCGCTTCACTTGGTAATGGCATTGTTGTGAACAAGTTGGTACATTTTGTACCATTTACATGCGCCTTCTTGTGTTTTATACTCATATGCAGAATCAACTTCCAACCATCACTTTTTTCTTCTTTGTTCCTTTACGTGGTACAAGGCTTAGTTAATAAGGGCAGATCCAGAAAATCTAACAAGTACTCCATTTTGGCTAAGTGCCATTTTTGAAGTCTGAGCAATTTGGATGAAAAACACAGCTGGGAATTCCAGTTTACATGAAATTTTGGACATCTGGCCTTGGCTTCTGCTTTCTGTGCTGTGGTGCAAATTTGCTGGAGCTGTTGTGGAACTAATTCTGATTTATGTCCGTGAAGTTGAGAGAGAATCAGATCTTTAAAGTTTTGAGGCCTGATTTACAGGGGTTGCCATTCCATCCCTGTGTTTCTAGTGAAGCTACGTTATTTACTTCTGAAGAGATTTCTTAAAAGTTGTTAGCCCGTTTCTTTTCCATCTTTACATCTACACCCAGCGGAGTGGAGCAGACTGGATTCCCAAAGAACTGCAAAAAAGTCCTGGTGCCATTTAAATATAGGATTGCTTTTCCATTAAATTCAGTATAATGCAGAGGGAAGAGAGTCTGATGCACAATTACGGTTTTGCTGATGCTTGTTCAGAATGTCCAGCAGTAGATGTCTTATGGCCTTGACACTCTTGGGTAACACTTTCATTCCCAAATAGTACCCGGACGTCCTTGTTGTGAGCACAGGTTATCCTGAACTTTCAGATTCAGTTCATCGATATTCTACATATTGTAGTCATTTTCTTGGCAATTTGCAACCACAAATGCCTATGAATCCCAGCTGCTGCTCATGTGGTTTCGTGTTTGCGCTTCCTCTGTGCTGCTATCCAGTTTCAGTTGATTTTTTTTCCTTGCTTAATTTTTCCTGGGGTTTTGTCAGGACTAATAGGTAAACGATATAATCATTACGGTGCCTTGGTAGTTGTTTTGCCCACCACATCCAGAGTTCCAGCAGCTGCTCAGTGAAGCTGGGCTAATGCTGCTGAGTTTGATTTTCCAGTGATTAATGTTGTTGCACAGGCAGCACAAGACCTGTGCGAAGGCAGCAGGTCACCTACGAGGAGGTAGTGCAAGCCACGGAGCTGTGGGTAGTATACACAGAATATACTTTACAGAATTAAAGAATTAATCTGCTTCGAGAGAAATTTCTTGTGAATATTACAGTGAACAGTAGCAGAATTGGAAAGGGAATTTCAAAGCAGTAAAGCATTTAAATTATTATTATTATATTATTCATAAAGCAGTGAGTTGGAAAAGGCATTGTAACTTTAACCAGGCATTTATTCATCTTTGTGGGTTAAGTCAGCGGCCCTGTTAGAAATCATCCGTTGTGCCAGGTGATTCTCTTGATGTCATTTTCACATCAGAGCAGGTAAATAAAGTGTCTGAAGCTCTGACAGTTTTATGCTTTCACTAATCTTTAAATCAAAAGTGACTGAATCAATTTAAGTACTCTTTTGTAAGAAAAAAAAATGCCCCTAGGGTGACAACCTGTGTACCAAATTTCATCCCAAAGCGACTTCAAATCCCTGAGTTATAACCTCTGTAATGAAAACTCTGACATGCCTTGAACATGAGAAGCCTCTATAATGTACAGAAACATTGTATTTCCCTTTGCTGCAGTTAGTACTTCTTCGAAGCAAACTTCGCCGTCTTATATAAGAAGACACAGGCAGATGATTTTTCCTTACAAATTTTCGTAGTTTTTTATTGAAATCTTTTTAAAGCAGTTGGTGTTCTCCTAAAACAATAAATGTCTGTGCATCTGTTGAGCACAGCCCTTCTCTAAGTTTGCTTATGCTGTTATCCAAAAAATAGTGGTAAGAAATAAGTCTCAAAATAGAGGGTTTTCTGTACAGAGCTGTTCAGAGAGGACTTTCTGGCCCCACTGAGGACTCTCTTATCTTCGCCACTGCCCGTAGTGCTTTCTGCCTCCTGGGGGTTCTTTTGCACTCTGAGTTTTGCAGCTGATAAGTTTCCTCTGATCTGACATGAGAGCGCTCCAGCAGAAAGCAGGAGTCCAAAACTTAGAATCTAAAAGAGATCCTGCATAGTAAAAATATGGAAGTCCGTCACTGAAGGTTCTCTTCCAAGCCTCATTTCTGAGCTTATTGCTAATAAATGGGTCCTCTTCTGATTAGCAGTGAGCACAGCAGTGACCATTGCTTGGCCACAAGAGCCAGAAGCCATTCACTTTGGAACAGCTTTGGAAAATCCTTCTTGTGGGAGCAGGCGCTGAAGTTACAGTGCTGATTTCAGAACAAATCCTTTAAGCTGAAGTTTCCCAAGTGCTAGCACTAGATCCAGGAAACATTACAAGGCATTAGCGAGTTTCAACTCTAGCAAATTTCTCATCTATTTTTCATAAAGTTTTGCTGAGATGTATAGATGGCTATGACCCCATCATTGGCAGCATGGTAGCAAATGGATCTTGAAGATGGAAATTGTGACCGTCTACGCTGCCAGTTGGCCTGTGACTTCCACCTTCCTTGGGTGCCAGCTTGAGTGTGGCAAGGACCAACATGCCGGGTGCAGTGGGATCTGCTGCACTAATCATCCTTAACAGGGATGATGGAAAATAGAAAGCTGTCTCCTGGCATAGCTTGTTAGGGGCTTGCCATCATCTTGGGCACAGAGGAGCTTTTGTTGCTTCTCTGTCAGTGAAAGATTCTCAGTATTTCCATGTTCTCAGCCAGCTGGTAAATACATAGCTGCAAAAGAGGAGGAGGTTCTGGACACCTCTCAAGCTTGAGTCCGTGGCAATTGTTCCAAGCCCTGTGGGTCTGAACCATGTGGTCCTTAATGTGTATTAATGACCTGCCTGCTGCTGCATAGTCATTGAAACCTGTGGTCGGTGTTTTTTGTTGTTGTTGTTGTTGTTTTTTTTTTTTTTTTTTTTTTTTTAAAAAAAGCTCTTGCTGTTCTTCAAATGTAAAAAAGGGGACTCTAGCTCACTGCTGGAAATTATTTGCAGCCTCTGAAAACACAATGGATTGTTGCTGTACAACAGCTTTGAGGTGTCGCTGCTAAGAGCGAGGAGTTTTGCAAAAATAACCATTTACTAAAGTCTTTCTACAAAATTAATCAGAAGCTCTTTTAATCAGGAAGTATTCGTGTGTCTGTGACTGAAAATCAATCCCCTCCTCCTTTCTTTGTTCAGTGGCTCTTTCAGAAAATTCCCTTTATCGTCTCTTTGTTCTGCGGTTCGGTTTGGGGCTGCTCTGTTTTACCTTGCAAACCTGTGTGAGTTGCTGATTAATTAAGCCTCTGTATCTATGAACTTTACTAAAATTTCTATAGCACAGTTGGGGTTGGGAGTCTTGAAAGGGCCGTAATCTGCAGTGCCATCTATTTTATAAGCTCTTTGGTGTGTGGCCCTGATACCCATCAGGCTGAAAGGCCTTTGCAAGCACAGCCCTCCATGGAAGCCGTCCTCTGCTCAAGAGATCACAGCAGATCCCTCTCTCAAAGCAAGGCACAACTTACGTCTTTGGCCTAATTTTCCTTGTGTCATTTCTTCATGCACAAGCATAAATATGCAGCACAGCAGCTCCTGGGTGAGCAAAGTACTAAAACATCTATAAATAAATCAGGCTTCTTCTCCTGGAGGGGAAAGGGGGAAAAAAAGAGTGAATGAAACTGGTTTTTCTATTTGAAGTACTTGGGGAAATGTTAGATATAGCAGCCTATGTTGCCTATCACGTGCCTTGACAGTGTCTATGCATAACTAGTATCCGCCATCAAATTCCCAAGGGATCTATTTTAAAAAGTTTAAAGAAAGCAGTTCTTCACACTGTGGGTCATGAGCTTCTGGAATTTGCTGCCATAGGAGTCTGTGGGAGTAAATGAGGTTAGCAGGTTAAAAAAGGATTTGACAAATTCACAGCTGTTAACTCACTAAGGGGAATAGGCAAGATCTTTTCCTTTAAAAACAAATATTCACTACCTGCTATGTATATAAATGTATTGGCCCTTTGACTGTGGAGATGACTCAGATTGCAAATGTGGGTATTTTATTGTTGGGTTTGCATTTATTCCTTTTATTCCCCATGTACAGGTTGGTGTTCTGGGTGATGAAGAAGAGTGGGTGAATCTCCATGAGGTGGAGAATGAACCTGATGCTCAGATGCTGGAGATACCAAACCTCATTCCTTACACACATTACAGGTAAGAACAGCTGGTGATTAACTGTAGCATGAATAAATGAGTAAGTTGCTCCATGGAACAGCTTTCCTAATCAGAAACAGCTGGCTGTATTTTGTAATCTGAACAAAAGGGAAAAGGTTGCACTGTTTCCATAGTTTATACTTAAAATTACTTGTCTGATACTGTTAATTGGAATTTGCATAAGGTACAGTTCATAACATTACAAACGGGAAGCCAAGTGCACAGTGGATGATGTTCTGAGTAAATGATAGCCTGAGACATTCCCAGTCTGAAGGGTGCACCAGTGTAACACCAATCAGCAACATATCAATTGTAGTTAAACTGGTGCAAACTTGTAATTACATGTTAACATCAGTTTAAATGTACTTTTATTGATGCAGCTTAGAAACATGGCTTAGATGAAACCTTTACTTTTAAGAATTTACCAGATTAAGCTAAGCAGATATATGGAAGGCTTAAGCTGACTGAAGTGAACCTACATTAGGGGCGCACCCCACTTAAATGAGATTGATTTTTAAATCAATGTGATTCAAGTGATGCATTTTTTTGGTATAGACAAGATTTGAGAATGTGAGATGCTCAATGCTAAAGAAAAATGTTTTCATGGAATAGATTGCTGCTGTACAGGCTGATTGGCGTGGAGATGTAGCAGCAAGTGTTAAGTTATCTTCCTAGAAGCTTTGTCCATTTTCCCCTGGCTCGCCTGTGTGCTGTTGTGAGCTAGTGAGTAATAGGATGCAGCCAAAGTAAAGTTCACATCACTTTCAGCCAATTCAGTGCTGGTACACACATTTTTTCCCCTCTTCGTCAAAAGTCCACAAACATGCTAGTTTTCTCTCAAAACCTCCACTGAAGTGTTTTGCATCTCACTTTAAGAGCTAAGATTTATGCTAAAAGCTATTTCAAAACTGTGGAAACTGAGCTGAGATTTCTAGCATAGAGCTGTAGCAAAGTTGTTTTCAGGTTGAGGAGCTGGCTTTTGCTCTCCTCGTGCAGGCGAGCCTTAAAGTTGAAAAGGCAGCAATGAATTCTTCAAAATCTGTTGCAAGTTAACAATTATTCAATCAAAAAAGCAGATGCCGTAGGTGTAAGATGTAGCAGAGCTCAACATACAAAGTGAGTATAACTTGCACACCTTTCAGGTGCATGGAGAAATGTCTCTGGGATAACAAATAGCAGGGAGGTATTTTATTGCACTTTTTATTTCTTTGACTGCTACATCTCTGATCTTTCTCTGGAGTCTTGTATTGGTTTTATTTGCCCGTTCCATTCTCAGTGATCGAGATTGCAGTGCTTGGCACTTTTGCCTTTCTCGCTTCCAACTCTATCTTTACATTGTAATTTATATAATAAGGCAGATTCTTGAATTTTGTCTAGAGTACTTCCTTTCTCATGCAGAAGCACAAAAATGAGGGTTTTTTTTTTTTTTGGTTTTCATTTCAATTTAGAACTATTTTATCTAATTTTCTGAAACCTAAAAAGTTGTTTCCAAATGCCAAATTTGTTGTCCTGCAGTCAGCTTTAGTCATTATCCTCTGAGGAGATAAATCATGAGAACTAATTATCAGACTGCATCTTTATCAGCCAGCTTTTTTTTTTCTATATTTCGAGCCAATGTTTGAGAGTGAAATCAAGGACAGTATTTGTTTAATGTATTTCCTTTCATGCATTTTCTAGGGAGATTAGAGTAGATAAATGATAGCAGAGAGAACCTTTTACCGAGCTCAGTCATTATGTCCAAAAATGAAGTGTTTAATAGGAACAGGTCATGTATTTATGGGCAAGAAATGGATGCCTCTAGCTGCAGTATCTTTTCATGCTCGTGACAGGTGAAAGTATCTGAAATATGCAGCACATCTTAATTATTTTGTACATCTTAAAAAGGTTTCTCTAAATCTTTTGTGGCCCAGTGGGGAATTCAGTTGCAGAAGAGACAGTTTCAAGCAGGCGAGTATCTTTTGAGAAGCATATCCCTATTAAATAACTTAATCTCGCTTGCGCAGGAAGACTGAAAATGCAGCGCAGGGAAGAATCCACTTCTTTCAAGCTGTAATTCTGTAATTGAGGGGAAATGTTATCACTAATATATGTGTGTATATATATATACATATTTTTTAAAATTGACAGGGAAAGAGAACATCCCAAGTTAGCTATTGTAACACCTTTCTAAATGTCTCATGCAAGCGCCGTGAAAGAAAATCACTTACTGTCGGCCTAAGCTCGTCAAACTCGGTATGATCAACAGGAATTTCTTGCACTGAAGCACCTGAACCGCTTGTAGACCTTAGGCTAATCTGCTTGTCCTCGTTATTTTTACTTTATTGAAATGAAATTGCGAACGTGAAGGCCGTCTGGGGCCTGTGGTGAATGACTGTTTGTGTTCTCCCTTTCCCGCCTCATGGCCGCCGGCAGGTTCCGCATGCGGCAGGTGAACGTGGCGGGCGCCAGCCCCCTCAGCCAGCCGTCCCGCGTCATCCGGACGCTGCAGGCGCCGCCGGACGCAGCCCCCGGCAGCGCCAGCGTGCGCACGGCCAGCGAGACCAGCCTGCGGATGCGCTGGGTGGTGAGCGGCCATGGGGACGCTGTGGGGGGGAACCTTCCCTGGCCGGGGGGAAACCTTCCCTGGGGGTGGGAAACCTTCCCTCGCGGGTGACAAAAGGAGCAAGCGCCAAATGATTCCCCGCTTTTGGAATGGTCCCCGAGCTGCGCCTCGCCTTAAGTGTGTTATTAATCACGGGAATTGCCTGCTGCCACTGCGGCCTCGTCAGGGGACGCGGGGCCTTTGGAGGCTCTGCTGTTTCGCGCTCCGAGGCCTGTTCCACACAGATCTATACACAGATCCACACAGATCTATAGATCTATACACACATCCACACAGATCTATAGCACTGCTACCGAGCTGCACTTTCTGAGGGCTCCTGCGTTGGGGTGCTGTCAAACTGCCCCCCAGCAGGTACCCACAAGCTGCTGACATTCACCTGGCAAGCACCATGCAGCCAAAGACAGCCAAGTTCCACACATTAGATCCATGCAGGGAGATTGTATTCATAGGCAAGGTTACGGCGTTATGCGATAAAACAAATGGTTACCTGCTGGGGTGCGGAGCTTGATGGAGTGGCTGTGCCCCACCAATGGTCTCGGTTGCCTGCGGGATTATTACAATGGGTTTTTTTGGCAATTAACCTGCTCCAAAATGTTTTCTTCCTCCCCTGGAAGGGAGAATTTTCCACTGGGACTGCCGCAGTGTGAAGTTGATGAAGCACAGGTTTCCTTTTGGCCAAATGTTAGCTTTTCTGTTCATAAGCTTACTATGGCCAGAAGTTGTAATCAGGCTAGAAACGAGAGGGGTTTTTTTCTGCAATCAGAAGAAAACTATTCCAATTTCTCAATGGGAAACAGAACTTGCTTGTTATCCTTGAAAGACTAAAATGTTCAACTTGAAGGTGTTGCCTCCATATGTGTAAAGGACCCACATAATTAATTCATGGCTTTACCAAGGGCATAACGTGCCCGCCTTGTTAAACCTTTGGATCCTGTTGCAACCCCAGAACCTCGATCCAAACCCCTATACGTCGCATCAAAATTAACTCAAGGTTCTTTTAGAGACTTTGAAAACTTTTAAAAGTGTGTTTCCTGCTGGGCTGCCAGGAAGCCTGGTTATCGCGAGTCAAACTGTGCAGGGGGAGCAAAGCTGTGGCCAAAAATGACCCCAGCTCACCTTTATCCTGCTTAGTATCACTGGCATTTGAAAACGTTTAATCTTCCCTCTTCAAGACCTGCAGGTGAACTGGGGTCCTCCTGAGAGCAGGGAATTCCTTCTTTCCAACAGAATAGGGGTCACATTTTTAGCCCTGCTTGCCTGCAGGGTGTAGTCTTCTAAGCTGTGAAATGTTAATGCACAGCAAACTCTGCCAGTGGTGCAGGGCTGAATCGCCCTCATCCTTGGGATCATGCAGTTAGGGTTTTTTTCCCTCTAAAACTTCTTGGAGCGGGCTGATTACTTTGTGCTTTAATCTCTGAAATTGCTTGTGGAGCTAGAATACTAGAATAAATCTCTACTGATAAATGAGTAGGCAGACTCCATTAAAAAGTCAAAAATGCCCAATAGATTCATTTGTCGTATGGTTCAGCAATATATCATTCATTTCCATAATTAATCATAAAGACCTGGAATTTGTTGGGTTGGTGTCAGTTTTGTTGGTACACCCGCAGCAAGTGGCACGGTTGTGCAAATATATCCATTAGGTGCAAAATTAAGGTAAAAAATGAAAATAATGCCTCAAGCAACAGAAGCATTTAGAGATCATGAAGTGTAAAGAAAAATCAACCCCTCCAATATGTTTTGCTTTGACTTTACCTGAGTTCTGACAACCGTGGCATGTAATTCGGGCAGTTTTGGCAATGTGGCCCGTACGATAACATGTTTTTTCTTTGCATCATTTGGCAGCCCCTTCCCGACACGCAGTATAACGGCAATCCCGAGTCAGTGGGCTACAGGATAAAGTTTTGGCGAGTGGACCTGCAGTCTTCGCCACTGATGAAGGTTATTAATGACCGTCTGGAGAGAGAGTACACGATTGAAGATCTGGAGGAATGGACAGAATATGAACTGCAAATCCAGGCCTTCAATGCCATTGGGGCAGGACCGTGGAGTGAAGTAGTGCGAGGTCGTACTCGGGAGTCCGGTAAGTCAAAGGATAATGTCTGCTGTGAAGAACATGTCAGCAAATTTCAGTGTTTTATGTCATGTTATTCACCCTTTTTTTTTTCACTTGTTGATCCACTAAATCTGAACTGAAAGAAAAAGGCAATCTCTGCGTTCACTGAAGGCAAAAGGACATGAAGACATTTGAAGGAGTCGTGTAATTTATTTGTTTATTTTACTCCTACCATGTTTTCATGTATAAAGCTGTAGGTTATTAATTTAAAGCAAACAAAACAACCTCTCCTCGCTCCTGCTGCACTTTGGCAGCAGGATGGACAATACAAGATGAACCCTTTCTCTCTGAGCAGCTCCCTCTTCATCCCTCATGGCTTGCTTCATCTTCCTCTCTCATATCCCCATTGCCCCTTTTTCCCCCCCTTTCCCTCTGGAGATCTGCCCCAGACTAGAAGCAGACAGCTGTAGCAATCTGAAAATTAATTTCAAGAACCAAATACTTCTAAAAGGGCACAAGTTATTTAAGAGAGCTGATTGCCTGTATGGAAATGAGGTAATTATCTAAGCTTTAGATGACACATTTTCAAAACTGGCTGCTAAAATTGTTTGCACAAGGTTATGTAGACATAACCTTCACACACGCATCGAACACAGGTACTGTATTGTCTAGCTGATTTGTGTGTGCTGCCCTGAAGCCGTCAAATATCAGAAGTAAGCAAACTCAAAATTTCAAGCAATAGTAAATTCTTGTTGGCTCAGCAGCAATCCTAAAGACAGATCTTGAAAAGCTGCTGTCTAACTTTTCACTTCAGTAAAACTTATTTCCCAAACCTGCCCTCCAACCCACTGTTGCAAGTGAGTGAAAGAAATGGATGACTTGCATGGTTTAAAAATTAAATAATAAAAGCTTCTTATGCCTCAGCATTCACATTTTGCTTCATTTCATCCATGTTTTTCTTCATTAAAGAGAGTTTTGAAGGCTAATACTGTGTCTGTTGTATAGTTGCAGACACTCAAGTGCGTGTCTGGGTGTACTTCGTAGCAAGAAGCTTTACTTGGGGCGAGATGGGAATGCATCGTACGCTGCAGGATTTGCTCCATTGATTTAGACAACTGTTCTTTGAACTGGCTAAGGCAAAAGCTAAACAAAGTCATCCCCCTCCATTTAAGTGTTGGTTTTGGGGAAGCAGTAATTGGAAAGTTATCGCCAGAGGTATTTTAAACAAGGCATGTTTGCACTGGAGTTAAAGATTATATGATCCAGATAAAATAGTTTGGGAGTGTTCTCTATCATAATAAAAAGATTTTGCATTTTCCATTTTCTTCTTTCCACTGCTCTTCAAACACTCCTTTTGAAATATAGTAAATACTAAGATTAAGTGATTTTTTAAAACCTTGGGATTATAGTGCTTTTGCTCAGCATCTAAAGATCAGAGGTTACATGTGCGTATTTGGCATTTCCTCCTTCAGTATTAAAAAAAAAAAAAGGTTGACTTGGAACTGATTATAGGAGGCAAGCTGAAACCAAGATCAAAATAATACAGAGCTGTGATCTAGACCATAAGGACTCATTTGTTGTTTTTTTTTTCTCATGTATTTTCTTTGATACTAACATTTGATTTCTGGAGTAGAGCAACTCAGACGTTTGGCTGCATGTTTTTAGATTTAGAATAGACAAGAAATGTTGGCACAGTAGCATGCTGTGTTAGAGCAAATAACCTCTGTGAATCTGTAATCAACACTTATGCACAGTCAGGCTAGGTTAAAATAAGAATAAAAGATAAGTGAAGCTGGAGAATGAGGTCAAAGCTATTTTTTAGGTCTGTCTTCCAAACGATATGAAAAAATATATCACTTCTGTACTTCGGTTTAAAAGTACTGTGCAAGCAAGTCTCCCAATTATTTGGTTCTGTTTTATATGTACAGAGAGTTGGGGAAGCTGATTTTGGCTCCTATGGCAGGTTTTTAACATTCATCAAAGCTGTCCAGAGGTGACTGGTCTAAGATTACGTGGTTGTTTAGTCGCAGAACTTATAGGTCTGGGTTTTAGACCATACAAGGAGCCTGAGAAGTCAGAGCCCGAGCACTATATTAGCTCTTGGAATCAAATGACAGTGCAGAGAAAAATCCAAACTCTTTATTAAAAATAAAGCTGTACTTGAACACTTCTGTTTATTTTAGGATATGTGACCGAATCACTATTAGCTGAGCACACATGATAACAATAAAGGAGCTTGTTATTACAGGTATTCTCTGGTTTCTGCAATGCTCAAATGTAAAAAAGACTCTTGAAACCAAAGAAGCTAGAGAGGATAAATAACGTATGGGTTTTGTGGAACTGGGTTGAAAAAGCAGGTGGAAACACTACAAACGCTGGATACAGCTGCAGGAAGCTGAAAATAGAGTGTAATGATTTAGGATTTGAAACAGCTCAGGTTTTATCAATACAAAATGTTCTCAAAATGTTAAAAATGAAATAACTTTTACTATCGCAGTGTAAAATTTCTACAAAGCACCAAGCCCAGTTTCCTCTCAATAAACTGTAAATGATGTTAGGTATAATATAGAGAAAGCAAGAAAATACTAAGATAACCCCTAATGTATTGACACGATCTTGACAGATTTGCTTCTTTTTAAGTATAAACCCTTCTTTTCAAACAGTGCATCTCAAAAACACCTATCCCGCTGCCTTAACATTCAGGAGCTCCTAATATTCAGGTCCGTGCATGTGCATAGCCTGTGCCTTAAAAAATCAGCTACAGCCCGAGCATGGTCACATATTTGTGGCAAAGATCAATCTCCTGATGTTTCGGGGACTGACCTTCCCGGAGCAGTTGCTGTGCTGAGATAAAGCGTTGCTTGATAATTCGCATGGGGTCCAATGTCACGGCGGAGATTTATCACTTTCTCCAAGCTGAGAATTTGTCTTGCCGTATCTAACTCCGTGGGCAAAGGGGTTGCACGTGGCAGTTGGGTTAGTTCTGCCACAAACAGAGCTCTGAATTTGCACCTCCTGCTGACACCAGTATGCCAGCTTAATTTTTACTTTGCAGAAGCACTAATGGTTATTGAGCTGAAATGAGCTGTGAAAGTGGAGAGAACCACTGCCTCACAGCATCTAGCTTTCTCAGAAAGGCAGAATACAGACCAGCTTATTAAAAGCTGAAATCAGGATCATTTCTTGTATATTAAGTACAGTTATGTTAGAGGCATGATCTTAGGGCATAATCTTAAAAACTCGAGTTCTCATTGCAGTTCCAGTGCAAAGCACCAGTATCTCTGTAATTTCCTACTTTTGATCTTCTAAGATACCTCCTGCAGCTTGCTGGATTCTCAAACTCCTGGCAGTTTGCTGGATTAGCTAATCGTTTAGTTTCAGAGTTTTTGATTCATTTCCTGAAAACTCTGAGATTTCTTGGGCATTGCTTGGTTTAGGCGCTGTTCTCGCAGGGTCACTTTGGAGCCATGTAACGGTCAAGCAAAGCAGCTTTGGAGGAGGGAGTCTGCAGAGGAAGGAGAGGAATCTCAGGCCTTGCAAAACATTCAATCTCGAGGCATCCTGAGGTGGGTGAGGGCTCAGAGAAGCGAAGGTTACGTTTTGATTCATCCTCCAAGGGCCAAGCAAGGTCTGCTGCTTGATACAAGATTGGTAGCCACGAGATGCAGAGGATCAGTTGCTGGTTCTGAACTCCACTCACTCCTGTAAGAAGGAAATTCTCAACACAGATATGAGAACTGCACTGGGGAATTAAAACAGAGCAAAACACACAGTGAATACGAGTATTTAAGTGTTAGGTTTAGATTCCTTTCCCAGGAGAAGGGAGCATTCACTGCTCTGGCTTTCACTGGGGACTGAGATTCGTGGCCAAGACATCTTCAGCTTCACTGTTCTCTCTGATATTGGCTTTAGGCTCCCCGACCTGCAGTGTGGTCATAGATGGACTTCAAAGCAAGTCCTGCATGCACAGGACCAGCCTTGCACAGCCTTGACCTTTTGTGAATTCAGAAAATCTCAGGGCTGCTGAGCAAGGAGGAAAAGAAATATTTGTAAAATAAGGCAGCTGGCATTCTTGAGAGGATTCAAACCAGATAAAGTGAAAATAAACGTGGCTAGGCTTCTTTCCTCTACGGATCCTGGTTTCCTGCGACCCACCTCCAGCCTTTCTCTCTCCACAAGTGATTCATGTGGGAGTAGCTCTTTGTGAAGATCCACAGATAAAGTTATGGCAGGTTTCCAAAGGCATTCATGGCTCCTGGCAATCTGTTTTCCTTTAACGTAATTATATCCTTGTGGGGGATAAATCTAGGAGAAGATTAAGAGAAAAAAAAAAAAGAAGAAGAAAAGAAAAAAACAGGCATTTCAGCATTGGAGGAAAAAAATCAGATTTTAGCCTGTGAGATGGTGCTCTGTTTCTCATGTCCCAATTAATTGGTAACAGGGAAATTGTTTCAGAAATGACTATCTCTGCGGTTAACCTTGAGTGCACAGGGGTGGGGGCTGGTGTATTCTTTTTTCAATTTATATTAATTCTGGTGTCATTCTCATTATCTTGCTCATGTTGCTAGGAGCTTCAGGAGCTAGCCTTCAAAACAATAGATCTGTGCTATCGTTTGGACAGCCCGGAAAGCATTACTGTGGCCAGAGATTTGTGCTCCTTTTTTGTGATATATTCAGGACCTAATCAAGCCTTACTGCCCATAAGTTCTTGTGTAACATAACTTGGTGAATGTTCTCCAAGGTCTGACAGGTGTATCCTGCTCTAAAAAAGATTGTACCCTTCAGATGTTGGAAATGCCACAGAAGAAAATGTGAAAGGGCAGCAGAAAATGTGAACTCTTAAAAATAGCCTCCGATTCGGCTTGCGTAACCGCATGGTATTAAGCGTGTCTACAAAAGCTTGCCATTGTGGGGCTCTTCTGCAGGCTTGGGTTTTAATGGCTTGTGAATATGTAAGTTTGCTTCCCTCTCCAGTCAGGGAAAATTACAGTCTTCCTGTGCCCTCCGTTCTAATGATGTTTTTAGTTTCGTAAGAGCCGATTTTGTAACATGAATGAAATTGCCATGTCTTTCGTTTATGCCGTATCAGTCCTTTAAAATGCACCTTGTGTTAATGTATTTCTTCATAATTAATGTATTGCAAGTGCTGAGCACCATCACATCATCAGATGGCTCAGAGGTTCAAGAGCTTTGTTCTGAACCAAGGGGGTCTGGGCACAACCCAGTACTGGGAGTTGCTGCTAACTCCAGACAAGATGTAATAATTTCCTTTCAGATAATATAGGAAGCCACGGTGGTGTAAAACTTGTTAGAACAGATTATGCCGTGAGATAAACTGCCATTCATAAAGATTTCCAGCTTTTGGCATAGGGAAATAAATGTATGAGAAAGAAATATTAGGAAGCAGACTCTTATCTCCGGTCTCAACTTGATTCTTATCCCTGCGAATACATAGATCCTGCAATTTATTCCTGTCTGTTGGTATCTGTTGTCTGTCTGCAGCCAGTGATTAGCGTTGGATGTTTAGCTCTTTACAAACATTGTGATTTCTACAATGAGCTGGTAAGAAATTGCGAAGTAGGCTGAAATTTAAAGATGATGCAGAGTGAACGCAAGAGAAGAAGAGATTGGCTAGAATGCATTCCAGGACTTCTGGGTTATAATACTCTTCTAAGAGATCTATAAAAATAGATTGGGAAATAGAAAAGTAATTGGCCTTTCAGAAGAGTCCTAAGCAGATGGGGAGAGGGAGCAAAATGATGTAGCAGGGCTTCCCTAGCTCTGATTTCTGTAATGCTATGTGGTTGCAGTTCCCTCTGCTCCTCCTGCGAATGTGTCTGCTGAAGCGGTGAGCTCGACCCAGATCCTCCTGACGTGGGCCACGGTCCCCGAGCCGGAGCAGAACGGGCTCATCCTGGGCTATAAGGTACATGCAACTGCAGCATCGCGCTTCCTGGACCTTTAATGTCTTACCTAGATGTGTTTCTGCATTTGGTATTTATAATTCATCTTTTGGATGTTATTTTCCATTACTTGCCAGGAAAAGATATTGGAAGTGTGCTAGTTTTGAAAGGGCTAGTTGCTTGGTATGAGTATGAGCTCATTTTGTATTTGGTGAAAGAGGAATCCAAAATTCCTATTTTGTGCGTTATAATCATTTACTTTCTGTATTTGTATCCGTTTATTCTCCAGATCCTTTTTAAGGCAAGAGATTTAGATTCTGAACCAAAGAGCCAAGTGGTAAGAGGCAACCACACTCAGTCCTTCCTGCTGTCCGGCCTGAGGAAATTCGTGCTCTATGAGATCCAGGTGTTGGCGTTCACACGTATTGGAGATGGAGTCCCCAGCTTTCCTGCAGTTATAGAAAGAACCAAGGATGATGGTGAGTTTAGGAGATACCAAAATAAATATCCTATTTCATTTTTTTCATACCATTTAATTTTAATTTTAATGAGGCAAGTATAGACAATAACCCAAACTAAGGCTTTTTGGGTTTTATACATTTTTTTTGCAATTTTAAACTTGAAGGACTTGATCCTTACCTATTATAACTCAGCGTGGTTCCTTTGGTTGTGGGCTGAGGATTGGAAAAAACACTGAAAGTCACGGCGCCCATTTTCTTCTTTCTTCATAGCTGATCAAGGGGGAAAATAAATCAAAAAATATTTGTTCTCTGCAGCTTGATGTAGACAATTTCATTTGAAGAGAATTTTTAGAGTCCAATTATGAATTCCTATTGAAGTTCAATCACGGCTGTAAAAAAAAAAAAAATACTGCAGTTGGAATCAATAAACCAATTCGGGTCTGACTGGCCTGAACTAAGATTGGGAATTTGCAACTTCAGAAATGCAGACTCTGTTTTTTTCATGGAAAAAACAAGATGCTGACCCTGGAAGATGATCGGATCGGCTTCCCTTTGTATTTCCCTCCAATGCTTCCTGTGAACTCAGGGTTTCCCGAGTGCAGTTTGATGTGTTGAAAGAACTGGAGCAACCTCCCCCTTGGCCCGATCCCGTTTGAACACGGCTGTGCGCTCCGAGCATTCCCGCTGGTGGAGTTTTATGGAAATTTAATTCAGCTGTTAAATGTTTTTTGGCTTGGCAGATGGCAAAGTTACCTTTGGCTTTGTTGCTTTTTTAGCATTCAGTAAAAGCCAATGTCTGGGTAAAGAGGCTACTCTTTATTACTGCCAGTGAAAATGAGCAGAAACACTAGTCTCCCTTTTTTTTTCATGCAAAAGGAATGGAATAAACATTGTTTTCTACAAACAGCTTCATGGAGGTGATTTTGTTGGTCTGAAAATGTTTTCAGATTCCAGGCCAAGGGCCGGAGCCCACGTTGCTCTTGGGAATGAGGTCGGAGCTGGGCTCTCCGGGGCAGAGGGGCAGCAGCTCCCGGGCGTTTGGGTTGTTTTCTCCATGTATCTCCTGGGCCTCATCTTGGCTTTTTCTTCAAATGGGAGCAAAGAGAAGTTACCGTTAGCACAACTCTGCCAGGAGAAAAAAATGTCCTCGCAGGACTGCACGTACCAGGGAATAATGAGAAATATTTTAAACCTGTTTATTGAAGATGACCCCATTACAGCAGCTCCCTCCTTCCGTATGCGCTGGCAAATGATACAAATTGTTCTTCCATCTCCGCTCTCCCGCTATAAACACGATGTGTCTCCTCTGGGCTCCACTTAATTAAAAGTAGCATCGAGGGGACTGCAGGTGGAATTTGTGCCGAAGGGGAAATTTTGCGCATGCAAATGTAGGAATTAGCATCTCCTCCCCCGTGAACCCGCCACGGTCAGTGCAGCCACCAGCCGCCCCTGTCAAAGCGCCTCTAAAGCTGCCGGGGGTCCTGCTGGTTAAAATGCACACGTAAAAATCATCGGGTGGTTGGAAGCTGGATGGACGGATGGACCTCAGTGCTCCCAGGCCCCGGGTGTCCCTGGAAGGGGCAGCCCCGCTGCCTTGGTGCCCGGTGGGCAGATAACCGAGCTCTGTTTCCCCGTGCAGCCCCTGGGCCGCCCGTGAGGCTGGTGTTCCCCGAGGTGAGGCTGACGTCCGTGCGGATCGTCTGGCAGCCGCCGGAGGAGCCCAACGGCATCATCCTGGGTAAGGAGAGCGAACGTGGGGCAGAGTTTACTGGGGCTGGGTGGGAGACCTTCAGCAGACAAGAGTTCACCTCAGTTCTGAAAATGGAGAAGGAAAAACTCACGCTTTTTGCTCAGTTCTCACCCTTTTAGACCCTTCTGCTTCTAACTTCACTGCCATAATTCAAGTGTGTTTTTAGTCTTTTAGGGTTATTCCCCACAGCATTCCTCTTGGGGGCAGAGGGGGCCTGCTTTGATTTTTACTGTGTCGGTGACCTCCCTTTAAGTGAGGACTAGCCCTGCGTCGTGTTTAAATCTTGAACCAGGAGCTCGCAGCGTTTGCACAGGTGTGTGGTTTCCAGACGCGCTCAGGAGGTGATCCCGCCACCTGAAGCAGCAGGGAAAACATCGGATGTGACTCACAGGCAGCAGCTGCAGGGATTTTCTGAGCACATGAAAGAGAGAGGTTGCCTGAAACTGGTCATCAGACAGCTGCCAGGGACAGAACCACACTAGGTCCCACCGCAGCTCAAGGAACCTCAATGTCTGATTGTCTTCTGCGTCTGATTTATCGTCTTTTCAAGGAGCTGTGTCCTATCAGCTTGTTCTCTGTAGAGATTAGGATTTGGATCACAGGATGTGGTTAAGGACGTAAGAAAGATCTTTTGATACCAACGATGAGAAAGTACAACTGGTGCTTTGCTACCCAACCTGTGTTCCAGTGTCTTACATTGCTGCATCTGGCCTTGTCTGCTGTAAGCTGTGCGGGGTAGGAGCTCTTTTATTCTGGCTTTGCACGCTGCTTTGTGCAATATATCCCATCCTCAGCTGGTTCCAGCTCGTTACCACTTTGTTGTATGATAAAACTGTACAAATATAAGGCTAGAAGGAGGGGTTTCTCTTAAAGCATACTTGATGTGTAACTAAACTTTGCAAGACCCTTGTTAATTTATTGCGCTTTTTAAATAAATTTGCAGATAGCCTTTTTTACCCTCTTAACTTCTAGCCTAAATATCCGGTGATAATTGACCATGCTTGCTAGTTCTGGTCCTGGCCCTACACTCCTGGTATCGCGTTCCAGGACACTTGGTGCTGCCCTGATTTGACTTGTTTGAGACACTGGTGTTGTAACTAAGTAGGTTGGTGACCCACTGTTAACTCCTACCCCTTTTTTGCAGGGTGCTTCCACGTCAGTCACTGCTTTTGAGGTGCATTTAGCTTTTTCTTTGCAAGAAAGAAAACACCTTACATCTAACTGATTCCACACACTGTCTACCAGTTAGCAGGATCACTTGAAGGGACCTTCTCCTTTAGAGGACTTGTAACCTCTCGTGATTTGGTGTTATCCTTGAATTTTGGAAGTAGCTGGGCAATTCTAACAGCCAAATTATTAATGAAAATACTCAGGATATATTCCCATAAGGCCTTACTTAATATGTCCTCCCAATTTTTAACTCAGTTATTGATAACAACATTTTGACTTGATTTTCCATGTGTTGTAGGGCTTTTCTTAGATTCTGTTTCTTTAGGGCTATGTGACACCATATCAAATCCTTACCTAAAGTCAGTGTGGATCATATCTGTTATTTCCACCTGGCCAATTATCAAAATGGAAAACAGGTTATTTAAATATTTATTATTAGTTCTAGGCAAATTTATATTGGCTGCTCTGTGGCACCTTGTTATCTTCATGCATGCTTATATTGACTCCTGTTTTGTTCTTGGATCTTCCTGGGTACTGAAGTTTAGCTTGTTTTGCCTGCAGCTCCTCAGGTCTTTCTTTCACCTTTTTAAAAGATAAGGTCCCATGTTTGCCCTTCCAAAATGCTCTGGGACTTCACCTGCCCTCCACAAGTTCTTGAAGATAATCACTAATTATTCCGAGCTTGCTTCAGCTGGTTGCATAAGCACTCTGGGGCAAATTTCATCAGGCCTTTCTGACTTGATTACATCTAGCTTAGCTAAATATTCTTTAACCTGATCTCTATTCTAGCCTGCATCCCTTCTTCTATTGTCAGTTCTAATTTGTGTTAAATATCTAGTCGATATCAACCTTTTTTTTTTTTTCTCTTTTTCCTTTCTTTTTTTTTCCCCAATTTCTGTGAAAGTAGAGCAAGTTGAGCTAGCAGCCCTTCCATTCTGTGCCATCCGCCCTGTGTGCATCTTCATTGCAGGTAGCAGACCTGCCCTCCTTCTGTCTCTCTCATTTCTATTGTATTTAGAAAACCTTTCTTCTGCCTTTGATGCCCTTTGTAAATTAGAACTTCCTTTGCACTTTAGCCCTCCCGATTTTGTCCCCATGTGCTAGTGCTGTCTATTTATACGCTCCCTTAGCAATGTGTCCCAGCTCCGCTTTTTGTGCAATTCAGTTTTGATTTTTGAGGTCATTAGTGAGCTCTGAATGCAAACATATTGGGCTCCTAACATCTTTTGTCTGCATATGGATAGTTGAACCTTTTATTTTTTTGTCTCCTTTTAAACAGTCTGCTAACCTGAATTCCCTTTTCCCTTAGAAATCCTTCCCAGGAGACTTTACCTCCCCATTCCCCACATCTACCTTTTTGAAGTCTATTGTCTTTATTGAGCAGTTCTCACTTCTCTGGTTCTTTGGGAGTAGAAAAATTGAGGTTTGCAGAGGAAGTCATCAGGTGCCAGTGTCAGAGAGAAACAAGTAAAAACCACTCCTGCTGGGTACTGCTGTAATCTTGCCTAAGAAGAGTGGAGTACTTCAAAAAATGATAAACAATGTAGTACAGGTTGCAAGTTTATTATTTTTTTCCTGCACACCTCTTCACCTCATCACTGTAACGAGCATTTAAAACAAAACTGTAGCATCACAGGCCCTGAAGTTGGATTACTGGAAAAAAATAAGTTAGCATAATTTTGCAGTGTGCCCCCTTATTCACTGGTGGGGCTCAAAAGAAAAAACACCTGCTTTGCTAGAGCAACTCGTACTCAGAGCCTTTGAACCAATGTTCCTGCTCTGCTAGCTCTGTCCTCTGAGTATACAAGCACCTCTGCAGCAGCTAACATCTTTGTAATCTGTATCAAAACATGTTCTAGCATTTCCGAGCGAGATTAGCAGGATGAAATACTGGCAGGCACCAAGAGGGAAAACCACTTGTTTGTTTGTTTAAATATTTTACTGTGGAAGCTTGGTGAGTATTTTCCCTTTTGGGAGTGTTCCGGTAGCCATCTGAGCCTTAACTCTTCTTTGTGGCAGTCCATCCACCTTGCACCCAATGTAGCTTCTTTAAATACCACTGAATAAAAATGGTGCTTATTGTACCTGTGCCTACTTCTCATCTGCAACTTTTCCCTGAAAATGAGAGCTCCTTCAGCATCTTTCCAGGCCCTGGTTAGTATTCCTCATGGTATTCTTCTATTTAACGTTCACCTGAAGCTTATTGCAAAAGAGTGCAAGAACTCCACTGAGAATTATAACCAAAATTGCATGTAATCCCTGTTTGCAAATTCATATTTTGATCCCAGGCTGCATTTGCACACCCACTGGCCCTTAAACAGATAAGCAGTAAAGTCAACAAACCGGACTGCAGCCCCACGAGGCAGACCATAACCTCCCAATATCGTTTGGCTTTCCCCAAGTTCTGTGACTAATTAATAAAGGTTTGTATCTGTGGTGCATCGTGGCCTGCGTGAGCGGGCGCTGTCAGTTCTGCGGGGCTTTGTATGGTGATGAGCTTGAAAGCTTCTTGATATTCATGGCGTGTTGTCGTCTCCCTGCCTGTTTGCTTTGGGGAATCTGGTGCTTGTGTTGCAATGACCTAACATTTAACAGGCAGTTTAAACTGTTGCCTTTTATTGAGTTCGGGAAGTGCAGCTCATGAAACTGCTTGCAGTTGGGGAGGGGAAAAGGAGGGGGGGAAAAAAAAAAAGAGATGCTAATGCAAAAATAAGTTGTATTTCAATGAATAAACAAGCTCCAAAGGAGCTGATCTTTCAGGCTTTTTTTATGCTAGTATGGCCTGGACAATGACAAGACTCCCCTTTGCAGAAGAGGTTTGGGATGCTTTATATTTAAATACATTTAAAAAAGAAAAAAAAATAGAAAATGGTAAAAATGCCTTAAATTCTTCTAATGCATCATCTGTAATATGTTCCTCTTCCCAAAGAGTTTGCTTTGGTCACCTTCTGAAGTTTTTACCTTCACTCATAGCCTGTGACTTCCTAACTAACACGCATCTTGCTGTAATCCAGCAAGGGAGGGACCTTCCCGTGCCAGTTGCCGTGTCAGAGAAGCCCTTGCTGGGTTTTCTGCTTTTAAAAGAAGAGAATTTGTCTGTCTTTGATGGCATTTCCTGAATCTCCTTGCTCTGTGCCCGAGAAGCACCCGCTTAGCTCCCCGCCTACACGTTTAAACCGTTTGCCCTGTTGCAGCATCATCTCTTAAGGTAGTTCTCTTCCCTGGAGCATTTTAGCTCCTGGATGTTGTTTGTAGATGGCAATCGCATCTCCACTGACTCCTCGCTGACCAGCTACCCAGCCAGGCCCCCCGAACCCCTCTCTGTACCAGTTTCACTTCATGTAACTTGTTCTTCATGCCTCGAGTTTTTCTTACACTACTTCAACCTTGATGCTCTAATCTTTCCCTGCACATTTCTGTGGCTTTTTGTTACTTTTGAGTGTCCTTTTTCAACTGCTGCAGCTTTTATAACTGCAATTGCATTTATTGCCTCTTACAGCCTCGAGCATACATTAATTTCTCTTTGAATGCTTTCCATTTACCTCTATTGATTTGGCTTGTTTGATTTCACCCAACATTTCCTGCCTTCTTCCATCCTTTGTTGTTGATGCGTCAACCTAATAATTTTATCTTTTTGATCTTGGCTTAGCCTTAATTATTATCCAAGCTGTCCCTTAAGTACTGCATCTTCTGTGTCACTGGGAAACAAGAAAAGCAGTGCCATTTATGACAGTGCATCTTCACTGCCCTGAATTGTCTAATAGGAGAGAGCAATCTAGGAGATCAAAATTAAGGTCCTGAGTATCTCTTGAGTGGCTTGTAAGTAGTAATAAGTGAGCTGGGTTCAGCAGCAGGGGTTCCATATGTTCCTTTCGATCAGAATAAGGGAAATGTAGAAGTGAAGCCTCTGGCTGGGGTAAGTTTTCCCAAAATGCTCAAGAAAACCATGTGCCGCGTGCTGTAGGTGTCCCTGCTGGAGCAAGAGGGTTGGACTAGATGATCTCTAGAGGTCCCTTCCAACCTCAACCATTCTAGGATTCTGTGAAAACAGATATTTTCTTGGCCTGGCAGGGGAGGACAGTGAGGGCCACTGCTTTTTCTACCGAGGGACCCTGAAAGCGAGTTTGTGTAGCCTGTCAGAGACACTGTGATTTTCTCTTTTTCATGGCTAAATTAGTTTCTATGCTAGCCAAATACTCACTCTTATATGAGTTATTGTAATGGCCTAGATACGTATATGTTCCTTTGATTAATCTGTGCATGTTTGTAATTGGCTTTCCAGCATGAGCACCACCATTTAACAGTAAATAGCTATCTCTTTCTCTTCCCTCCTTACATTTTAGCTGCACTTTCTATTTTAAAAGGTTTAGAAAAGAGGGGAAATTGTTCAACAATGATATGTCCCAGATAGCATACTTATCTTTTAATAACTAGATAAATCAAGTTTGCTATTCTTTTAATGTTCTGTGCTTCCCTCCAGGTCTTATTCTTTACGTCTCATGTCCCCTTATCAAACTTCTTTTGCCATCTTAGCTACTCTTCCTTCATCTTTCCCACTGCTGTAAAATTTTCCGTAGTGCTTTTCTTTTACTATTTTTCCCTTTTATGGAGATCCTGTGCTTGGGTTCTTGCTTCTGCTTTCTGCACTTCCGTATAAATTGAGAAGCTGATAATGTATCCCTTTCTTCTCCTCTTTACTATACATCTTCTTTCTGTGGACTTTAAAAAAGAGAATTAAAATACTATAAATACTATATACTATACTAAAAAATAGTGTGGTGAAGTACACAGGACCAGTAATGGAAGAGTTGATGCAGTGGATAAAAGCAGGCAGTTGACTGGTGGAAAATATGATTGTCCAAGTTGAAGAGTGTACGATTTTGCCAGGCTCTCAGCATGCTCATGTTCCGTTTTTAACTGGAAATCTAGCATCTCACTCTAGCTGAGATGTTATTTGAAGACTGTGCCTGGCACAAACATTGCTGCTTCCTTTCTAGAGGTGCACATGCCATCAGGTTTGTTCCATGTAAGGCAGATGTGGCTGTTGCCCAAATTCCCTAGCAGCTTCTGAAGAAAAAAGAAGGCAAGGAAGCGCTAATGAATCGTTAATGCCACTGCAAGAATCAGCACGCTGAACTAACACCATCTGTATCCCAATTAAATTCTAGTGCTCCTCAGGGAATGCCCCCAGCACACAGTTGTGTGTTTGTGCCACTTACTCTAGGGAGTGCAGGAACTGTGTTTGCATCTCTCCTGTGCATGAGTCGTTGGCAATTGTTGCCTAATCAGAGAGAAAAACATACCATTGATTTTGCCTAATAACCACCGGGAAGATAAAATTCTTAACTCTTTTACACCAGCCTTCATGAATGAAGCACTCCAGGTTCAGCTCCCCTGTTCTCTTTATGGCCAGGAGCTGATGGGAGTTCAATTTCTGGTTGGGATGTAAAGTACAAGAGGAAGAAGTTGTGTCTGGTGTCAGCTGAGCCCTTTGGAGGATGAGGAGAACCGCAGCCTGCCTCCGCTCAGCTGTTTGGATTTGGATTTGTTGGCTGCCCTGTGTAGTTTCATGAAGCGTTTAATCACAGCCCATATTCAGCCTGTGCAGCAAAGCCCCACTCCAGTCCTGGTATTAATTGATTTTGGAAGTTAGCAGCTGGGCTGAAGGTTACCAAGAAAGAACCTGATTGAATTGCTCAGTCTACAGAATAGATTTGAACATTTGGCAGGTCCTCTTTGGGGGGCAGTTGTTGTTAGTGGTGCGTGAGAGCTCTGCAAGCCCTACTTTGCACAGTTGGGTCATCAATAATGCACGATAAACTGTAAACTCATAATTGCTTGGGCAGGTTTGACGGGAGACTATTGTTTACAGTCGTCAACAAAATTGATTATTACGAGCTGCATGGTTCAAGCAGGACCTCAGAGCTGGCCGGCTTCTTCCTTGGGCTGCAGACAGGCTCACTAAGGTTGAATGACAAAGGAAAGATGCTCCTTTTGGCAGTTCCAGCATTCGCTGGGTAGTTACAGATGAGCAGGAAAGCTGAGGAAAAGGCAACTGCAGAAAGCAGGAGCAAGTGCTCACTTGGGTGGGATGAATGCTGCACAGTGTGGGCCCTCGAGCTGCTCTGCAGCTGGAAACTTTGTAGCTTCACTCAGTGCTGAAATTGTTTGAGAGAGAAAAAACAATGTGCGAGTATATGTGTGTATTTGTGTTGGATGGAAAGCTGAATAAAGAGTGTTTGCCTGAACTAGCTCAGACAGAAGGGAGTGATTGCATGGACTCACTTTGCTCCTCCACCTTTTCTTGAGGTACCAGTATGCTTAGGAAAGATTAAACTCTTTTGGTACCTTGTTTGTATGAAGGACGGAGAATGAAGTAAGTTTCGTGGCAGGTAATATGCAGTAGACTCTTCAGTTTGTCCCGGTGTGTGCAATTTCCCTCATAAGGGAATGCGTCTGATGGGGAAAGGCTGATATAAAGCAGAGATGTAAAGCATTAAAGGAAGCAAATTACTTTGTTCTAGTCTCAGGTAAATGAGTAATTATGATTAAATTAGTAGCTTTGGTGCTCTTTTCTCCCTGCCAGAGAGCTGTATAAGAACCCTAACCCTTTTACTCTCTCCTGTTGGTGCTGTGATTTCAGGGTATCAGATCGCCTACCGCCTGGCCAGCAGCAGCCCCAACAAGTTCACCACGGTGGAGGTTGGCTCCACAGTGCGGCAGTTCACGGCCACAGACCTCAGCCCTGAGTCCGCCTACATCTTCCGGACCTCAGCCAAGACCCGGCAGGGCTGGGGGGAGCCGCTGGAAGCCACGGTGATCACTACAGAGAAACGAGGTAAGGTCGGCAGCCACCGATTGAGGTGCTCTCTGTTACACACCTTGGAGCCTGGGCTGCTCTGCGGGGAATTTTAAAAGCAGGCTACAGCCTGTATACCTCCTCCTTCTCACCCCATAAACGTGCCCCTAAAGCACAGCAGCATTGTGATTTTTGGAGACCTGGTGAACAAGACAGGCTTTTACAAGGCAAAGTTCTCCTAAGCTGCCAGGCTGTTGGAGATTGATTTTTCCATCAGGCGCTATGTTAGCCCTGTGCAGCCTTCCTTCTGCAGTCTGATCTTTTCGTTCAGCTTTCTCATCTTCTGGAAAGTTTGCAGTCTTGAGAAAGAAAGTGATGGATTAATTATATTGATTAGGGAAGCCAAAATGAGAGCAGGTGGTTTTGCAGAGTTTCTTCAAGCAGATCCTCCATTGCACCCCACTTCTGACCAAATGTGCTAGTAATTACTCTGTCCTTTCACTGCCGTGCACTCTAGCAGAGCATTTACATCTGGATTGCCTAGAAAATTTCTGCCTCTTGCATCAGCCACAAAATGGTTATTCACATTTTGAATCCTCAATCAAACTCTGTTCTGCAGGGAAACTACTTGAAGAAAACAGGAGTTACACGTGTGTAACTGGATGCAGATGCTTAGATACCAAACACATCAAAATATGGCAGATAAAGTGTTACAGAATCTTTCCTTTTAAGTTGCACGTATGCCTTGTTCCACAGCAGAACAATACCACATCCCTTGGGCCGGCAAAGTCAAAAATTAGCCAGGACAATGTCAACAGCACCAGTCTCTTGTGCACTGTTGGATTTGGTGCTGCTCTGGTCCGTTGTGCTGTTTGGGTGTTGATCTTTAAGAAAACGTCACCCTCAAAAATTACAACCATGCAACTCCTGTGATTTATAAAGATAATAGTTCAGAGGAGAATATTGTAGCTTCACACCTAGAGCAGCCCCTATCAACATCTTTCAACTAGTGCTTGCATTTTTGTTTGAGCTTCTGTGCCTAGAGCCAGGCTCTTCCCTCAGTCTTGCACTATAATAAAACAAATTATATTTACTTCTTGATTTGTAAAATGTTGCTACCCAGCAGCCTCTCACTTTAAGTCCTTTCAACATTAATGCAACGCTAAGGATTTCCTATGCCTGGCTATCACACTGTTTGCCCATAAGGTCTTCCTTATTATGTTCCTGTAAAACTGCTTTAGAAAAAGCAAGCTATTGGCCCAGCCACCAACAGGGAAGATCAGTGAGATGCATTTCAGCTACCTTTGGCTTGTCTGATTGGTGTTAAAATTCCTGCTGACATAGCTCTGCAGGCCCAGTGTAGCCTTCTCCGCACGTAATGGTGCAGTCCCCACGGAAAGCATCTCCAGAACTGTATTAGGAATCCTGAAGTGCCTCTGCTGAAGATACTGTCCATCAGATAGATTTATCAGCTTCACTTTTCTTCTGCCCTTGTCTGACTGCTGTCAAAGTGGAAGCTGAAAACCTCCCAACATGTGAAAGTTTAAGAAAAGCCCAACAGGCCCATCAAAGTGTACGGTGGAAGCTCGGAGCACAGAGGAGCCTCTTCTTTTTTAATAAAATCTGCTCGGATTTCCCAGGCCATGCGCAGGCTGTTGCTGGATGCACAATAGCTCACTGCAGTACTGCCAGCTCCTCTGCATGAACTATGATCCCTTGTTGCTATCAATCCTATAGGGTTATCTTGAATAGGCAAGTCATAATGTAAAATGAACCCTTTTTCTTTTTGATGGATGGCTGTACTGAGTCTGTAGGCATGCTCTGAACTGAGTCCCAAGGCTCTGAGAGTTAACTGAAGTGATCCCGTATGGGAGGTGGAGAGAGAAAAATGTGTAACCTCACATTGGCAAGATTGATACGAGGACATGATAATGAAATTTATCCAGTGCAGCCGTTCCGGTAACAAGTAAATAATAAACAAACCCGGGACTTACTTATACGACGATAAATATCCTAAAGTAAAAAAAAATAAACATTTACTTTCCATTAATAAAAATACATTTAAAATGCCTGTAGTTCCTGATAATAAGGGAGACAGGCAATGAAACTGGTTACTTTTATCCATTTAATTCCTTGAAGAATTGCAAATAAAACTTCATATTTTACAATAATGCCTGTTATTAGTGGATCCCCAAGCTGGATTGTAGCTATGCTTCCCGGAGAGCCTTCTGCAGGGCTTTGAATTTCCATAATGGCAAGGTACCCTTTAGGAGAGTTAGCACCAGGGACCAGGGCAGAACTGAATCAGAGGATGTTCTGTAGCTACATGCAGAAAGGAATTGCCATATCTGCCATTAAAAGGGCTCTATGGAGTCGTATGGCCTGGCCACACATTCCTGCACGAACCGCTCACCTTGGCATTTGCTTGTGGCTAAACCCTCACAAATAAACTCTTTATACTAATGGTTTTGTACAAACAGTCAGGAAATATATCTCCCAGCACGGGAGATTTTAAGATCCCCCATTAGCAGCAGACAGCAACCCAGTCATGGGAGACTGACTGCAAGATCTGACCTGCCCAAAATTGCAAGCTGGATAAAGCTTATCAGCAAAGAGTATTAAATCCCCGCAAGACACTCGCTTCCCCTGATAGAATAACCCTGAATACCTGTCTCAGCCTGTCAGTGTAAGGCATTGACCTTTTGCATTGTACTTTGGATCGCACGCTGCCGGCACCGAGGGCTTCCTACAGCTAATAGCTTACAAATCTTTTGGCACTGATGTCAGCAGGACTGTGCTGCAGAGAAATACCAGGACGTACAGGGAATGGTTTTAGGGGGTGGCAGGGAAATGAAGTGCTCGCCGTAGAGAGCTCTGAAGAGTCACGCGCTCTGAGGTATGTTTATGGAAACAAGTGCTGATGAAGTTGAATTGAATTGCCTCTCAAAGGCAAGTCACTGCAGTGTCTCCAATCAATTCCTGCTTTATTACATGCCACACATTTTAATCAGAATCAATAATCTTCATGATAAACAATTAAACAATTATTCCTCACTCTATAGAGTTTCTCTCTTGAAATCGATGGGCTGCGGAGACCCAGTGACGGGGAAAGGAGATCTATATTGAAATGTTTAGGGACCGGCGTGCTCACACCTGCATTTCCATTGCCCACCTCAATTAAAGGTGTATTGTTAATTACTCCGGGGAAGTCTCTCGACACCGGGACTGGTTGGTTTAACTTTGCAGTGCAAGGTCGGCCAATGTGAAGGGAGGAAGAGGGAATGTCTGAAAGGGCAGACACCCAAGCCCTGAATCTGTGTTATCTCCAGCCAGGAGCTTGGAAAGAGCAGCGAAACCCTGCATGCCGTGGGCTGCTGGTGGTTCCTGCTTGCCAGAGATAACTGGTGCAGGAATTCAGGATCTGCTGTAACTCCTGCACTTGGGCTCTGCTCCACACCAGCCTCTTCCAGCTTGTCTCTTCCTCCTCTTCACGCCACAATGGGGGACCAGCTGGTGGAAGAGCGAGCTACATAGCACAGAATGAACTTGGCTAGCTACAGATTGCAGGCCCCCGGCATCAGGCAGTGAGCACAGGGTAAGAAAATGGACTAGTTTACAGAGCAATTGTAGCTGGAAGTGCACCTGAGTTTTGTTTGAGCTTGCTCTTTTTGGCTGCTTGTCCTACAGCTTTAATGATTCTCTGTTAACCTGCCACTCATTTGGTCATCTTCTTCTAGAAAGGGATATGCTGAAGGTGTAGGTATCAGCGACTTAGTTGCGGTGTCTGTTTTATGGGCTATTAGAGAACATGGCTATTCGATGATGACCTTTTCCTCAGGGAGCTAAAAATCAATTTTACTGCTCCTCTTTACAGTAGGAGGCTAAGAAATGTTATGACTTGCATCCTTCGCATGGCAAATCCACAACTTCACTCTCCTTTGACTTTACCACCATGAATATACAGTTACACTCTTTCTTCTCACGTTAGCCTGAGCTTCCTCTCAAGGTAGTACCAAATTATGATTTAATTGCAGAACGACCAGCACCTCCTCGGCAGCTGACGACCCCCCAGTCTGATGTGTCGTCGCGGAGCCTGCAGCTCAAGTGGCTCCCTGGAAGCGATGGCTCTTCCCCAATACGGTACTTCACGGTACAAGTGCGAGAACTGCCAAGTGGAGAGTGGCAAACCTACTCCTCGTCCATCAGCCATGAGGCTACGTCTTGCATTATTGAAAGGTACCATATGACACCAGCAAGCACACAAATGCCAGTGCAGTCCACTTAAAATGGTTAGGAATCCAAAGCAAGCGTTATTTAGCCGCACAATCTCTTGGGGGGATACAGGTAAATCATAGAATCATAGAATGCCGAAGGTTGGAAGGGACCTCAGAGGTCATCGAGTCCAACCCCCCTGCTCACGCAGGGTCACCTAGAGCACGTGGCACAGGGCTGCATCCAAGCAGGTTTTAAAGATCTCCAAAGAAGGAGACTCCACAACCTCTCTGGGCAGCCTGTTCCAGTGCTTTGTCACCCTCACAGTGAAGAAATGCTTCCTTAAGTTCCTGTGGAACTTCCGATGCTTCAGTTTGAAGCCATTTCCTCTAGTCCTATCCCTGCCCACCACTGAAAAGAGGCCGCCCCCCTCCTCCTCACTGCCTCCCTTGAGGTATTTATACACGCTGATCAGGTCCCCCCTCAGCCTCATCTTCTCCAGGCTGAACAGACCCAGCTCTCTCAGCCTTTGCTCATAGGGCAGATGTTCCAGGCCCCTGATCATCCTGGTAGCCCTGCGCTGGACTCTCTCCAGCAGCTCCACATCACTCTTGTACTGGGGAGCCCAGAACTGGACGCAGTACTCCAGATGTGGCCTCACCAGGGCTGAGTAGAGGGGGATGATCACTTCCCTCGACCTGCTGGAGACGCTTTTCTTAATGCACCCCAGGATCCCGTTGGCCTTCTTGGCCACCAGGGCACACTGCTGCCTCATGGTCAACTTGTCGTCCACCATGACACCCAGGTCCCTCTCTGCAGGACTGCTCTCCAGCAGGTCCACCCCTAATCTGTACTGGTGTCCAGGGTTATTCCTCCCCAAGTGCAGGACCCTGCACTTGCACCTGTTGAACCTCATGAGGTTTCTCGCTGCCCAGTCCTCCAGTCTGTCCAAGTCCCTCTGGATGGCAGCACAGCCTTCAGGGTCAGGGTAAAGGGGAGTCACTCATCCCATTTTGGAGGTGGTGCTAGAAACAGGGATTTCCTAAAGGTCATGCAACATATCTAATTAAGATTAGGTTGAATGGATATTTTTCAAGCCCATATGAGAAGTTCAGCATGCCAGATAATGCTATGCAGACTAAACCCATATCTAACTATCCAGTGCTCTGGAAAATACAACTAGTTAAAAATCCTTTCAGTAGTGACTGATGTTACAATCCACTCTCATTTCTGTGTTGCAATTATCTCTATATGAACTCTTCCAGATGAAATGAGAGCCCTTTTTATCTGTATTTTCTATGCTGAAGCTTACAGATAGCATCAAAATGTTTAAACTGTGTTATTCAGCCTTCATTATATCCTCAGCAATGCTGTTGTAATTAAAGTCCATGTAACATCCATGGAAGCAATTGACTGGCTATGAGAAGGTTCTTGTTTTGCTGTCCATTTTCCCTGTGAGTGACTAGTCCAAGTCTGATTGCATCTAAAAGGCTCTGGGCTTTTGCAGAATTCAGTAGCTGAAGCATCCCAATGTGGATATCTAAGGTGTGTTATAAAAACATCCATGGTTATGGCTGCTCATTGGTTTTGTGACAGAAGATGGAGATACATTGCTCTCCTTTTGTCCAACTACAGAGAAAAAAACAGAAAAAAACACCAAAGGAAAATCAAAGAAAAAAAAAAAGACCTTGAAAATTACAGGACAAATATAGACCTGTTACATTGACATTGGTGGAGCTGTACCTGCCCTGAGTTATACACAGTATCTCTGCAGTCCAAACCTCTAAAATGAGGGAGACTGGCTATGTCATTTAGACTTAACATTGTCATTACTGAAAACAGGGGAGCTATATTTCAAGAAAGATAATTCAAGTTGCTGTAGGAAAGTGACAGTGCCCTAATAGGACAGAGCTACTGAAAACATTTCTTTTCCCTCTTGCTAAAAGCATTTTCCTGTGAAAGTCCAAAGAGTAGCATGTGTGTGATGCTAGAGTGCTGCCCATCAGAATGCATTATCCCTTGACGTTTAATCGTTCCTTGCAAGTAGCTTTTCTTGGGCCTGTAGTCAGTGCTACATCTGCCAGCTGGTGGCTAGACATTACCAATTAATTAGTTAAATCCCCCATAACTTACAGCTGGGAATTTCCAGCCTCTGCATGCGAGTCAAAAGGCAGCCTCCCCCACACCTTCTCCCTTGCAAGCCAAGCCAGAAAAATCTTCGCTAAGGTTGTGTCAGCTGGAAATGGCTCTTTGCATATCTTAAAGCACCACATATACAAAAGAGCTGCAGGGAACCTGTTGTTCTGTCTCTATTAAATAATCCAGGTAATAGCATTAATTTGAAATTCAATGGGAATAAAATGCAGTGATCATACGGTACGGTGTAGTGGATTAGTCAGAAGGCTGGCGCCTGAATTCCAGTGCCAGCTGTGCACTAACTGGCTGACTCTGAGTACATCACCTGCCTTCTCTTTTGTGGTTTTGCCATCTGCAAAATGAGGATGAGCTGCCCCACAGATGTGTTTTGTGCATCTCTCAGACAAAGCTTACACAGAACTTTGAAGGCTACGTTTAGCATAACCATACAGAACTATAACGACAGCCCCCTTGGCCCTTTCCAACAAGCCCCTCTCACAGCTTTCTCCATGAACTACAACTTAATATTTGCTTTCAGAAGCCTGTTGCAGTTATGAATCCATGCTTGTTTCCAAGAACTCAGACCAAAGGGAATCTGAGAAGATGCTGGTGACAGTAGCAGTATGAACACTCTCATTTCACATGGAAGGTGGGAGAAAAAAGGGAAAAAATGGTGATATGGGGAAAAGACAAAGAGCTTCAGTTGCCAATGACCAAATTCTTGAGACTTATTTTGAGGCAAGTCATGTCAGTGGGGGAGAATTCATCCCTCCTCTGTGTTTTTACAGCTTGAACCCATTCACCTCTTACAAACTGCGAGTGAAGGCAACGAATGATATTGGAGACAGTGACTTCAGCGCGGAGACCGAAGCCGTCACAACTCTGCAGGATGGTAAGTGCCAAGGAGGGAGCGATGGGGGCATCGCCTTGCAGTGGGTGCTCCCTTCTGCTCCTGGGCTTGCTGACCCTGCTGCAACATCCTCACCACTGCCTGCATTCCACGCTGTGGCTTTGGAGAGGGTGCAGTGAAGATTTGACATCAAACACAGATTTTCTTTTTCACAGGAGATTGATACAGGTAGTAACGAGGTTTGGCTGAATTAATAACAGGCAGTCTTAAGTGTCCTGCTGTGCCCTCTGATAATGAATCATACTTTCAGGAGTCTCCAAATGGAATTAAACTCTGTTTGATTGGCTTCCAAACTCTGCACTAACCATTATCTTTGCAGAAATTGAATAATTTACAAGAGTTCATTAAAAATAAATGTAGAACCGTGCATACATTTGAAGAAGTTTCTTCAATTGTTTTCACTTACAACCCACATCAGTCTGCAATATGGCAAAAATGTGGAGGTATAAGTAAGGAGGAGTAGGAAGCTCCTGCAAACATGAGCATTTAATCCTGCAGATCAAGGCTAATAAACTGTGAATGACATTGACAAGGCTTTTATTTTTAGCCTTAGAGATCAGCTTCTGATTCCTTGATTGTATAAAGCCATTGCCTCAATGCAGAAATAGCTCTCAAATGAGATTGCCAATGGGGAGAGGAATTCTCCAAAGTGTGAAAAAAGCATCACTGCTTACCCTTTGGCTGGGAGACTGCCCAGGGATGCTGCACCAGGATGCATATGTGTATATACAGTGCTAGGAGTTAAACGGCACTCGATGCTGCACACAGAATGACTCGTCAAATATGCCATTAAGATACGAAAGTAGGGAAGAGTTTTGCCAAGGAAGCTTTAAAGAACGTGATCTTGAGAAAGCCAGGGAATAGAGCTTAGGGATATACTAATTTAAATGAGAACCCATGTAATACCCAAACAAATGACGTGCCTTTTGAAGGCATCCTGACTTTTGGAACCTTTCTGAACAATAGCTGCTGTATTAGTGCAGGCTGTAACTGGTACTAATGAGGCAGTACTGACTTGCTGTCTCAGAACTGGAAATTTTATTTTCAATTCGCTTTGAATTGAGCTACAGTGAATCCTGGGTTTTGCTTGGCCCCCTTGCAACACAATGGGGAAACACTGAGAAAGCTTCTCACCTCCTTAACAAACTGTGAACGTTTTTTCTGCTGAGCAAACCTGGTGCTGCCACCAGAGCATTGCTCTGTGGAGGGCTGTGAGCTCCTGATAAGCTCCTGTGTGCTATAGGCTGCAGCAGAGGAATGGGTTAACCCATGGTAAATCCAGCTGTTCTGATTGAAATAATCTGTGAATACCTGACACAGACTCCTAAAAACAATGTGGACTTGCCCTAACTGGGGGAAAAGCAGCTCAGAAGATCTGCGAGCAGTTTGTTCCTGCTCTCAAGTAGATACTCAGCACGTTTGCCTGCCTTTCCAATGTACACAAGGTAGATTTAGGCCCTTAACTTTTCTCCTATCTGTTCTCATGTTGCCAGGCAGAGCAAGGGGAGAGGGAACTGGCTTCTGCCTGATTGCATTATTTATCCTCAGTGCCTCGCTTTGAGAGCCACCCTGTTGTAGCTGGGATAGGAAGCTCAGCAGTGAAGAATGAGAATTTGATGAATATATTGCTCATTTACTACCCTTTCATATTGATTTGCTTTTTTTTTTTTTTCATTGTTTAGTTCCAAGTGAACCACCCAGTTCTGTGTTAGTAACTCCCCACACTACTTCATCGGTCCTTGTGCAATGGCAGGTAGGTAAAACACAAAAATTACTTTGCTTCTCAGACAAATGTTGTTAGTTTTGACCTGTTGATCCTGCTGAGACTTTGCAAAGGATATTTTCCTGAGGTTGGAAGTATTCTAAGTCAAAATTGGAAATGTTGGAAGTAAAGACAAAGGACTGCAGCCAATTCCTCATTTTCTTGGTCTAGGCATTTATTTTAGTAGTAGATGAGAATTTCTGGCTGTTGCTCGAACTTTGTGCCCTGCAAAAGAAACCTTGGGAGGGAAAAAAGTTGGTAGAGAGATGCCCAAGATCGTTCCTCTCACAGGCTCTTTGGTCCTTTTATTGATATCAAAAGAACTGCCTGTTTACATACAAAGCTTCCAACAGATTGGAGTGTCAGTGAGGATCAGGTAATCAAAAGATCCATCCTTCACACTGTATGCTGTCCCCTTCAGCTGATGAAATAATCAGAAGTATATGCTGGGTCTGAGATCCTGTCCCTGCCTTTGAGGAACTCCACATAGGCTTTTGGCTCTTTGAAGGCTAAAATTCAGATTTCTTCAGAGAGAAGCAAGTTTCAGCTCGACACCGTATTTCTGTGTTGAATGAGAAAGTATTCATGCCAAGTCTGCATTTTATAAGCATTTCCTGTGCTTTCCTTTATCTTTCAATCCAATACTGGCCTCCTGGGATGTGCTAGAACATTTTGTGACCCAGTGCCTGTGACTTCTTTTTGTGGAGTAAGCGTTAATGGAGGGAACCCAGTGGGGTACTACAAGTTTTCTGTAACCTAGCTTGGAAAGCCTCTGCCCACCGTGCTCCCAAGCCAATCTGGTACGCATATAATAAGGATAGCAGTGGACAGCTTGCATTATAGTGAAAAATATACATAGGCATTTACAGTACAGATGGGGCTCCTTGCATTTTGGAAAAAATATATGTAGGAGGGTCTGTTTATTGCTGTGCAGCAGCATTTCAGAAATATGCCTGGCGCTATTACTGGGTTGCTGGCCCAAGTTCATGTGGCATAATACTAAGTAACATCATTGCTTACAGCATGTTGAACAAATAGAAGACATGCTGAACAGTTTTAGCACAGGAATTATGGGGAGATGTAAATCAATCGACCCACCTCAAAATAAAGGCCACAGTGAAGAAAACGGTACGCAAAGAGAGGACAAGGAGGATGTGAAGCGTGATGTACTGTAGAAATAGGCATTCCCTCAATTGACTGATTATTGATGTGTAATTAATGCGAAATAGGTGGTTGTTTAGGTAATTGGATGCTTTTTATTTCATGAAAATGAAATGGGGTGGTTGTGCCAGAGCCACCTCGAGGGAGTTGTGGGTGATTACGTGTCATTACTACATGGATATTAGTGGGTCCTGGTAATTCAGCCGTGCTATATTTTTCAAATAAACAAAAATCTTCAAATCCCGCAATACCCAGCAATTAACAGGAAGTTTCACAGCAGTGTTCAAGGAATAATGTAAACTGAAAACAGCACTCGGGCTAAATGGGAGAGTAGATTTCCAAGCAAACCTAAATTTTTAACTTTGAGTTGTGTTAATAATTCACAAAACAAACTCTAGATGCACTATCTCTGTTTTCAGCTGCTTGGTCCGATCAGTCCATTATTCTTAAATTTAAAGAGGGAAGAAATAAGTAATTTCCATTGCGGTCTGTTGTATCAATAATGCAAGGTTATTTCAAATGTTCTGGATGATGCTATCGTTAACATCAGGTGTGTGTACTCTTGTGCTTCCACCTCAGAGACAACAATTATTCAGGCTTATTTCTTTTTTTAACCAACACAAAAACGTTTCTCTTCTGTACGACACTACAGGCTGCCTCTCGTAATCATTCTACCTACTTCAGCAGATCCCTCAAGCCTTTCTCTATATAAATACAAAATCCTAAATAATCCATTACATCAAAAGCAGTTTTGTCCATGAAAGACAGATAGGGAGGGGCAGACCTGACTTTTCAGCAAAATACACTTTTCAGGAAAGAATCATCGTTTCCATGGCAAGGAGCAAGGCAGATTTCAAGCCACTTATTTTCTGAGTTTCCCTGTCCTAAATTTAAAGGAGGGGGGAAATGGAGAATCAAATGAAGGCTTAAAAATTCCCGTGCTTGCTATCATGAAATCTGTGTGCTTCTGCAGTGAGGGATTAAGCTGCACCTGTTAGTTCGCTGCATGGCAGAGTATGGAGTCTCTTTCTTAGTTCTTCAGTAGTGTTTTCCTCTTAAGATTCAGTTGGATATTCCAAGTTTTTTGTCCAAAAAATCATCTTTTGTTTTTAAGTGCTGTGTTGCACCTTCACCAATTAAGAAGTGAAATAGGAAAAGACACTTAATCTTTACAGGAGCTCCTTCCTTCTAGGTAATAATTAACTTATGTCCAACCTGAAATATAAATCGAATTAATGTTCACAGTATTTTCTCATTGTGAAGTTTTCTTCTGTGCCAGGCAGGCTTTGCTTTTTTACAACCTCTCTCCTTCTTTGCAGGGATGTACACAAGATATATTTGCAGTAGGACGACAGTGCCTCATTTTACCCCATCTAGGGGGAAACCATCCTCATTCTCTGCGTTGCAATTCTTCCCTTTCAGGACAAAGAAAGGCAATGATATTGCCATGCTGGAGAGCCCTTCTCTGCTAGGGCACAGAGCTAAAGCAACCTCAGTAACATATAGAGAACAAAAGAAGAAAGGCAGAAGATCGGAGGGGGGGGAAAAAAAAAAAGTTTGTGATTGATATACTTGTAATTGCCAGTAAATAATATCTCATCTTCCCTGTCCTACAGAGGAGAACAGTCCTCTGAGCTGCTGCATGAGCGATCGTATCATCAGCCAGACGAGGAGAAGGCTGTCAGGTTTTTTTGGTCTATTTGTTCAGTCCCTCGCACAGGGGGTTCCAATCTCTGACTAGGAAAGGCTGTTGTACAAGAGGTTGATTTATTTTCCTTGTAAAACGAAGTCTGAGAGGGGATATGATTGCTCTTTTTAAAATACATCATGGGAGTAAACACCCTATAGGGAGAAGAACAATTTAAATGGAAAGACAATGTTAGAGCAGGAACAAATGGTTATAAACTAGCTATGAATTATTTAGATTAGAAATTAAATTAAGGTTTCTAACCACCCAAGTGGTGAAGTTTGGAACAGCTTTCCAGTAGTGGTAGCAGGAAGCATGAAAAAAAGCCTTGTTTTCTGATGGAGCGTGTTCTGTCCGTGAAAAGGATTTTAAACAGTTGTCTCCTGCAGTCAGGAGGGGCTGGGCTTGGTGGTTCTCGAGGTCCTTCACAATCTTGTGTTCCTGTGGCATTCTGTAGTGCAAATGCACTGCAGGTCAGCCAGAGCTTCTCCAAAGGACGGAGCGAAATAATGAATATGATGCATAGTGATGACTGAGGGTCTCCAGCCACACAGAGCAAGTACAACGAGATCTGGAGACTCTTTGGACAGCTTTCAGCAGGCTGCAAACAGGGCAACAGGAAAGGAAGCAGGCTTTTTGCAGGAGCAGTTTCTGTTCCTTTTCAGGTAGTATTCTGTGTGGTTTTCTGACATTACATTTCCTCTGTCTAGCATATACTTTTCTTCTTTTGGTTGCCACAAACTACCTTAGTTATTTCTGTTCTTGCTCAAAGAGGCATCCTTCACACTGGGAAAGGACATCCCCCCTTTCCTCTTGGTACGATAGTAAAGTAATGGAAGTCTCTTGTCACTTCTTGTAGCAATGTTTCGTTGTTACCAGGTGTCTGCCTCCTTTTCTGTTTTAATATTCTTCTTACTTTTTTTCATTAAAATTTTACGTGTGGTATTACCTGATCCTGTAACAGTATTTTACACCAGTGGTTAATTTTTTAATGATGGACAAAGGTTTTTCCTTAATAAAGTTCTCGAGACACCTAAGGATCTTTCCAGATTAAAGGCAAGACCATCATTAAAATCCTTCTCATTTATCCTTTCAGCCCCTTAAGTTTCAGTACAAGGATCTTTCGAAGATAAATGGCTTAGGGCATCTTTTCTTCTCTGCAGTTTTTAGCCTGCATTTGACTCTTGAAAGACATTTCTTTTCCCAAACATCAAGAATCCTTTTGCCTGGCTTATTCCAGCAAGCCGTTCAGACAAAAATCTCCTCTCAGTAGAACAAATGGGTAGCTCTTGTTATACTGGATTGGTCTGGAGATACTGAAGGACTGCTGAGGTACAATGCGGTGTGTTCCAGAAAACAAAACAAAATAAGCAAACTAAAAAAAAGTAAATATTTGAGTCAACCCAACGGCTATACATACTGACCTGCTCCAAACTGTCTTGGAGAAGGCTGGGATTCTCCTACAAGACTGATCATCCCCATCAGATTGTAGCCCATCATACTGTGACTCCTCTCTAAAGCTTTTCTGGCACATAGAAGATCTGTGGTTGAGTTCAGAAGAGATTTCATCCAGCCTTTCTGCAAGAGGGAGGCATGAGGGAAGTGCTTTGAGCCCTGTCCGTAGCATGGCAGGCACCACCACCAAAAACCCAAAATATTACCAATTCTCAGCTTCTCATCAGTCTTTCAGTAAAATAACACCAAATGCAGAATGACATATGAATAAGAATCCCCAAGGAAAATAGCCACTAAAGAACAAATATTTTTCTTGTATCTGTGACAAAATAATGTTTTTGTCGTCTTGGAAGAAGCGGAATAGTCGTTTACTATCCACTGTTAGTTGCCAGCAACATGGGTTTCCTATATTCTTTATTGCACACAAGGTTCTGTGGAGCAGGAACGAGAGGAGCTTGTGTCTTAGTGAAGCGTGTCAGCTGTAGACTTCTAAGTAAAGAACCTGTTGTAGCTGCCACAGCTGAGTGAAATCATCAGTTGCCTGTAACTCATGTTTTTCAAATTACACAAACTCGGACCCTGTAGATTAATAATGTCCATATTTGCTAGAGAACTTCATCCTTTTGCATAAGGCCTATGTCAAGAGTCGGTCTAAGCTTCCGTGTGCTCTGTTGGAGGGTTGTTGCAAAACACATGTTAACAAACCCATTCTTCATGTGAACTTTTCTCAGCCCCCGAAGGTCGAGAGCCTGAACGGCTTGCTCCTGGGCTACCGGATCTACTATCGGGAGCTGGATTATGACGCTGGATCTGGAGCAGAATCCAAAACCATCAAGAATCCTTCAGCTTTACGAGCAGAGCTCACACGTAAGCCTGTGTTTGGGACCCTGTGGTGTCACGCAATGGCACTCTCTCAATGTACAAACCAATAGGTGCCCTTGTACCCCATGGAAAGGACACTAAAGAGTTATGTGAGGCTGCTGTGGATAATTCAGCTTTTCCACCATCAGGGTGAAGATGCTGAAAAATGTTAATAACTTTGATCAGCATCACTCATAATGATGTACTCTGATCTATGGCAGTGTCCTTAAAGTGACAATGTGTCCTCCAAGTGTCCTCTGAGTTCCTGCTTTTTGCTCCTTCTGTCTCGTGGTTGTCCTGGTTCGTTCTGCCTTTAGACAAAAAAAGAGAGGGCTGCATTTGCATCAGCTGGCCTGTGTTTTCTTTTCCACTATTTTGTAATGGTTTTCCTAATGGATGTTCTGTTTTTATTTTTGCAATATAAGAAATTAGCTGAGGAGGAATTTTAAATAGAACGTTAAAAAATGCTGGTTTTTGTTTTGGAGGAAAATAGCAAAAAGGAGCTTCAAAAAGAAGTTTGAGGTGCTTATTTGCCATGTGAGTCACTGGGGTTTTGGCTCACATGGCAAGAAGGTGGAGTGAGAGACAACTAATGGAAAAAATGAAAAGTTTTTTGAGACAAGGACTAGGAAGAAAATCAAAGGAAAGAGCAGGATGCTGGGAGACAAAGATGTGAGCACTCAGTAGGAGCCTGACAGAGCCCAGCAGTGAGATGTGCTCACAGAGGGACCAGCTTTTGTCCTGACTGACATCAGTGGTATATTCAGAATAATAGAGATGGGCAGAATGTGGCTGAGGAAGATGATGTGAGTATCTCACATCTCTTCTGTGTTTGCCAGAACTCTTAAAATCCTGTGGATTCTACACACACACAAAAAAATGTAGATTTTATCCAAAAAAAAAAAAAAGTGATTTTTTTTGAGTGGAAAAAGAGAGGTGGATGTTTAAAATGTAATGTGAGCATCTTAATCTGCTCTCATTTATATCATCAGACTCCAATGAGAGTTCTGGGAGTGTATAGACTTCCAGCGAGAGGGAAGATCCTATAGATGTCGGTGTATATATAGAGTGATTTTGGATGCTCTCTAATTCTACAAGAGAGGATACTGGAATTCCTACCGGTCCCCTCTCTTACTTTATCTTGGCTGGCCCTGCAGCTATGTTCCCGATAGCGATATAGTAGAAAACACCTTGCTGTACTTCTCTAGGGAGCCAGAGGGAGAGAAAGAGGTAGAGAAAGAAGTATTTTAAGGAAAAAAAATCCCTCTTCTCTCCTGGTAATATGACAATTCTCACCTCAGTACACCTCTCTTCCACAATGACCTGCTGTTTTGCACAGCTTAGCATATTCTTACAATTCATTCACAGCAGGCATATTGAATGCTATAAGTGAAACCGTGGGAAATTTAACATACATTTAAAGAAGCAGATCCCATCCTATTTCACTTGTTCACTCTTTGTGGCCTGTGTTGACGATCTTTACCCTTCACATTTGAAATTCAGCATGTTGAGAAGAACGTAGTGCAGAGTCAAGAGTTTCCCCTCAGAAATTTCCTTTTCATATATTTGTTCTATTTAATCTAGGAATCAGAACATTTCCCTGTGTTGTATATTTGTGAGATTTTCTGTTTGAGGAGGAAATGAAACAGCCCTCTGTGAGTGAGATACTTTTGATGTATTACGAGAGAGTGATGTGATTTTATTGCCCTTCAAGGTATAGTCCTAAAGCTCAAACTGTGTATGTGTGTGCTGCATCATTTGCCTCTGTCTCTGCTGTACATCATTTGCAGTAACGATTTCCTTGCACCGTAACAAGCTTTCTGCTTTGCTTACCCTGAATAGCCCAAAGCAGCTTCAAGACAGTGAACAGCAGCTCTGCATTAACGACGTATGAATTAACACGTAAGTGCACACTGCCTTTAGATAAGACTCTTTGTAATGGTTTCAAATACATGGTAGGCAAATTCATATGGTTCTTCTCAGTGGATCTAGCAGAAATCAGCTCAGATTAGTGATTATGCTTCCTTGAATTCCTCTTTTTTCTTTAAGCCTTGTTTTTCCTGCATCAAAAAAACAAAAAGACATTGATAATGTAAGTAGATAACTGTTGTAGAAATATGGCTGCTGGGAAGGTGAAGCTTTATTGACTCTCACATACCACTATTATTGATGCTAAATGACTTTTGATTTGCTTCCTTCATATTTCACAGTCTGACTGAGTTTAGTGTCACATTAGTTGTGTCACGTTATTAGTCCTATGATTTGAGCATTAGGATGCTCAGGCGTTCCGTGAGTATGAGGCCAGTTTAGAGAGGGCCCAATGAATTTATGCGCATCTCCAGAAGTGTTTTCAATTGGAAATGAATAAAATAGCATTCGACAGAGTTAAAAGGCAAGTTGCTTTGTGGTAATGATGGTTCACTAGATAGGTTTTGCCCAAGGCTTTTGAGTTACAGATTGTGATGGGCTAAAAAAATGAAGCCCTATCCCAACTGAGATTGCATGCATGAACTCTCAGATGTTCCATTTTCTTCCACATTGAGTTGGCACTGAAATCTCCCTTGTGGCTTTTGACGGCAGCAATCAAAATTTCCCTGCGCAAGTTGTCCAGTGCTGTAATCCCAATCAAGAAGTCTGTATCACGCATTATGTAATTGTTTTATTTATGGGCTGGCAAAGAATTACTGATGGATCAGATGTCATCTTCTGTGTACCTGAGACCAAGGAATGCTGCTGGGTCCTGTCAGCTACACGAGCAGAACAGTTGTAAACCATTCCACAAAACTGAATCTAGAAGGACCAGTATGGCCAAGTTTATTGAACCTTACTGAACCAATGACAAGCTGTCAGCCACAGAATTAAGGGTAGAATGTGATTGAGAAAATTATTGGCAAAGAGGGAAATTTAGACCCCTGTCCATGCATGCCTAAATAAATTCAATGCTGATTTACATAAAGCAATTTCTATTATTGATCTCTCTCATACTATAATTTCACTGTTAAATATTTTAGATGATAAATATTTCTGTTAGAATTGATTCTTCCATCCTGCGAATGCAAATCCTGAAGCTGCTCAGCTGTGGCCTCCCCTAATGACGCTGCTATGATTTTACTCCACCCCTCCTTGCATCTATTAATTACCCAAATACCATAGGGTTTGCTTGCTTTTCTTCACGCTGCTTTCACTTTCCCGTCTCATCTGTCAGTGCGGTTTTCTATATGCCAGCAAAGAAATTGGATGCCTAGTGGCCAAATGGAGTCCAGATTTCAAATTCTCCTTTCTCCTTGTGAGTGATGTTTAAACGGGGATCACTTTGAAGGGAACAAGAGGTGCATGCAGTAAATCAGAGGGCACTGTGGGCTCCCTCCTGCACATCTTCCGCACCCTCTCCAGCAGTGAGGCTCCTGAGCACTGCAGTTGCTAGAGGGCTCTCAGGTTGAAAGCCTCTAGGGTAAGGAAAGGCCTGAAGCTCCATTGCTTCCTGCCCATAGAGAACAAAATGAGTCCACGTGTTGAACGTTAAGAGCAAAGTTCTTCCTTTTTCTGCCATCAAGAATGACCCAGAAATGTTCCTGTTGCTAGTTACCCATCAGGAATTGTTCCCCTTAGAGGAACAACACAGCGAGGAGCGAGTAGAAAATCTGGGCATTTCGTTGCAAAGATTTTTGTAATTGTACAAACCCTGCTGTGATGTGTGAATTAGGGAAGGATGGAAGTACTTAGCCATTGCCCTGGTGCACTGTTCTAATGCTGTATTGAATGAGAGAGAAGTTTGGTGATGAAGAGGGGATGGAGTCTAAAAAGTATCTGAATTAAAATGTTTTTAATTTAATTATTTGCATTTTCAGAGTTGAAGAAATACAAAAGATACGAAGTTTTAATGACGGCATATAATATAGTTGGTGAGAGCCCTACCAGCACACCAGTGGAAGTGTTTGTGGGCGAAGCAGGTATGTAGAAGGAAAATGAATAGATTTTTTGAAAAGTACCACTATGTTTTAATATTCTTCAGTTATTGGAAAAGGCCTGATTTGAAAAATCTCACAAGAGTCATGATCCCCAATAATTTTTCGTAGTGCCTTCTCCTGGAAGAGGGTAGTTGGTACTGAGAGTCTCTTGCTGTTTGAAAGCCAGCCCATCTACAAGCTGGGAATATGTGAAGGGAGTGCATTTAAGAGAGAGAAGAGAAAATATTTTCGCAGTTTCAGAAAGATGACTGCTCATACCAAATTAGCTTGAGGGGAAAATTGACTCAAGTTAAAGAAGTAAAAAGTGGAGCATAGGAAAGCCACAAGGGAAAAGAAACAAAGCTGAAAAACAAGGGAGACTTGGAAAGCCGGTTCTTTTATTTTATAGTTCTCTGAGCAGAGACAGTGTCTGTGCATCACATCTTGCTATATTTTTATGCTGTGGAAGTCAAGACGACATTGTGTTCAGTTTAATGTTAGTTTTGGAGCCACAAATCATTTGGCAGTCCTCTCAAGAAAATGCAGACTCTTCTACTCCTGCATCCAGCCTCTCCTCCAAAGTTGTTGGGCTGCTGGGGCACTATTCTCGCCATTATTTATTGCAGACCCAGTGCATGAATCCAGGTTGTATTTATGAAGTGCAACTTGCTGATCAATTTAAAAGCCCTGCATCGGAAAGCTGGAGGCAGAAGTCAGGAGAAGACAGTTAACTAGGTGCTGCTTTGAGTGCTTTGTGAAACAGGTGATTTTGCACAGCCCGCGTAGCCTGGAGCCAACTCTGTTCTCAGTAGCTTGTTGAGAAGCACAGGATTAGAATAGCTGATGTCTTCCTGGCAGCCACGACACCTTCTGCCGTATTTATGGTGGCCCCAACTGTTGAAAGGCTGGTGCTGAAATATTTGTTAGTTGGAGTATCAATGTCTGCAGCAAGTTCTTTTAGAGCTTAAAATAAAGCCCAGCCTAAAACAGACCTCCTGCTGAGCACTCCACTGACCTGAAGAAAACTGCTTGCCCTTTTGTTCTTTTATCTTGAGGCTCAAATTTGAAGTTTGTTTTCAAGCGCAGACCTAATTCATTTTATTGGTATTCGCTGTATAACCTGTTGCTCTAAACTAGGAGGAGCACATCTTTTTTTAAACTCTGCTTCAGCTTTTCATGGTGTAGCATTTTCTTTTTCTTTCTTTTTTTGTTTTGAAAAAGTCATAAATTAATCAGAGCAGCACAATCCTTGAGAAACAGTTGGCAATATTTACATTTTTTTCTCGTTTGCTGCTGCTCCGACTTCTTCCTGTAACAAACCGCAAAGAAAGCCCCAAGTGGACCCAACTGTATCTACTTTCAAAACGTATTTTTGTTTCAGAACTAAATATCTCACTGCTGCAAATGGAGCCAGCAAAGACATTTCTATACATGCACAGAGCAAATAAATTCAACTGGGGAAACAAGAAAATGTTGTTATATCATGTCTTTAAACCCCACAGCCCAAATCTTCCTGATCGTAATTCAGACAAGGAGCAGGGGAGCAGAAAGGAGCAAATTTGGAAGAAAACTCAGATATCTGGGAGGTCCTCTCTCCTCAGTCAGGGCTGGCATTTCTGAAGCTGTGGCATGATTTGGAGGATCCTTTTAGAAATCATGGATTTAACCTTGGCTAGGGACAATCCAGGTTCCTGCTGCAGAGGACATGAATGTAGGATCCTCCTGTAGATCTTCACACTTGTATGAGGCTTTTTTGCTTTATTATATAACCTCTGCTTCCACCTTCAGAACTGACTGTGTCCTCATGGTGCTGGTGCTCTGCAACCCTTCGCCTGAGGGACAGGGAGAGGTTTTGAGACCTTCAAGGAGCCTTGCAGACAACTTGCCAGGCACCAACAACATCTGCTTCCCCGTCTCCTTGGGGAAGCAAGGGGCTAGGTGCAAGCTGAGGGGTTTCTGTTTGCTACAGGTGCAGCAAAGCGAGGTGAAAGGGCCCCATGAAGGCTCTGCTTGGTGTTCTGCCTGCGTGCTTGCAAACCCCACTCATGTGGGTAGCAGTTATTCCCCATCCCGGGACTATTTGGAGCTCTGTACCAGGTATTTCCACTCACCTGCCTCCTGGGCAGACCAGATCCCTGCAATGTTGCCCGTTTCCATCCGGCTACGGCTCTGCCCCGGTCATTAGCCAGCCCCGCACATCCCCTGCTGAACGGCAGCAAAACTGAGCGCCGCCACTTGCAGAAATTAAGAAGGGACCGCGGCCCCTTCGGCAAGGCCTCCGCTCGCCTTGTTAATTCATTTAACAGTTGAGCTGTCGGGGAATGCGGCTGTGATTGGAAAGGCAGGGAGCGTGCAGGGAGGCTCGGGATACTGATACTCCTCCTGCTCCTAAATACAGCTGCTGCCAGAGGTGCCGTTCGGCTTGGCTGGAATCAGGCCTCTGTTAGAGGCGCTGCTATATCGAGCACATTATTTTCCCCGGTCGCTGTCATTATGTGATTGTGTGCTTGTCTCCAGCGTTGGGGAGATTCTACTACCTGCATTTTAATTAAACAGAAATCACAGGTTTGGGGCAGACATGCTTCACCTAATTTCAGAAAGTGAATAAAATGGAAGGCTGTTATACAAATCCTGTGCTAACGAGCCTGCAGCCTCCAGTGCTTCTCCCATCTACTGCAAAGCTGTTCTGGATGAGAAATAATGGAATTGGTAATTTCTTCCAGCTGCTGTTGGAGGAGAGCGTGTGTATGGGGAGAGGAGGTAGCAGAGTGGGGGAAGTTCTCCAAGAGACACTTGTCTTAGCAGGTGATAAATTCATTGGCATGAAGAGGGGAGTGATGGGCAGCATGATAACTGATAATGACATTGGTGACCATCAGAATTCACAAGAACTGGTGAGGCTGAAGGTGTTTTTTTATTATTATTTTGTTCTTTTTAATAATAATCCCTCCGAGCAGCTGCTATAAAGGGAAGGGAAGCAGCAAAGAGCAGGGCTACAGAGATGCACTCCTTAGAAGTCCTGCACCAAAATGGCACGCTGGATGCTAATATCATCTTTCGGAAAAGCAGGATTCCTGCCAGCCTCTCTCTCATCAAAGCAAGACTGTGGGTGAGATGGCAGCAGGAGTGGGACAGAGGGACGGTTGCTTCTTTCCTCTCTTCTCCTTTCCTCTTCAAAAACTTGAATTTATCCCATAGCACAAAGCTTACAGAAGCCAAAGCAAATAGCCCTGTTTTCACTCTTTTCTGCAATTATTTTCATCCGCCCTCCTGCCAGCCGTACCGTAGGTATTCCTGGAGTTCCCAAACCCTTCTATTTTGCTGGCAGCAGCCAGTTCTCCTGCACCTGAAGGTTGAGTGGGAGGCTCTGCTCTGCCAGGCACATCAGGAGGGAGCTCTCGGAGCCCCCTGGGTGTCTCCAGCGTTTTGCAGAACCCCCCTGGAAAGCTCCAGGATCAAAAATAGCAATGGAGAACTGGGAAGGAGATAACAAAGCATGGGGTTGAAAACCTGCCTGAGGAAGGAGAAGTCCTGCTGAGGAAAAAGGAGCAAGTAGCAACCTTGCATGGAGGCAAAGACTTGACTCCTGTGGCTTCCCTTCAGGAGCTACTTCTAGCAACGCACCCCTGTGCCTTCTTAGCTCGCTGTTTGGACTCGGGCGATGCCTCTTGGTATCTCCTGCTAATGCAGGAGAAGGTTGGCCGTGGAGAAGGTTGGCTGTGGAGTAGGTGGCTGCTTTGTCCTTCACTGTTTTCATCTCTTTATGCAGACCTCATTCTTTTCATGTGTTTCTCTATGGTGTCATCTGCCCTTGTTGGTCACCTTCTGGAGAGGGGAGACCCTTGGCACCACCTTGGGCACCCCTTTCTTTTATAACATAGACGCTTTCCCATCTTCTCCACCCAGCAAGTAGCTAAGAAGATGCCATGGAGAGAAGTCCCCTGTGCCTTCTTGTTAACAGCCTACAAGAGGAATGACAACATTTCAACACATTAGAGCTGGCAGCTTCAGTCAGTCTTCTGTGGCCCCCGTGGCTGTTTTCCCCTATCTGTTGGGGACACATGTGTGGTGCCTCTCAGAGCCCGACTGTGTGTATGCAGATAGGGAGCGCGTTGCTGCTGGCACCGCTAGCAGGGCTGGTTGGGCATTTCCATCCCAGGCTCCACTCACAGAGGAGAGGGAAGGATTATCCTGGCCATGCTGCACTGCAGCACTCTGAAACCTGCCAGCCCGCTGACAGTATCTGCCCTCGATAAACAAGAGTGCATGGGGGTGGCTGTTGGAAAGCAGTGTAGGAAAGATATTAAATGATTGGTTTAGTTTGGTTGGACTTGAAACAAACGGCTTCACCTCCCTTGGCACTCTAGAAGCACCAAGGCTTTGCAATGTGAAGTGGGTTTTACATAGTAATTATTGACATCTGAACATCAAGGGGGAAAAAGCTGTTTGCAGGGGACAGCAGGGTGTGTTTGAAACAGTGATTCCTCTTTTTACCTTGCCTTTATGGCTGAAGTTGTTCCAGCATCATCAGTTGTGAGTTCTCTTTACCTTGATGGGGACTTCAGTGTTTTGGGGGTGGCACTTGCTTTTCACCCTGCCCCCAGCACCTTTCTTCTCTCAGCGGAGCTCAGAGGTTGGGGTCCAAGCCATGTTTTCCACCATGAGTAAAGAGTTCTCCATGTTCTCTACGCTCCCAAAGAGCAAAGTAAGATGAGAGCAGAACAAGGAAAGAAAACTGTAGGAAAAATGGAGGGTAAAAATAAGAATGAAGATGCATTTCCTGTTTGAGCTGGGAAAGAAACCTCTTTCCAGTTTCTCTTGCATTACTGGTAATCATTAGGATCACAACCAGCAGCCTTCCATTTCTGAAGGCAGCATCAGCTACTGCTTAGACAGTATCAGTAATTCTTGGTTGGCTTTAAGCTCATCCAGAGTCGCCCTATTCATGGTTTCACTTGGGGCTTGTCTCCAGCAAGCCCAAATTGGATTTGTTGTTCCCATCAGTGCAGCTCCGCTGGTGGTAATGGCAGTATAGATAGCACTCAGCTGCGTTATCTAATCCAGCAGGGCTGTGACAGGACAGTAAAAAATAACAACAAAAGTGTGCCTACATTAGAGCATTAGTCATTGCTTGTTGCTGGTGGAGCTGCGCTGCTGGGGAATTATGGATATGAGTTCTCTGCATAAACCTTAGTTCACATTCCTGCACAAACTGGCTCTTTTTTTAGGAGTAGCTTTGGATTCTTAATCTACTTAGAGATTAGTACTGAGGTTTTCATAATTAAACCTCCAAATTTGGTAAATTAGTTCCATAGCTGATGTTTTAACAGTAAGGCAGGATGTAACCACGCCAGTGTGAGCCTGTGGAAGAACTGTCCTTAATGTCAACATGTCAAAAAGACATCCCTGCAGCTCTCTGGAGACTGAAATCTAATGTCAAGACAGAAGGAGGCAAAGACTAAGTGCGAGTCATATTGCTGTCAAAGCAAGTTATTCTACCATAGAGAAAAAGGAGTTTTAAGAAAATGCACTGGAATGGAGTGTCCAGATTGAGACATAGATTTGACATCTCGAATTTTCCATTGACAGTCCAGAGGCTCCCTAAAATGATTTGCAATGTTTTCATGCTGCAAGTAAAAGCTGAATGTGTGCCTCATTAACGGCTCATTAAGTTGTTAATATTGGCCATAAGCGGTCTTTGGTAGAGAGCTGTGCTTGATGCAGTGCACCAGCTCCTGTTTAGCTCGCATTTAATTGCCTCTTTTTATCGCAGCTCAGCATAGGGAAGACGTTTCTGCCCATGCAAAAATATAATCGGCTTCTGATCAGCTGGGCTCGCTGATCTCCCTGCTCCCTGTTAGCGCAGGTGCCGTGGAACCACGATTGAGGTGCCCTCCGTGCCCAGGACGGGCTTCCTCCTCGCCAAAACAGCTCGGCGTTGGTTTTCTGCCCCACCTTGAGCCCCAGGCACAGATACTGTCCCTCGGATTTATCAGCTCGGGTCCTTGCCGCGTCCTGGTGCAGTGGGAGCGCGAGGACAAAGCGGTTCTATGGCCTGTGAAGAACTAAGCGCAGGGACGGCAGCGGGGAGGATACAGGGGGACACGCGGGGCCGTCGTGCGTGCAGAGCCTCACAGCAACTCCATTAACCCCCAAGGAGTTAACCTGCCTTTATAAAACACATGAGCGATTGCTATTAAAGTAAAACGGCCCATCAGTTACTCTAGTGAAGAAGTGAGAAGGCCTCTGGCTAATAACTCATATTTCAGCAGGCACAGACTGGAGTTCGAGCATTTTTGACTAAAGGATTATATTGGCAGCCAGATTTCTGGTTCTTGTGCTTGTACTGTCCTGCCCTGCTTGCAGTCCTTCCTCCAGGGTTGCGAGAGCAAAGGGTTGTGAGGAATTTCATGTGGCTCTCAGCTCACCTCTATGTCTTTGAGAGAAAACACCTGAGAGAAACACAAGTTGTTGTTCTTTGCTGCACCTGCCTGCGGTAGCCAGCATCAGCCAGGGAGCTGAAGGCGTTTCAGGTTGCTCCTTGTGGAGTGAAAGCAAAAAGAAAAAGAGAAAAAAGCCATTTTTTGACAAAAGTGTGAATTACCAATATTCTAAAATTCTTCTGCAGCAATCCAGACATCCAGGATGGCATCAGGGCACAGGACCACAGTGAGGAACAGAACTCAGGAAACCTATGATTAAAATACCAACAAGGGTTTCTCATTCAGAATCTAGAAGATAGACATTTTTGCCTCTCTCTCTGCAGGACCACAAGATCACAGTCCTCTCTAGGCTCCCAGGCTTCCCCGATGGTGGCAATTTGTAAATCCTAAATTAATCCCTCGTGGGGATGCACTGCCTGACTTGCTTCAAAAGCCATACAGAAAGGTTATCTCAGTGGCAGATCTCACCTGCTCAGTGTGACTTTATTTTTGCATGGGCTTTAACTTCTGATAGATGGCAAATCCAGAGGAGGTTCACCCTAATTATCCAGTCCATGTCTCCTGGCTTTAGTGGAGTGTGAGGAGCTGGTGGTGCTCGTGCAGGCTGCAGGAGCTGCTGCGGTTATTGTTAGTGAGCATTAAGTGGGTGCTTTTGACTGCTGACGCCGTGATATTATGGTATCAGAGTGGGGGACTAGCAAGTTATAATGAGAGGAAGGAGGCTATAAATTGAGGAGGAGGAGTCATGGGAGCCAGGGCGCCTGGGGAGAGGGGCTGATGGAGGGAATTTAGACTCAGCCTGGTGGCTGTTTGCGGAGAACCGAGAGCGGCGCTTCCCGCTGCGGCGCTACTGCCGCTCGTGAGCCCTCAGGGAACCTCAGTACCTCCTGGGGGGCGAATCCTGCCCTCATCAGAGCCGATACCACTCAATTGCCCCACTTTGCATGAGTTTGGCTCCACTAGCTTTAACGGAGCCGGCCCTGATCGATGGTGATGTAAGTGAGGGAGATTGGAGCTCTGACTGGAGCCCAGGGTTCGCTTGTGCACACCTGATCCTTGCAAGGCTCCTACTGGGGTTGCAGCCGCGTGGGTGGGAGCACGACCTTGTCCACACATAAGAAATAGAGAAATAAAAAAACTCTTCTTCTCATTTTCCCCCCTGGTTTAACCACCTGTGTGTCCTTTCCAGCAGTCAGGCAGATTTTTACGGCATCTCTTTTGGGCAGGACATTGCCAAGCACTTGATGGATAGTCCCCCTGTCCAAAGTAATAGTCTGTTAAAGGCTCTTACTGGGTAGGCAGCTCCGTGGGCTCCTGCAGGAGCAAAGTGGCCAGGTTTTGTTTGCAGGCTGTTCTGCTGGAGCCCAGCCTGGCTGGAAGGCACCACAGTGCAAACCTGGGGACTTTTTGATGTCGTTCAGGTTATACCTGCCCCCTGAAAATCCTGATTTGCACGTGGGGATATCCGAAAGCTGGATTCAAAGACTAGTAACTGCAGCAAGAATGTTTTCACCACGGCTGGCAGGGAAGGTGAGTTGTTTCTGCTCGACTCCCTTGCTGTTCTACAAAGCTGCTTCATGAATAAGTCACATCTGCGGAGGGTTCCTCCTGCCGCCTTGGTTTGGGAAAACGGCCTTGGCAAATGACCTCCGCGAGTCCTATCCCATGGAAAGGATGCTCCATTTCGAGTCCTCGTTTCACTTCAGTGTTTTTCTGCTGTGTGGTGAATACGAATCCGTCATCTTTTTCCTGCTCATGCCCCCTTTTTTTCCACCAAGATATGGTCTGTCTTTCCATTTTTGCTTGGACTGCCCTGTGCTCCCTTGTTCTTAGTGTTCGGGAGGGTAAGAGGTGTGCTGGTCAAGGTGTTCTTGTGTCATTGTCTGTGGTCCCTTGTAGACCAGGGAATGCTCCAAGCTCTCTTACCCTGATCTGTGCTGTAAGTCAATGCATAGATTTCTCCCCTGAAGAATAATGTTTTCCCACTGAAACCTGTGTTTTGCAGCTGGTCTAGATGCCTCCTACTAGGGGAGCTATGTGATATCAAAGGGTGCAATACTTTCGTATCCTAGCTTAACAAAGCCAGAAGTTGGTGGGAAACCTCTTTTCTGCTCTAAATATAACTTGTACTGCTTTGTCACAGCAGAAGGCTGCTTCCCAGTAGCTGTTTTTGAAGCACAATTACTAATTGTTATTGAATTAATCAGTGCAGTTCACACAGCATTCCTGATGGCATCCAGAGGTGTTGCTGCACCGAGACCGAGCTGGTTCCTCCCGCCTCCCTTTCACATACCCTGTAAGGACACGGCCAATAATCATGGAAATAAATGTGGAACATTTTTCTCTCCTGCCGCTTTTCCTCCATGGAGTGACTGGAAAAGGCCGCAGAGAAACCTCTTTGTTCATCCTTGGAAAAGACCATCCTTGCATTTCTTCTCTGAGCCAAAAAAAAAAAAAAAAAAAAAAAAAAAAGAACCCCTCTTGTTTTTGTTTGACCCACCCTGCTAATCAGTGTTTTTGAGTTTTTTATGGTTGTTCTTTATGATCCACTTAACTTGTTTATTTGTGCCGTATCTTGCAGGCAGCTGTTGCAGAATGCGCGGGAACAGTCAGTTTTCCATGTCCACTGGAGGGACAGAGCTTAAATGCAGAAAAGAAAAAGCATTTAAAAAAAAAAAAAAGCAACCTAAGATTAAATTTTACGCGTGCATATAGGGTTACATGGGCAGAGTTTGCTTGGAGACAATGAGGGGGATCTGGAAAGAGGTCCAGGATCAAGATTACACTGAGAGCTTCCCAGCAGAGCAGGGCATGGGGTGATGCAGGAGGGTGGCTTGTTTGCCCCCTCCCAAAATCTTTCCCAATTCTGTTTTCCCATGACCACGGTGTAAACTTTGGAAGAGCTGGGTTTTCCCTCTGAGAGCAAGCTAAGCTCCGTGTTGCTGTGTCTTCTCTCTTGTCCTTAGTGACTAGGTAGATAAGATTATCACTGATGCGCTGGAACATGCGGTGCCCACCTCTCCATCATAGCAGGTAGCCCTGCAGATTAGAGGCTTTTTTAGGCCTGGAGCTGTCTCTTTGTTCTGTGTCTATGCAATACGTTGTGCAATGAGATTCCGGCCTCTAGGTGCTCACACTGAAATGCAAATATATTGATTACAAGGGAGGAAAAGCAGGCATGTTCACAATACCGTGCCTTGATGAGCTGGGGGGGAAGATGCATACTGGATGGAAAAGGATCAGATCTCTTTACAAAGCAGAAATCTGCTTGGATAGTTTGAAACTATGAGATCAAGCTGATTCGTGGCAAATCTTCAGACTCATCCAGGGGAGCTGCCTCTTGGTTTTTATCTGCATGTTTGTTTAAATGGCTCGAGCGTCAGGCACCTTGAACCTGACTTCTCTCTAAATTTCCTGGCATAATACTGGGAAAAAATATATATATAGAAAACTCCTCCGTTGCCCGGAAATTTGAGCAGATGTAACAGCAGCAAGGAATATTTCATAAAAACCTTTATTAAGTTTAGAGGATGAATCACGAGGATTTGTGGCCTACCTGTGCTACAGAGCATCGTAGCAACTGTCACTAGGAGAAGGGATGGAGGCACAGCCCTACCTCACCATGATGAAAAGTTATCAGCGCCACACAGCCCAGCGAGCAAATATCCCAGGAAAAACTAGGGTGAAGCGTCTGTGATCCAAGGACCTCTGCTGCAGGCTGCTCTCCAGGGATTTTGAGCACTTTTTCTCTAAAGGTTATAGGCATTTGCAAGCTCCGTTTGGCTGCAGCGTGAGCAGAGGCTGCTCAGCGTGACTGAAAAACCAGGGCAGCGATGGGTTTAACTGCAGATTTGGGTGTGTGGCTTTATTCATCTGCACGTGTTGACTCCCTCTTGTTGCACATGCAGGTAGATGTGTTGTCTTTGTGCAATCCTGCCAACATCATCCCGATCCAGTGTTGTTTTTTCCTAATTACTGCACAGTCTACTCAGGCTTTTCTCCATATTTTTTGGCAGAGGGAGAATATCAAGGAGAGAGCCTTAAAGGGGAATTAAAATGTGATAAGAGAAGAAATGTTTGCAAGTATCCACATGAGATGCCAATGCGGGATACATGGGCAGACTTAGACATGATGAATGCATACAGTTTTTTTCAGGGAAAATGAAATGCTTTCTACCTGCCAAGAGTTGAGCTTGAACCCCCGGGGTCTGTGTCACTCCTGCTGTAGTTGATAATGTCACTAACACCAAAGCAGTGCAGCTTTAACCCTCCTTTTTATGTATTAGTGATATCAACAGCCATGAAAACATTCCGAGCTCAGAAGGCTCGAACAGTGTTTCTAGGGGGCAAAAAGCTTTTGAATTCACCTTTAAAGTCTATTTGCTTTTGTTGGTACAGGCTGCCCGTGCATTCGGTGAATGGTTGGGGGTTTCAAAAAGGTAGTCTGTAGGGATGTATTTCTGTCTTTTGAAGTATTTCATTTCACCCTTAATGTAATGTGCTGTCTGCACGGAGCAGCATCAAGCGCAAGCAGCACTTCTCTGCTGTCCCTTGCTGTCAACACGAAATCCCAGCTTATCAGGGGAGGGACACACCAGCCTTTGAAAGCTGAGCAGAGGGACAGGCTCGCAGGGCACGAAACCAAACAGAATTTGCATGTCGCCAAAGCTCTGGGGTAGCAAAGAGAAATGCCTTTTTTTTTTTCCTTCACACTGTCTTTTTTTGTTTGTTTTCTTCCTCCTGTCAAATTTGCCACCATGGTGACAGCAAAAGTGCAGCTCCAGCTGCAAAGGTGTCAGCAGAGAGTGGTGGCCGGCAGTTTATAACCTTCATGGGCTGCAGAAGGGGATGTGGAAAGGGTGGCAAGTGCAGCTGCAGCAGCTCTTGCTGATGGTCGCAGCTCTGGAGCATTTTTCTAGCCTGACACGTGGAGTCTGAGGCAAAACGCTGTTGTAGATGGTGCTTCAGACCTGGGTATTGAGAGCTCTCCAAAGCCGGCAGCTCGGGGCAGAGCGTGATGTGGCTACCTGGGAGGAAAACGCATTGCTCAAGTGATCCGCTTGGCTCCGTGATCGGACATGCTGCCGTGTCCCCGAGCACGTCGCTGCCTGCGAGCTGCGTTTGCAGGTTGGTGTGAGCAGCCCGGCTTCACGCTCCAACGCGCGCTGGGAAAGGCTGCAAAGCAGGAGGTTTCCAGCCCTCCGCAGAGCAGCCCTGCACTGTCCCCGTGGCAGCTCCTCATGGTCCCGCACGGGGCTCGGGGACACACGGAGGAGCAGCTCGGCCGCGCTCTGCTGCGGTCACTGTCACCTCATCCATCCATCCCACCAGCTCAGCCCAGGAGCAGCCTCAAAACACCTTAAACAAACAGTTTTAGCCGGGCGCTAGGATAATGGCTATTTTCAATTTTGCCTTTCACATATTAATTGTAGAACAATAATTTTGCAATAGAGTTGCCGATGGCAAACATGCAGAAGACATTAACTTTATTTATGTTTTGGATTATTAATGTGGCTGTTAAAATTCCTCCAGTTAGTTTTGATTGAATTGTTTTTTTGTGCGATTCTGTCGTTTAATGGAGCGGTAAATAAGAATTTCTGATAATGAGCCCAAGCATCTGTCACAACAACCTGGCGCTGGTTATTAACATTTCCATTAACGGCAGGGTGGGCAGTGATAATATGGAAACCACACAGTTAGAACAAAATAAATAGTTGGTGTCAGGCTGAGTGGGTGTTAATTACTATTTTATTTTATAACTCTGGGGGGAAGGAGTATTGGTGGAAAAGTGTGACTTGTGAAGGTCATTCTCGCTAAAGAAAGAAGTCTCCAGAGGGACAGATAGCCAGGGCTATCTTATTTGAGGAGTGGATGTTTTATCACTTCTACTTATGACCCATAAGTGGGCACAGAGGAAAGCAGCAGCTTTCTGAGGCATTTGGGGAAAATGCTGCAGCAGCAGGAACTGTGGGCAAGGAGAAACGTGCCTTTGCTTTGCCTTTTCTTCTCTGCTTCTGGACTTGGAGCAGGACTTTGTGTTTCAGCAGCCTTTCTGCAGGCGGCACGTGCTCTTCTGTGGAGATCTGCCCGAGGCAGACAGCAGGGCTGGAAAGCAGGCGCCCTTGCTCGTCACTGGGGAGGCAAATGCACCTGCACCAAGTTGGATCGGGGCGAAAGAGAAAGATGGAGTGACTCAGGTGCACTCGAAGGAAGGGAAAGATGAGTTTTCTGTCAGAGCAATGCGAAGGAGGAGAAATGCCATCGTGAGCCAAGCAGGTCCAGCATGTATACCTGAAAGTATAGTGAAGTGAGAGCTAACAACTGTCAAACTAAAAGCCCTTTTGTTTCATGCGAAATATTGGCTAAACTTGTTTGCATCTGACCTGTTCTGGAGGTGATTTTAAGGGTTTTTTTGGCCCTAATTGTTGGAGTGGTGCACAGAAACTGAGCAGAAAGGCCAGGTAGACGGTGGCGAGGGGCACCAGGGTTGCCCAGAGGCACACGGGTATTTCCAGAGCTGAGCATTCAAGAACACAACATCAGCACTGAAGGCAAGCCTGGAACGTGACCACAGAAGAGCCATTTTCCTCTCTCTCTCTTTTGTCTTTCTCTTGCCCCCAACCAAAGCTGCTGGGCTTATTGAGTGTCTAAGGGTGAGACAGAGCCCAGCTCATCCTCCATCCCTCTGTGCTGAGCCTCCCCAGTGATACAGGCAACCTCAGGGCTAATTCTCTTAGCTAATTTGTGGCATAAAGAGAGTCTGGCCTGGGTCATTTCACAAACAGAAAGTTGTAACCTGGATATGAACTATTTCTGCTTTTTCATATTAATTATTTTGTCCTTTTTTTTTTTAATTTTTCTCTTTAGCACCGGCAATGGCTCCACAGAACGTCCAAGTCAACTCCCTTTCTGCAAGTCAGCTGGAGCTCACCTGGGACCCCCCTCCTGTCGACAGCCAAAATGGGAACATACAGGGCTACAAGGCAATACCTCTATTTCTACTAGTTTCATTTGTCTTTCTTGGCTTTTTGCTATTACTTATGCTGTAGCTCCAACTACAACTACCCTCGATGCCTACCGCAAATTAAAGCAGTAAGGAAGTGGTACTTGTCCTCAGACCAAAAGAAATAGCATGAATGGTATAGAGAAAAATAATAAGAGAAAAAAAAAATGGTTTACTGTTTGCAGAGAAGGAGTGGATGGGGAAACAGGGCATACAGAGAGAGTGGTTGGAGCCCTGTTCATGCAGGTAATGTCTGCTCCAAAGAGCAGGTGTCACCGAGGAGCTGGGGCAAGGATTTTATTGAAAATTACAAGAAAATTAGCTGAGCTTTCTAACTATTGAATATTACAAGCCAGCAGGAAAAGCAGAACCTTCTTCAGACTAGAAAGAAGAATTGTTTGCTTCCCTTAACTTTAACAAAATTAAATCATGGTATTAATTGCGGTTGGTTTGTAGAAGATGAGCATGTTGCAGAGGCATGTTATTTAGTCTCTCCAGAATGAGAATGGACCCTCAGAGAATGGAAATGGGCAAGTCTACAAACACTGGAACTTGGCTTGGGTTCAGTGCCTGGCTCTGCCTCTCTCCATGAATTTAGGTCCATAAGTGAAGAAAAGCCAAGCCAGTGTGAACAATCTGGCATCCTTTCTTGGCAGTGACAAGCAACCTTATATATCAATTCATGTCCTTTTCCTTTCATATGGATATAGATGGCTCTAACAGCTTGGCTTGCAGAGCCAAGGTAGACTCTTGCCTTGGCTCATTCCCTCAACTTTCTGGCTTGCTTTGGCCTGCTGTGATGCTCTCGGTGCCAGGCTGCCCAATAAGTAGGGCTGGCACCACGTTTTCTTTTGGAATCATCTTCTCTGAAGCCTAATTTTATGGCATCAGGGTTAAAATTATGTAAGGCACTCAGAAAAAAAAGTACTTCAAGGAACTTCAGGAAAAATCTTTATCCTCTTTTTCAGGAGGCAGTAAGAGGCCTGGCTTGACTGTCCTGTGAAACTGTTTTGTCCATGCAGAAGTGAATTATGGATATAGCATGTCAGGGTGACAGTGCTGACAGATAGCTAGCATTTTAGGGAGAATTTAAAAACTGACCTCTCATTACTGAACTCTGGAAGTTCATATCTGCTCTGATTAGGCCATATCCTTCAATCTGTGCTCTGTTTTTGAATGATGTGCTCAGCCAGCCTGTCACTGTTCTCAGGGGAATTGGCCAAAGGAAGAATAAAATCTGGGCAAATGGTGAAAAGTATTAATGTTCCCCTTAGCAGAGGAATCCAAAGCAAGATAACCCCACCTTCCTGATTGTCTTCTGTAGCCTTCACTACTCAAGTTGAAGGCAGTACAGGATATACTTAAGCATCTCTGTTCTTACAGATTTATTACTGGGAGAGCGACATCCAAAACGACACGGAGAAAGTGAAGGTCCTTTTCCTGCCAGAGACAACAGTCCGGCTCAAAAACCTGACCAGCCACACGCGCTACCTGGTCTGCATCTCTGCTTTCAACGCAGCCGGGGACGGCCCCAGGAGCAGCCCCTCGCAGGGCAGGACGTTTCAGGCTGGTAGGAGATCATCTTCTCCTTCTCCTTCCAGCTTTGGAAGCTCCAGCTTTGGGCAGTGACTAAGGAAAACGGGACAGGAGGAAACACGGGGTTTTGAAGATAGTTTTCAGATAGGACATTACGCTCCAGTGATCTTGGTGAGAAAAAGTTCATCAAATAAGATAAATGTTTGAGAAAGGATTTGAGGATGAAAATGAGCAGTGCTATAAAAACTAGACCAGACTGGGCAAATGAAGGATCTTTTCACGAGCTGATCTAGGATGAAAATGTAGGTCTAGTCTGGTCTCTCCCGTCACATCTGAAAATCAGCAGGAACTCATCTCCAGTGCCTGGAAATATTCCAGACAGTCATATGAGAAGCATCATACTTTTGATAGCTCCTCAGCTTTTTAAGCCGTGGCAGCCACACAGTCAGAATGAGCTGTGTCTGTGTTGGATGCTGATCCCGGGGGGAGCACCCCAATGTGAAGGGCTGTCGTTGCTGGATTTGAAGAGAAAATTTCTGGTTTTCTCTGGTTTCTCTTAGACTACAGGCTTGCTTAGTGCCCTTCTGGTTTTGAGCCCTGCATTTTAGCTGGTTTTCTAAGGAAATTAATCTTGAGAAATGTCAGCATCTGCAGCCTATTTCCCCTAAAGATGACCGTGGGTTTCCAGCATATCAAACTCCTACTAGGGTTTTTGAAATTCAGCAGCTAGGTAGAGAACAAAGGCCCAAATCAATGTCTCTGGGAGGGTTTTTTTATTGTAGGTCATATCTCCTCGCTCGCTTTTGGGATTAGTTTTGCAGTTGAGCAACTGCTTTTCTTTGACTGTTTTTCTGATTGATTACAAGAAGTTTTGATACAACTGATAAATCCCTTTCTCGGCTTGTTTCCTTTAGATTTATGCTGGGCAAAACACAATGCTTTATAATTTATATGTATATCAGATTGACTGTTTCCGCTGCCGTTCAAAATATTTGTGATCCTTTCAGCACCCAGCGCTCCCAGCTTCTTGGCCTTCTCGGAAATCACTTGCACAACCCTCAACGTGTCTTGGGGCGAGCCGGCAGCAGCAAATGGAGTCCTGCAGGGCTATCGAGTAGTCTACGAGCCTTTGGCACCAGTCCAGGGTAAGAAAGGCTTAAGATCCTGCATATTCATGGGGAAATGATAGAAAAGCACTGTTATATCTTTTACCTCTACCCAGTTTCTTACTTTTTGCCGTTTTCCAAGCGGATCCAGGTGGCAGAGGGTAAGGAAAACAATTTCAGTTTTTGCCAAGGCTGCTAAGTAAACTAGGATATCATGGAATATAGCTTTTGTCTGTCCTCTCTCATTTTCTTGCAAAAACTGTATTCCTGGATGGTTTGAGAAAGTCATTATGCTGCCACTGTTACTGCTATCAGGGAAGAGCAAGCTCAGCCTGCGAGTGCTTGATTGTCTCCCTGCGTTGGGCTTGGAAATTGCTGAGTGGGCTCTGTCCCGGAATAGTCATCAGACTTGTTTGTGTTGCTTATCACATCATGTGTCGCTTCTGTTATCGCACAGATTGCCCAGGTATCATATGTGCTAGTCATCAGTGCTACTTTTGACAGGGAAGAACAACATTGCTAGAGATTTAGTTGTGTCTGTTTATACTGCGTTTTCAAGCAGTGTTTTTTACCCAGCTCAAGATTTAAACTCTCTCCATAACAATAGGATGGCCACGAATCCTTTATTAATTTGCCAGAACAGCAACACAAAGGGAATTGGCAATTTCTCTGGAAACAAATGTAAATTCATTACAAAGGTGAATTAGAAAAGATTACAAAGTTTTGGGATGGTCTTACTAATGTTTTTATATTTCTGGTAGATAGCCAGTAGTTCAATAGGATGCCCAACTTTGGCAGGGTGACAGCAAAGAGAGTAATTTCAGCCATTGCCAATCCATTTTAAACTCTTTTCCAAAGAAATAAGGATATCTATCTCTAGTATTTGTTTCTTCTGTAAGGAATAAGGGTATTCTATATAGTCTGAATATCCATGTCGTGTGCACTCAGAAAATTATACTCAGGGATAAAAATAGGAGAAAAAAAAGCACTTTCAACCTTGACTGCTGGCAGATCTGAGCAAAAGGAGCTAATGCAGGAAGCATCTGTAATTCTGACTGGGAAACGTGGAGAGGTTATGTAGGATGTTCAGCCTCTTTGAACATTCCCTGCCTTATATTCTTACAAAATGTTAAAGAATCCATCTTGTCCCTAGAAATATGGAAGTGTTAAATCATACTTCCTTTGTGAGAATTTGACATCATCCTCATCAGTCATTCTTTTATCCTCTTCCTGACCTGTGGTCTATCTTGTTTCTCTTTGTTTCTGCTTCCCCTATAGAAGATTTCTAACCTGAGGAGGTAGCTTAAAGAAGGTTTCTTCCTTAGATTCTAAAAATTTGCCCGAATTTATTCTCTTGTTTCTACCTACTTACTCCTGTGCCAACATTTTTCTCTCTTCAAAAAATATTTATTCTCTCAGTAGTAAGCAATCCCTTCCTAAGAATCATCATTTTTCTTGGATAGAAAAGCCACACTCATTGATTTAGAGGGTAGAGTAAAACCAAACTCATTTGAAGATGGATCCTTCATCTTTGATAGATCCAAGCAGGCAGCGAGACAGGCCAAGCTTGGCTGGCACCTGCGCCCGAGATCCGTCCTTCCATCCCTGGGTCTGAAGTTCCTGCAGTTCGGAGCTACCCACACTCATGGACCGGATTCCCTGGAACCTTTTTCCTGCATCTTTTGGTTTTCTAGACATTTGTGATTTGGGGAAGTGCCTCCTCGCTGTTGTGACAACTCCTGCCTGACACTCATAAGCCACCTTTTAAAACCTGCTTTGTTTTTTTTGCAAAACTTTCTAACAGTGATTTGTTTCTATCAGAATCTTTTCCCTGTTTGACCTTTTATTGTTCAAGCTTTACAGTGTTATGTTTTAGACCATTATAGACAACAAAATTGCCCTGGAGCCTTTTTTAACAGTTCCTTTTTTTTTTTTTTTTTTTGAACATTACTTTGAAATGACAAATGCTTCCTGATTTGTCTCTGAGAAATGATATAGTATACCTAGGGAAGGAGAGAGCACTTCTACTGCTTCCTCATTAACTGGGGGAAAGATTCTCTGAATTATGAATTGTAACCAGAAGAAAACTTTGAGCAGAACTCCTTTGGATGTTATTCTTTATTTAACTGATTAAAAACTGAAAGCAGCAGCTTGATTTGCATAAAATAAGCATCCAAATTGGAAAACTTCTTTCCTCTGCATTTTCTGGAGACAAACAAGCAAACATCCTTCTCTAGTGGGAAAATCATTTTCCCACTTTTAATCCTCATAGTTTGAAGTGTTTTGTACATCTACAGAACCAGAAAAAAAAAACTAAAAGGACTCTTTGAATTCAAGCTTTTAGTCTGTAAAATAATTTGTGTCTCAATTTCTTATCATTCTGTTACCTTTAGAACATTTCAGTGAAAATTATTTCTTTTTTTTCAAAGTCGTCATTGGCCACCAAAGGGCCAAACCTGCCCTTTGTGCAAGATCAGCACATAAGGAGTGAGAACCTTCATGGCTATAAACATGGGGTGGAGGAAATGGCAGTGATTTTAATTCTTCTGTGTAATAAAAAAATCTTATCTAGTGAAGGAAGTTCAATCCTCAGTCTGAACCCCAGGAACCATGAGTAAAATAGCAAGCATATGTATGTGTTTAAGATGAGGTGAGTTGAGTGGTCACTGAAGTGTTTTTAGATCACTTTTGCACTATCTTTGTTACACTCTGAGGTCTAGAGAGGAGGTTCTGCATCCCTTAAGGGGGCACATTACTGTGAGGTAGCTCTGTCTGAGTTGTCTTGGGGTGATAGGACTCATAAGGGCTCCTTGGAGAGACAGGCTTAGGGCTCCCATCACTGCACCAACGTCTGCACTGTGGACATTTAGCACATCCTGAAGCTCCTCAAAACTGAAAAGCATGAAACCCAAATGTTGAGGTTGGCTTTGCCCAAGACAATAGTCTGCATCCCCCCACTGCAGTGCTATTTACACCCATTTGTTCTACATGGGATACATGGCCTTCATTCTGCATTCACTTGGCAGTGGTGGAAATGACAGCACAGGATAAAAGAAAAGAAGCTGGCCTTTATTTTTTCCCCAAGCAGCATTGCAGGTTGCTTGGCAAAGCAGCAGCAGAGAAGTGCTTGCTTAGGAAGCAATCTGCAGCATGCAGTCTTCTTTGTTTACCTCCTGCTTTCTTCCCAGAGTAATTAGTGAAGTTGCGCGTAGTCTCTTGGTAATTTCCCAGTTGTGTTGTAAGGTTTTCTTCTTGTCACTACCCACTTATCAAGCTTAAACTCTAATTATACTTATCAGTGCTGAAAATTGGCTATTATCACTACTTAAACTCCTGCTAATTGTAAGAAATACTTTCTTAGCAAACTGTTAGATAATTTTTACTTACTCTCTAGATGTGATAAGCTCCACTTGATTTCTTTTTTGCATTGCAACCTTTTCTTATTTTCCATCTGTATGGCTATTCCAGGGGTGAGCAAGGTGGTGACCGTGGACATAAAAGGAAATTGGCAGCGCTGGTTGAAGGTCCGAGATCTCACCAAGGGCATGACCTATTTATTCCGTGTGCAAGCCAGAACCATCGCCTATGGACCTGAACTGCAAGCCAATGTCACAGCTGGGCCAGCAGAAGGTAAGTGGAGCCATAAAAGCACATCGCAAGCTAGGTATAGTTGTACAAACACAGCCCCACAGCAGGAAATAGTGCTCAACTCTGTGCTTAACATGTAGTTCTGAGCCAAGGAGAAGTTTTGCCTTGGGAGCTCAGGGCATGATTCAGTGGGTTTCACAACTGCCCATAGAGGAGATTTAAAAAAAAAAAAAAAAAGCATCTTTTTTTTCCAGTTCTTGGAGACTAAAAGCTGATGTGAATAAATAATGCAGTGCTATAAATTATAACACAAACTGGCACACCAGGGAAGTCAGTACAGGCTGGCAGCGTGGTCCATGGTTCTGATCACACTGGTGTGCTTCGAAGTGGAACTGGAAAAACTCTGTCTAGGCCATTAGAGATTCTTGGATTTAAAATGAGTAGGAATTTAGCATTGCACCCTTCTGACACTCTGGTTCCTGCACAGAGATATGTCTGCAAAATTCATCATATGTTGAGAGGAACAAGCTGAACTTCCGAGTTCTCCCCTTGGTTCACTGTGTATTGCAAAGCAGTAGGGTTTTTTATTATTATTAGAGATTCCAATAAATAGATAATCTAAAAGGGTAAAGGAATTCCAGTGATATTAGACTGCCCACTAGACCATAGTGAATTATTCATAAATCATTCAGCTCAAGGAGATGGTTGCTCCCTCCATCAAAGGCAGCAGGCCATGTCTGGTCATTCCATCCTTCTAGATACCAACAGGCTTTGGTTTTATCCCAATGTCCTCTTTAGCCAGTAACTGGAATAGTAGTGGAGTGAATCAAGTCCAGTCATGGACAGTGGAAACCATGAATCCTCTATAATGTGACAGTTGCATGTTGCCAAGAGACCGTACAGGCAGCTACAGCAAAGAACGTCTCCCTGAAACTCAGATGCTGGTCCACCTCTGAAGGCAGAAACAGCAGTAGCAATGTGCAGATGCTGCAGATAGAAAACTATTAAAATGTCAGTGTAAACCCAGCATTTTCTGTTTAATTGATGATGTAAAAGAAGAAGACCTTAGAAGACCCAAAGACCTTAGGCCAGCAGCCCACTGGCCTGTTTAGTAATACATGTGTGTTGACCCATACTTCAGGCTGTTGTTTTCTTCTGTCAGTAGACCTAAGAAAGAAAACTGCAATAAGTCTCTGATATCGCTATTATTCTCATTTCACGCTTTAGGATCTCCTGGCTCGCCTCAGGAAATTCTGGTGACCAAATCTGCTTCTGGGCTGACACTGCAGTGGACCGAGGGAGATTCAGGAGAAAAACCTACAACCGGCTACATTATAGAGGCCCGGCCCTCAGGTAAGTCATGGGAAACATGGAGCACGTGGTGCCAGGCCTTCTGTTCCTTCAGTCTGAACGGAAACCTGTCCTGCGATGGAAGAAACTGTTGGTCAGCCCACTACAGTAATAAGATTTTGTGAGGGAAAACTGTCACCATCCGGTATTCAACCTTCCCTGGTTTATTTTATCTGGTTATCTGCTGTGTAGAAACAGTCACAGAAATTACACTGAGCACTCTGGGTTTCGCTGTGCTACCTCACTGGTAAATCATCCAACTGCTAAGCTAATAGAAGTTAAATATATAAAATTATAAAATAATTAAAAATCACTTAAATACTTGCAGTATCTTTGAGGCACAAGGTCCCATAAATACTTGCAAAGTGTATTTTGAGGACTACACACTGAAATCTATCCCCCTGCACAGCAGGACACGGCAACTAATTGATGTTATTAGCAAGACCGGGACTTTGAGCAGTGCCAGAGCGTAGCTTTCCCCACGTGTTCAGCAGGGTGAAGGTGAGGTGGGTGAAAGGAGTCCCCTCATCACCAGTGAGTTTTCCTTGCTGCTTTCCCCAAATTCCTTTGCTTTTGGGGATTTTGCATTCCTCCTTACTCAATGGCTGTGCACTTTTCCCAGAATATTTTCCCCGTTTGGCTAGATCATAGAACAGCTATGTCCCATGCTGTTTTGCAGCCTCTTCCAGCTTGGTCTCACTCTGCAAATTTAATAAGGGCACACCTTCTGGTGTGCAAGTCATTAACAAAAATGGTGAATGCTGCCAGACCCATGTGGGAGCTCATTTGATAGATTCCCTCCACCTGACAGGGAACACTGATAACAATTCTCCAAATACAGTTTTCCAGCCAGCGCTGCTTCTACAAGATACGTGTTTCGTGTAGGCCATGTTTGAATGTCATGGTGTCAAAAGCTTTGCTGAAGTCAGGATAGATGATGTCTGCTCTTTCTCCTCTATCAGCAAGGTCTGTTACCTTGTCAGAGAAAGAGATTAGACATGATTTATATTTGACAAATCCATGTTGCCTGGTTGTTCTTTTCCTTTGTACTGCTAGCTGGTTACACATTGCATGACTGTGTATTAATTAAATGAATGTTTACCTTTTCATTATATAATGGATTGTACCCTTTTCCTACATGTCTCTAATATAGGGTTGCAGTTATAGCCAATGATTTTAATTAATTTTAACCAGACCAGTAACAAAACTGTAGTCTACAGTTCTGTGATCATCGCTAAAGATGTGCATTTCCACTCATATCTTTGGTAGAATTTGCCATGTAGTGAGTCTCTGCTGTGATTCTCTCTGTCTGATTTCTGTCATTTAATGTGACAGTTGTTTTCAAAGCAGAATGAAGGAAAATGTTTATATTCTCCAAGCAGTGGAGTTTCCCAGAGTGAGCAAGTTTTCTTAATTGACACCCAGTGCTCCCGTTTCCCTTACATCAGCTTGCTGATTCCTGCCCTCATTTGTTCACAGGCACAAAAAAAAATCCCATTTTATTGCAGCAGTGTTATTCAGATAGCAACTTAAACCTGACTTTTGCCAGCCAGCTTACATTTGCCCCCAAACCCATGTTTTTTTGAGGAAGAGCCTTTCAGAGGGAAATCCACACCCTGTATATAGATTGTCTGCAAACTAAAAAAATTCTAAGTGCTCTAAAGAAAAAAAAAATCAAAAAAAAAAAAATCAATTTGCCATCCAAGAGCTCTGTTAACTTAAACATTTCTGTACGATACCTCACTGAACCTACTGTCATTCACATCTTGCTTTAGATCAGGGGAACAAAAAAACCTCCATTCCCCTATCTCTGTGAAACAAACCATAAAACTCCTACAGAAACGTTCTCATGCAAAAGACAACCCTGTCATGTGAGCTGTGGTATCACAAATTTGTCAGGTGTTTTGGGGCTTGTCTTTCTTTTGGATGTGAATGAACGTTTTACAGTTCATGCCTAAGGATGTGCTGAAGGATTTGTGGCCCAATCTTTTTGAGCAGGAAGAAAACAGTCCTTCCAAGGCCGGTCTAAGCTGTATTAACCTTGGGTCATTCCTACTGGCCCCACTCCACTGATCCTGGAAACCCACACAGAAGAGGTCTTATTCTCCTGCTCTTGCAACCTGACTGTTGAGGCATTTAATTCCTCTTCAGATTATTTTAATCCTATTCATGCTGCTGTAGTAAATGAACTAGCCATTTGTATGCTGGATTCTCCTCCTTAGTTGTGGTTGCAGCTGTAGAGAGCGTGAAATGTGATCCAACAGAGGAGACAGACTAATTGGAACGTTTGCTTATCTCACGCAAGCTTCAGCTTCATTTCAGGACTGCTTTTCTTCCTCGTCTCTGCACAGTGGAGTTTGAAATCTGGATTTTGAGCTTAACAAAAGCAGGGAGCTAATTCCTCCTGCCAGGGTTGGTCATTCAGAGCAGCTTCTGTTTTAATATAATTCTAAGAATTTGCCACAGTGCAATGATTTATACAGGTAGTAGAGCAAGGATTGGAGCAACCTTTATTTTTAAGTAGTAGTTGTCCAAGGGAAGAGCAGTTGACTTGTGCCCTTCACATAAAATCAAAGAAGAAGATAACTCATCCTTCTGAGATCAAAAAAAAAAAAAAGAGGCATTGAATAGACAGATGAAAAGCTTCAGCTTGTTGCCAATATTTAAATGCAATACCACTACCTTAGTATTTCACATCTCTAGTGTCATCTATTATAGGCCTCATTACCCCAAACGTTAAATGCTGTATCATCTCATTTTCCCTGCTGTAGCTTCCTGCCAAGATTCCTCCATCAGAGCAGGAGGGTGGCTTTTTGTCAGAAATGACAAACCTTCCCCCTCTTTTGTCGCTTCCCTTTGAAATTTTTATTGCTTTGCTGTGTCTCCTCTGCCCTGCTGGGCCGAGCGGCGGTGGCTGCAGGCAGGTGAGGTGGCTCCTCTGATCAACCTTATTTCTCTCCAGGATTTGTGGAAGGTGACCATGGTAGACACAGAAGAGTTCTCTCCTTTCCTTCCTCCATCTCTAGAGAAACCGATTCCAGCTCAGCTCCTTGTGCGTTACAAGACATGCAAGGAGGCATTGCTTTCGCTGCAGTAGCAAGCCCTCCCTTGACATCAGCTGGCCTAGCTGAGGACTGGGTTTTAGGTGGTGTCCTCTATTTCTGCATGCAGAGAAAAAGACAAAAAGGGCATGTCTAAGGGCTCTTAGAGTTTCACCTCAGGAGGAGCCTCCTGCCTATGACAAGATGACAGAGATTCTCCTCCTCTGCATCCTCTGCCCTGTGTTTGGTTGTTGGCTTTTCCCAAGCAAGGCATGTCTAAAGGCCGGTGGTTGAGAATTGCATCTTAACATGTTTCCAATAATAATATTTTTAACACACCGACTGGCACAAACAGGCCATTTGAATCTCAGATCAGCCAGAAATGATGAACGTAGGACACAGACAAGGCAGGCAGATGCTTCCCTTGCTTCCCCCAGGTGATCCGTGCTGTGAGGACAGCAGACGGGATCTTGGGGGAAGATCCCGTCTTGGAGCAGGGATTCTCCTTCTCATGAACGCTGAGGTGGTTTCACTGCACACGCCCCCCCATGGCACATCTCACTTGAGCTCCTCATCTCCTGAGTAACATTTTCCCTTCCCCGTTTTCTCCCTTTCTCCGTTGTTTTTTAAACAATCGCGGAGCGCGGTGTCAGCTGTGGACACGCACCAGCAGCAGTCACTAAATTCGAAGTGAAGGGTGCAGCTGCGGCGGCAGCACCCGCCACGGGGCCCCGCTCCGCTTCCGCCGGCGCGCCGCGTGCCGCGCTGACAGCTTGGCAGCCTTCGCTTCCCATCCTCATCCTCGCGGGCACTGGCACGGGGGGCTCCGAGGAGCCATATCCTTCAGAACGGGGAGTTAATTCTCCTCCTGAACTTCCTAATGTGGATGCAGGAGGGGGTTTTACAGCCTGTTCCTGCAAGAAGGCGGGTTTGGGAAATGTGTAGCCGATGGCGCCCCGTCCCGCCGGCAGGCGTTCGTTAGCAGCCGGCCTTGCCGGCGCCACGGGCCTTCGTTAGCGACTGGCAGCTGCGCTCGCTGTCTTGGCCGGGACTAATTGCCTGAGAAACGAGGCTGGCGGCCGGGGGAGGCCCGCGGCGCCGTGGCGGGGCCGAGGCCTTTCCCGTCCTTCGCCCTCCATGTGGGAGAGGCTGTCAAGGCTGGAGATGGCCTCGGCCGGCGGGAAGGAGCTTCCAGCCTCAGCGTGCCCATCTTTCCCCAAACCGAGGGGAGGGAAACGCTGCCTCCGGTATCTGAAGGATTTCCCAGTGTGCTGAAAGGCCGGAGAACTCCCCGTTCCCTTCCAGCCAGGCTCCAAAGCTTCCCGCTAACCTGGGACTGAGGGGATGCAGGAAGGGAGGCCGAGTGCCTGCTCCACTATTGAATTGCCAAGTTCTCTGCTGAAATAAAGCCCTTCTAGTTTGGATATATCTAATTACAAAGCATATCTTGGAAAAAGGGGGGAAATTCACCCTTTTTGGGTCAGCGAGCCGTTCTGCACTGTGCGCCCTGCCTGCTTGGGGAAGATGGAGTGGGAAAGAGCATGTTCGTTGGGCGGAGATGTGTGTTTGTGGCAACGAGGGTTGAGCATTTGTTTTTATCGTTGCCTTTCCTTTCGCATTTAAGTGGCTTTTCAATGTAAACAAATTGGTTTTCAGACAATTCACAACGGGCTGAAATTCTGTTATAGCTGTTTACAAATGTGTTTATGAAAGCTCACGCAGTTCTAGCAATTATGACAATATTTTATGGTCGGAGATGCATCTTTTTAGTATTGCAGGTTTCAACAGTGTAAATTTGAAAACACGTCCCTCACTCTACCCTTCCCAGAGAAGCTAAATCCCAAGCTGCTTTTTTATTACGTTGTAACTGTACATGGTAGAAATAATCTAGCCTTATATTGCCCTGTGAAAGGGAAGTCAATATTTTATCTTCTGTTTTATAGCCATTGTAATATCCAACTAATGCATAACAATGGTATATTATGATAACTTCATTATACGCTGATCATGCCGGTGAATAACATATAGGTCTGAATTTTAAGCATGACAGAAGAATTACCTATTTTCATTGTTCTTCAGCATTTCTCAAATGTCGCTAGAACAATAACATTTCAGTCTGCTGTTTGCATCCACCGAGACTGCCAATCCTCATGATCAGAAAAAGATGCGGTTTGGGGGTTGTTAGTCATTGTGTGTGCTGCTAGCCATGCAGCACGTTCTGAATTACTGAGCCAATATTTACGGATGCCAAAGTTAAAACATTCACATGGAAATGCACCTGCAGTGTTAATCAATCCATCTTTGCTGTTATTCCCCGTTGCACAGACGTAGGCACAGGGCCAAATTTTGCTGTTACACCAGGACAGTTCTGGAATCGCTGCGGTGACTTCAATTAGTTTACACTTGGGTAAATGCAAAGAGAAATCAGACCAGATTCTGGCTGTATATTGCAGCGGTGGAGCAAGTCTCTCCAGGCAGAGCTGCTGGCTCCTGCTTTATCATTCCCTTGCTAGCACCTCAAGTGTGTGCAATTCCTGATGATGCCAGCGCGTCCCAGGGCAGGGGGCTGCTTTCAAAGCGGGCAGCTCCTTCACGGGAGCTGAAGTTCTCATAGGATTCCCACTGCTGTGGGACCCACAGAGCAGAAGACGTCGCTCAGCCAGTTCTGATAACTAAAAGTAGAAACCCGGTGGGGTTTTTGTGGAGACAGATCCTTGAGAGCTTCAGCTGCTTTAGAGCAGCTGAGAATTTGGTCCCGTGTGTAGACAGTACGTTCATTTTGTCGGTGGAAGTGCTGGGTACGGATTGTTACTGAAAAAAGTCCATTTAGATTAATGTTCAAGTCCTACACTCAAAATTATTGACGGGCGGTTTTAATTATAGTTGGTTTTGTGCTTACTGCTAGCAGCATCCATCTTGTTGAAAGCTCTTTCCATTGTATTGAAGGGAATATATAGAATTATGGGTATGGATCAGGGACCAAAACAGTAGCTAGGCTGGATGTGCATCAATATAAATGTCAGCATGGCTGTTGAGAACCAAGATAACCCTACTGGGCCGTTCTCATCAGTTATTCAGAAAGTGTTGTGTTTCTTACAACTTGCAGAGCTTTCTAATACAAACAAAACCTTATTTCTACTTAAAAACACACTGCAGGTCGTGTCAGCTGCTGTTGGCGTGGAGGAAACGGTGCTCTGGCAACACTCACCTGCCGGGCAACACTTCATGCAAAGCCACGGTACTTCCAGCCTAGACCCAAACCTTAACATCAGTTTGCAAAGCTTAGCTTAGGCTGGATCATGAAGTCCATTTTGCAATGTAAAAAGCAAGTGAAATCTGTGTGATTAGGACTGATTAATGCATCAAATTGCTTTGGGTTTACTTATTCTGTCAAATAACAGGAATGCTGATACGCTGATCACAGAGATTCAGGCACTCCAGGCAGCTCAGGCCACTGTGGGTGCCAGTGCATATCTTGGAGGAAACCTCCTCCATCTGGACTAGTTTAACAGTCCCTATCAGAAATAAATCCCTTTTTAGAAGCGTGGCTTGCAGTGCGTACTGACATATGTCCATATTGTTGAGCAGTCTTCAGGTGAGCTTGTCTACTGCCTGTGGTTGCAACACGCAATTAATGGCAATTAATTTTCAGTGTGCAGACAGAAGTGCCAAGTCTCACTGTTAATGCCATTTTTTTTCCGTGCTGCTTTTGTAGATGAGGGACTGTGGGATATGTTTGTGAAGGATATTCCTCGCAGTGCTACCTCCTACACAGTCAGCCTGGACAAGCTGAAACAGGGGGTGACCTACGAATTTCGAGTGGTGGCTGTTAATGAATTCGGCTATGGAGAGCCAAGTGTCCCTTCTGTGGCAGTATCAGGTAATTGTCTATTTTGTCATATCTTTTGCAATGGGTTTTCTGTTGAAGGAGGAAGAAAACAAAAAACAAAAGCAAAAAAAAAAATAGATTCTCTAGTTAAAATAAATGCATCAAGGCTCTTCTTGCTCTTTCTGCCTACTGCTTTCCTAGTCAGCTCTATTCCTTATTCTGCTTCCTTCTTTTTCTAAGGTTCTGTGCTAAATAAACAATTTTCTTTGTTTATTTTGAATGCCAGTTGTTTTGTGCTGGCATTGCACTAGAGCGTGATGTCCATAGGCCCCAAAGAGCTAGTCGACTTTACCTGCATTGATGCCCATAGGCCCCAAAGAGTAGTTGGCTTTGCTTGCATGTCCATCCACTCTCCCTGCTCCATAGTGGTTATTCCCAGTAAACAGGGCTATTGCCCTATGCTTCCAGCATCTCTTTGAACAAACTGGTGTCCTGACTTTCAGGAGGAACCTCAGTACCTTCAAGAGCAAGCTTAGCTCTGCTTTGCAATATTTCGGCAGCTGGAGTTTCATGGCCTCTTGTGAAGTAGGAAAGTTTGTCCTTGTGAAAGTTTTGCTTTTTTTGGCCTTGGTGAGACAATTCTACTCCGAGTTACTTTTGAGCAATAGGTTTCATCTTTGCAGTGTCAGCAAAGGCAGACAAGAAGAATAAAAGAACTGCTAAAACGCCTTTGTTGCCTCAAAATTCTGGAGAGTCCTGAGAACCTGGCAATGCTCCAGGATCTGGAGTGGCTTTTATCTCTCTGCTCCTAGAGTGAGAGGCATAAACACCATTCAACAGTTACCCAGCAGGCAGGAGCAGTAAACGCTGCTATCACCATCCCGGCTGCATTTGTCCTTACACAATTAGCCACTTAGCCTGTGAGAGCTGGCTATGGATTTCAGAGCGAGCGGGCAAGCCTTACATTGCTTTTCTCCTTCAGGACAAGGGCATCGACAAGCCACTCCAAACACCAAGAGAGTCAGCGTGTCTCCTGCCTGGGGTTTCACAGGGTCTATAACCCAAAGTAAAGGGTCATTCTATAGCAGAAATCACGTCAGCCTCTCTCTTTCTGGAAGGCATCGTTCACCCAAAGCTGAGCATGCAGCTCCTTGTGTTGCTTTTTGTAAATAAAATGCTTGTTTGTAAGTTCTCCACTTGAACAGGACTATTTAATTCATCTCTGTTTGATGCTTCAGTGTTCATCTCAAATTGCTACATGAAAGTAAGAGGTTTCCATTGAGATTCGCAGCCGTAAAAAGTAGAAAGCATTTTATGCTGGCCATTTCAGTTAGCGCAGGAAGGTACAAATTGCACTGAATCTGCTCAGCCCAGCATGGCTTGCACAGTTTGCCTTTAGGGCTTTATTGGTCTGGGCTGGCCCCCTAGCAAAGAAAGATTGTGGCTACTTTGCGCTGCTGCTGAATATCAAGTGATCTGGAACAAATCTGAGCCCATATCGTCAGGCTCGTAACAGGCTTTTGCCCAGATCCAGGGTTCTGGACGGCCAGGGGAAAGAGAAATGCCGGATAGTGAGGATTTCAGCTGCAGTTGCTCTTCTGGCATCGCCCATTCCCATCAGGTGTTTCTCTGCCTTACTGCCTGCAGTGAGGTTGTGCACAGTCGTCAATTTGTGCTCTCCTGGCAGCATTTCTTCTCAAAGCTGAAGGATGCTGACAAAGAGAATGCCACAGCAAAAAAATAACAGTGCTCACTGCTTTAAACTGACTCTGGTGAGATAACTCTAGAAAGGGAAAGCTGGTATCGTTTTGAGTCTCTTCCAGCTGGGGAAATAGAGGTCAAATGGGGTGAAATGACTTGAGATTGCACAAAATCCAGGCAGATCTGGGAAGAGAATTGATGACCATGTGCTGCACATCAGGCTTGGCTGAGCTGATGGAGCAACAGTGTAGAAGAGCAGGGGGGAAATTGTAAGGTGGAGACAAACTGTGGAGGTACTGAAATCTTCTGACCCAAGCATACTTTGTTCCCTGACACCAGCTCCATCTTTTACAAGAGCCACTGGCAGGGCCTAGGCCCCTTAAAATGTGGAGAGTAGTTGTGGGTCATGAGAGATATATTAATAATTCTTTGTATGCAGGGAAAATTGAACTTACTGGAGCATTCAGGAAATGTGGGGATGCAGAGCTGTTTTCTTTTGGGGATGAATTCAGCACTAAGGGGCTCTGGAGCACTGCTCTGAGTGTGCAAAAACTGCTTGTGGAGATGATGGAGCCCTGATACACACCTACCTGGCTCACTGTGCCATCAAAGAAGGTGTCAGCATGCTGTCTGAAAGTGCTGGTGGCCTAGGGGACCATCTGACCTCTTCCGAACATCTGCCTGCCCCACATGTTGTTATGGATGCACCGTTCACTTTGGGAAGAAGGGGATATTCTTAAAGAGCATAAAGACGAATTCCTGCTTTGTTGGTTTTGTTCTTGTTCTTTCAGCACAGACAGAAGCCCCTTTTTATGAGGAGTGGTGGTTTCTCCTGGTGATAGCCCTCTCTAGTCTGATCCTCATCTTGTTAGTGGTGTTTGCATTGGTCCTGCATGGGCAGAGCAAGAGGTACAAGAACTGCGGCACAGGTAAGACCTTGACTGCACGCTCTGCACACACTCTGAGGAGCTGCAGGAATTAGAAATGTCTTGCATTTGAAGCACTGATGATACCCTCTGTGCTGGCATTCAAGCTCTATAACTCTGAATGCCAAAATATTCCTCTTTCAAAACAATTTCCTCATTCTGAATCCCTGAATATTGCTTTTATCTTGTCTTCCCTTTACAGAATGAAGTTCTGGAAGGGTTGTTTATGTGTATATGTGTCTGATAACCTTCTTCACTCCAGCAAAAATAGCTCTGATGCTGGGAGAGAGACACTTTAATGAGCAGGGCAAGTTAATGGGTCCTTGCTTTTACCCCCTTTTAGGGATTAATATCGTGAAGAAGTCTTCCAGGCAGAATTTAGTAATTCACTCTCAAAGAGGAGATCTTTTCTTTCTTTGTAATTCCCCCTTAACAAGTGTTAGTAAATCAGATTTTAGTTCATGGGATATAAGATGTATGAATACCATGGTATTTTACTAAGCTAATACAGTTGCATATTTGTATGCATAGCACACAGGAAATCTCTCATCTTCTTAGTTTTTCTCTGTTTTGTGGGAAAAGACATGAAAAGACAGGTCTGACCTGTACTGTCAGATACCAGTGTTCACACTGAGTCTTAATGTAGCATTGAAATTGAAGCTGAGAATAAAGTGCTTGTCTGCTGCAAAGTGGCAATATGCAACCAGTCTTTCTCCCCAAGACACTAGCTGAGCTCACACCTTTGGGATTATGAAGAATGAGCAAGTGAAGGAAGTAAGCTCTTGTTATATTTGATCAAAAGAGAAAAAAACGCTTTGCTGTGTTTTACCTCTTCTGGCAGTCTCGAGTCCCTTTTCCTTTCCTGTGTCATCCTGTAATTTTTTACATCTATATGTTATCCTCCTGACACCTCTGCCATCTTTCTCCCCTATTCTACCCGCTGAACCTTCCTCTTGCTTTCTTTTCTAACTTTTTCATTTTCTTCCTTTTCTGCCTTTCCTACTTTTACTTTTCCTTCCTTTGCCCCCGTCGGCACAAATGGGTTTCATCCCATCCAGACCATTCAGATGGTCATCTTTAATGACCATCTGAACTAGTCACCTGCATTCTATTTATAGTCAAAAGACAGAAATAAGCATCTCTGGAGCACAGTTCATCCATGTTGTTTTTGATGCTCACCTCAGAAGGAAACGTGTGTGACCCTGACTCTCTTTTGGCTCCTTCTGTCCATTCACACTCTTGATAAGCTCTTTTCACCCACTCTGACTGGACTTGTTTACCAAAAAGAAAGATAAAGAGATTTTCAAAAAAATGAAAGTTGTTACTAAACAAAATGAAGGAAAAGTTAGAAACCCATTTCTAATGGTTCTTAGAGTTGCATTTGAGGACAAAGAGACTTTTTTTTTTTTTTGAGCTGAACCACTCAATGACTGTCTCCAGGTAAAACCATCTCCAACATGGAAGAGTCAGTCACCCTGGATAACGGAGGCTTCACTGCCCTGGAACTCAATAGCAGGCACCTAAACATCAAGAGCACCTTCTCAAAGAAAAATGGAACGAGGTAAGAAACTGGGAACACCAGTGCTTTTGGAAATGGCTTTTTACCTGGCTTCAGGTCATTGAAAAGAAAAAGGGGAGAGGCTGTTGTCTGGAGGATCTAGGGAGGACTGTACACCAGGGCCTGAGTTGCTGCCTTCTGGCTTCTAAACACAATGTTTGTGGACTGTGCTCATTTCAGCAAAATGACAGCATCCCATATTGTCACCCTTTGCATTTCCCAGGTCTCCTCCTCGGCCAAGCCCTGGGGGGCTGCACTATTCCGATGAGGATATCTGCAACAAGTACAACGGAGCCGTGCTGAGCGAGGGCTTAGGCCTCAGTGAGAAGCCCTTGGAAGTATCGGAGTCAGAGGTGAGTGTTCTCCTGTGCTTTGGACAATGACGAGGCCTTGTTCAGTCACTGAAAGCACTTGTTCCCCACTTGAAGGCAGGAAAGTCTCTGAAATCCCACTCCCAAACTTGCTCTTTATTCCTTTTCATTGTTTGTCTGTCTTGAGTACATTAAAATATCTGTGTCTCCTGGCTATTCCCATCCTATGCTCTGTCCTAAAATCAAACCACCACAAGAAAGAATGACAAGCAAAGCCCAGCCAGACTAGGCCTGTCCTCAGTGGATATTTTAGTTTTTCCAATGCTATGTAAAAAGGAGAGCACAGCCAGGAAGTGTCTGCCCACCCCTCTGGCGTGTAGCTGCATGTCCCGTTGATCCCGTGAGCTGCTGAATTAGGGTTGATCCTTGGATGCCTGTGGGCTGAAAACTGGAACACTTGGGGAACAAGGTGTATGTGCTGAGAAATAACCATCAGTTACTGCCTCGACAGAGATTGAGGGGAGATACACATTGGATTGTTGCACTGGGCAAAGTGTGGTTTGAAGCTTTCCTGGTGCGTAAGCAGTTACAGCAAATATCAAGATCCAGAAGAATGGTCTTTACTGCTGCCACTCTTATAGGAGCAGCCCACAAGGATGACATAGTAGTTGCTGTGAGACACCCAAAATCATTTGGGTTTCCTACCCCAGTCCACAGAGCTAGTGTAACACAAGAGAAGCCATCTGCTCACTTTGCCTTTAGGCTCTCCAAAGAAGGTTGGTGTTTATCAGCTCTATACATCTAGCAGAGCTCTGCCTTGTGTCTCTTCTTTAAGAAGAAATGAAGTGCTCATGGTCTGTAGGAGCTCGGCAGTGGCCGTGGGTTAAAAGCCAGACTTTGAGGACTGTACATAAAGGTAAACCTGTCTCTAATACCGCCTGTTACCAACCGGGATGCTGATGAATCTGAGCTGACAGCACAAGAAGCGAGCAGTGGGCCAAACTACTCCGAACCTGACCCTTCCAGCAAGAATAAATCAAGAGCAGCAAGTAGTGAGAGAGGATGACAGTTTTCATCTGTAGCTTCTCTGCACCTGCAGCTACAGCTGCTCTGCCCAGCTCCCCAGCTCTCACCTCCTGTTAATTACCGCGGACAGCCCGCCGCGACGCGCTGCCCTATGGCCGACCCGTCACGCAGGCAGCCTCCCGTGCTGTAGCTCAAGCTGCTGCCTGTGCCGTGGGTGAGCATTACCTCCAGATTAAACCCGGAGTGCTTCAGTCGTGTCGCTGCAACAACCCAGCATTAAACCTGTCATTAAAACAGTGTGCTGACCATGATCGTGAATTTAGCTCTGGCACCTTTTGACATTAATTTCAATGCCCCGTGTGGTTTTTCCTGGTAATGCACTCGCAGGGTGTCATTACTGTCTCCTATATGCACTGTTTGTACAACACAGAGGAGGGTGATTTTCATTTTTTTTTCCCGGGCTATTATTAATATTACTTATTTACTGTGTATTGCAGTAGAGCCTGAAGGTCTCAATCAAAACTCTAGTGTTTTTGTGAATCTGTCTGTGCGTGCATGCGAATGTGTGAACAAAATGTGCCTCCTGTTTTTCCTTTGGGCTTAGATATGTAGTCCTTCTGTATAATGTCTTTGATGCTTGCTTTTTTGGTGGGGAGTGCTTTTAGGCATGAAATGTTAATAGGCTCCCAGTAGAGGTAGCGGTAGGAGATGTTGCCTTTTGATCAGCCTGGAAATGCTGCTTATGTCAGTGGTGCAGACAGGAGGTGAGGGCGGAAAGGGGCAGAGGTGGCTGTAGGAGTTTGACCACTCTCGTTTCAAGGACCTATTAGTGTGCCTCTTCTGTTCTTCTGCTTTCTCTTCTCAAAACATATCTTAAGGGACATGCTTACTTTTCCAAGGATTTCAGAATCCCCATCTCCTTTAGGAGACAGAGATGTTTTCCATGCTATGAAGAATTTAAGGCATCTTAGCATCTTGTTTCTTTAAGAGCTTTATACAGCATTGGGGCCTCTGCAGCAAGGGGGTCCTGGTGTTCCTCCTGATACCTCATTGCGTGCATCTGAAATTCCACTTACTATAATGCACATTAGGGCAGGCAAGGCCAAAGATGTTGCTTTTGCTTTCAGCCCAACACATCATCTTATTGCTTCTTAGCAGTATTCCTGTAGCCTGACGTGTTGAGATTTTATATGGAGAAGATGGAAGTTCACTGCCTGCAAGTCTCGTGGGGTTGCTGAACGTGGAGCAGACTGCAAGAAACTCCCAGACTCACTGACTGCACTTAAAACAGCGCTGCCGGCGAGCTGCCTCCAAGCTCCCCACATTAAAGAAACAAGGGGAAAATCTAGCAAACCAAACACTGCTCTAGCCTTCATAAATCAAGTTGTTAACTTAGCCCGTGTCATGAGAACCAAGCACCAGTCCCGTTAATGAGGTTAAAGTACTTTAATTGGCAGGTATGGAGCAAGAGAGTGCTAAGAGTGTAATTTCCAAATGATTAATAATAATAATAGGCTTTCAGATAATGAGTCAAGTGGACTAGACTCTGGATGGATGATCTGAAGAAATTCAGAATTTGCCTTGCACAGAAATGTGATGATATATCTACTGTGTCACCCAACAGGGAAGAGCCGTTTTGCCAACATGAGGGTTACACATCTGCTTGCACGTGTCTTTATGGTCTCCCCAAACTGCTTGCAGAAGATCAGAGTGCCACAGGTTGCACACACCATGGGGTTGGTGCTGAATGCTGCCGTTGCTCGGCTCTTCTCAGCTGTCTTCTGCAGTTTAGCTGACTTTGGCTTTCTCAGCTCTGTACAAACATATTATAAATTTCTACTTAGCACTTATTGTGGAGTAATACTTATTTCCAATGAAGTTCTCAGCGATTTTGACAAGTTGGGCACTGTGTGGAAACCAACTGCAGACACATTCAATGAGCAAGGGCTTCTCTGCCCAGAGAAATGTGTTTGCCTGGTCTCCCTTACAGTGTATTGCCTGTGTGACAACCAAGAAGAGTTGCTGCCATCTACATTTTTATAAGCAATCTCATAAGGTTGCTTCTTGTGCCGTCACTTTTTCTGAAAAACTGATAATTGGAACTATTTTCCAATTTCTTACAATATTGGCCTTTTGACTAAACCAGCCGACTCAGGTTGCCAATTTGTCTCTTAACAGCCTTTGTGCATTCTGTTTTATCAATAAAATACTTAGGCTGTCATTTTCTGTATTTGTTGTTTCACAGGCATCCGTGCACCTTTGCTTGACAGCTTTTAATGTCACAGTACATCCAATCCCACTCCAGCCTATGGAAGTTTCCTAGGTAACAAAGCCAGAGTCGCACTAAAGGGCGACGCAGAGCGGAGAAAACCAAAAACAAAGCAAAAACCCCTGCAGCATTTCTATTTATTCAGTAGTTCAAAGCCATTAAAAATAATATATCAAGCCTAAAAAAAAAATCCTCTAGTATGTCTGTATTATCTTGCAAAGCAGGTTGTGGAATGTATTTTATTGCTTCTTGATTTTCATCAAAGAGGGACTTGGGATGGTAAATTGGAGAGTTCCTTGCTGGTCAGGGCTGTTACAGTGTCTGGTTGGGACCAGAACTGCAGAAGACACTTGCAAAACACACGTGGACAGAATAGTCAAAATAGTGACCATTTTGAAGGAAATACTAAGAAAACATCTTGTATTACCACTTGTATTACCAAGGTAAATTATCCTTTTCAGCATTTTTGCTGGCAATGGTAAAAAGCCACAGTTAGATGAGGCTTGTGCAGTTATATAGGTTTCATGGAAATTCCTTCCGAATTTACACCAGGTTGGCATTGTCTCCCAGTCGGGATAATGCAGTAATCAGCAGCCCAGCTGTCAGCAGGTGACATTGTTTGAAATAGTCATTCTGGCCATGGCAGATCTAAGTGACACTGTATTACAAGTGGCAGCAGCCCGTCTCTAAGGGTTCCCAGTGTTTCTTCTCTTTATTTGTTGGCTTCTGGCAATCTAGAAGGGACTTGGCTTAGGTACAGAAATGTTGTGAGTTTTGTGGGTATTTTTCACCTAGCAATGGATGGAAATCAAGTAGCAGCACCAGTATTATTATGCCTATCAAGTAACGTGAAAGTCTTTGGGAAACTGCTGTTTCGTACCAGGGTCAGAGAATGGCCGTTGGTGATGGAAGGAGATGATTGTGTGTGTGTGTGTGTGTGTACTAATTTATATCAGACAAAGTCAGCCAGGTTACCTCAGGCCTGTAATTTATACGTTCAAAGTGAAGAATATGATTGGTGCCTGACAAAAACATTCAGACAAGCTGTTTCAGTAGAAGGAATGGTAGGGAAGAGAAGCTGAGAATGGTAAGTTCTTCCATGAATATAGCTCGAGCTGAAAGAAGACGAGTGTCCCCAGCCTCACTAGCCAAGGGCAGTACAGCACAAGGGTTCCTTAGCTGCTCAGCTTAGGTGGGAATGGATGAGGACAGTCTCCCATGGCTTAATTCTTTCTCTGAGCTTTTCTTCCTAGAAATTCTGGCCGTTTAGTTGTCTTTTTGTTTCAACATGTCTGTGCAGCCATTGAGAAGACCAGTGAGGAGCCAGCAGAAACAATTTTCTTTTTTTCCTGTGCTTACGACACCTCAGCGTGGTGCATGTGGTCCAGCTCGTCAGCTGGTGGCTCTTTCCTTTGGGCTCAGGAGCGTGTCCAAGGTTGTCAGACTGATGGCAAGGGCATGGCCCAACTCCCCAGGTGCTTGTTATTTTAAGATGAACTATGGAGCTGCAGTGACATTTGGAGCTGCAGGCTGCTGCAAAATGCTCGCTGGCTGATAGGGGGAGAGGAAACTTGGATCTGGAGATCCATGTTTCCTGTCTGTAGGAAGAATTGGCTCTGGAAGGAGGACACCAGCCTGTTCGAGCTGCTGTCTCCCTTATTATACTGCCCCATCTGCAGTCACCAGTCACTTCTGCTCTATCCTCTTACAAAACGGCTAGGACAGCGATGGCAGGATATTCCTTGTAGAGATTCCAGAACTCTGGACCTGTTCTCTGCACCGCTGCCTATGAAACAGTGTAAATCCGAGGATATTCCAGGTATGCTACAAAAACACACCTCTTCAGGAGGATTCATGGAGGGAGATCAGTGATGACTTCTCAGGATTGGCAGTGAGTGCAAAGGAGTGTTTCCTGGCTGAGAGATCTGCTGAGATCCAGCTGGAATGATTATTAAATGCCAGTAGGGTTTTGTTGTAATATTAATTAGGTGTCAAAACACCTGGAGCTTTGCATTCTTGAAATAATAAATAAATAATAAAATAATACATAATTCTGATGGAGCCAAAGCATGGTTAGCAACGGAAAGGCAACTTTGCAGAACTGTAAAGCGCTGCTTTGCTCAGACTTTCAGATGGCTCTGGGAAAAATGTCTCAGCCCTGTCCATCACTGTCTGTGCTGGCAAACGGGCACAGAAGAGTATCGGAGCAGGTATCTAAGCAAAGGAGTAGGATGATGGATGCGGTGCCCTTTTCAAGGGATGGTTCACAAGGCATTTGAGGATTATTCTTTAGAGAGCATCGGAAAGGAGCTTTGGAGGAGGAGAGACCCGTTGTGTGGCAGCAGGATCAAGGAGGAGGTGTGTGTGTGGTGTGGTGTCATGAATCAGGGTGATGCCAACTTGTGAAGCTAATTGCAGCAACTGACAGCTAGAGGCTTCAGTTACCCAGCTCTCTATTTTAGGACTGGCTATGCAGATTATCATGAGGGGGGAAAAAGGAGGAAAAAGGGGGAAAAAAAAAGCTTTTGCGTGCTGAAACTGGAGATGCGGAGAGGAAACATGAGATAAGGAAAGTATTCAGTAAATGTTTGTGCGCTGAATAACGCTGTGGCTGTTACAGGTGGGAACAGGAGGTGGGTTTGGATGCCCCTGGCCGAGGTTTTGCTGTGGTCTCTGCATTCAGAAGAGATCTACCAGCCTCCTGCAACGCCGCCAGCTGTAGCACAACAGCAGGGCTTGAGCGGGGACAGATGCACAAGGTGTATTGGACTGCATGTTAGCAGAGCTCCTCAGCTCCATCTATTGATATAAGCTTTTTACTGCCCAGCCACCACACATAAACGTTTTAAGGGGTAATAGCCTTTCTGAATACAAGACAGGGCCTGAGCCGTCTCAGGAAAGCAACTTCTCCATTCTGGAAATGCCTCCTTTGTTCTCTTTTTGTCTTTTGCTGCTGGTTGTGTGTGTTGTTATACCACAAATAATCAGATGGGATAAACAAAATAGAGTTTGGGAGATGAAATAAATGTAGTTAAATGTAGTTAAATTTCTTTTCAGTGATGTAAAAAAATTCAATTTTTGATGGGGCTCAGAAGTCAAACTTCTGTGCAGGTGCCCTGATCTGACCGTCATAATCACCAGTAGATCTGGCTAACTTCTGCACATTTGCATGGAAGATTTTTTTCTCTTTTTTTCTCTTCTTTGCCTCAGAAGAACAGAGACTCTCAATAATTTTCTTTGATCAACATTTATCAACATTTCACCTGTTTGAAATTACAATTACAAGCTTTCTGGTGGTGTGATTGAAAGCTGCTAATTTCCCCATGATGTCTCTATACTCCCCTGCCTCTTCTGCTCGAACCAGGAGTTTTTAACTCTTGCAGCAGTGCTCTGCAGTGAATCAGCACAGGTTTCCTGCATCCCATATTGCTGGAGTTCAAGGGCTTTTCCCAGCAGATCCGTGCTAAAGCAGAGCCCAGCAGTTTTCTACAGTCGGGCGCAGTTGCAATCGGATTGCAGACCATCCTACTCCAAAATCGCAGCTTCTGCCAACTGCTGGTGTAATCTCTCATTTCTTGCGGAGCGCAGCTGGCTGCATCACAGATGTTAATGGTTGTTTTCTTCTCCCCCTCCGATGCTCCAGGCCACTGACTCGGATTACGAAGACGAGCTGCCCAAACACTCCTTCGTGAACCACTACATGAGCGACCCCACGTACTACAACTCGTGGAAGCGCCAGCAGAAAGGGGTGAAGCACCCAGCGTCCTACCGGTACGAGGAGTGCGCGGCGAGCGAGGCGGAACCCTATTTCCAGACTGTCATCACGACACAGAGCTCAGGAGGGGTGTACACCCCGACGGGACAGCCCGCGCCCGGCTCCCGGACTCCAGTGACAGGGTTCTCATCCTTCGTGTGACGCCGGCGCGGCGGCACCGGAGCGCGGAGGGACCCGTCGCAGTGACTGTGTGCGTGTGACCCGTGCGGTGAACTGTGTGGGTAACTTCTCTATCAGGGTAGAATGGATGGGAACACCAACGAGGCTATTTTTCTTTTCTTTTTTTTTTTTTTTTTTTTCCGAAGACAATCAACTCGAAAGATGCGGAGCTGAACCTTTGTTTAAAAAAAAAAGAAAAAAAAAAAGTTCTGAAAAGTGACAATTTTAACCACTTGTGAATAGTAGGGGTTTTTTAACCGCTTTTTTGTAACACTGCTTCAGGAAGCAGCTCCCTACCCTTCTCTTCCCTTTTGCTTTCTCTCCCCTCCTCCCAGCCCCTGTTCCCAAATAAGGAGGTAAATTCCCTAGATGCAATGAGTGACTTTGTGATGTGATCTGAAGAGAAAACACGTAAGACCTCCCAGGGTCCTTTTCCTTTCCTTTTTTTTTATTATTATTTTTTTTATTCTCCCTGTCATCAAGGTCAAGTAGGAAAATACAGAGAAAGGGCAAATTTCTCCATGAAAAGCAGGCGCTTCCTCTCTCCTCTTCTCATTGCTCTACCCCCCATTAGGAGCACTGGCTGATTAACGTAGGCTCAGATGTGTCATTGTCTGCTCTAGACTCACTACTGGCGTTTTTGTACTGAATTGCTGACCTGCTTTTCTTCCTTGTTCAAAATGGGGCCTGCTGCATTCTCCAAATTTTACAATTCTAGGGCCTTTAGGAGAGGAGATGGCTCAAAAGAGAGCTCTAAACAGTAGTGGGTGAAGCAAGCGGGAAGAATTCAGATGCAAGGTCAGTTTATTTTTATGGACTCCCTCGTGGACAGCATATGCCATTTAAATTGTATTTTCTTTTTTTTCTTTTTTTAGTTCAAAGGACATAGCGCAGCAGGCCAGAGGCAAGTTTCAATTAAGATTGCAAGCTCAATAGTCCACTAATGGATAATTTTTTTAATCATCAAAGTTCTCCTGCCTTGTCAGTAGAAGTTGAGCATCGTTTCGTGCCCAGACTCTGCAGCACTACTTACTGGTCTGTGAAAAAGGACATGGTAGCTGGATGTGTGTGTGTGATTTTACTTTTGTTAGTATAAAGACACGTCACACAGATTGGCTGAGTTCTGGTGTCCACAGGTGCCTTTTTACTGATTCCACACCTTTGTATCCAAGAAAAGCAGCAGTGTCTCCAAATAAAGCTAACCAGTCTTTTTAAGCATTAGGGTCGTGGATTATCTTGTGCACATTTAGACAGGCTGCTTTGTGCACTTCCAGCTAGAGTCCTTTGGAAGAAGAGAGGGGATTTTTAGTTTGTTTTCCGTCCTTTTGTACGGCTCCCTTTTTGCCTTCCTCTTTCCCCCTGCAGAACTGCAACCAGGTTCATCCTTTTCCTGAGCCTGTTGTGCTTATCAGCAAGTTGCTTTGCTCACATTGAAGCTGTTGGGTGCTTAAGAGTAGTCTGGTGGCACCTCACCTGAGCAGTGAGGTCCCAGGGCGAACTCAGCATTGGTGTCACCTTTCAGTGCCCCTGTGACAAGGCAAACGAACTCAGAGCTGCTTTGGTTCTTTGGCACTGCCTCTGAGCGCTGCTGCTCTCGGTGCATACTGATTCTGGATAGCTTTGGCACTGGATTCATGTTCCTCTCCAAAGGCTCCAGAAAGAAAAAGAAAAAAAAAATCGAAACCAAAAACTCCAGTGTTTGTGTGTTCAAGTGCTTTTGAATATGGGATAATGGTCCACAGCTCATTAGATGGCAAGTGAGTTGCAAAAACGTGGGCTTGTGCCAAAACCCTGTGAACCGTCCCCTTTTCTGCACCTGGATAGGATGTATGTGGGATGGAGAAGGGGCTCCAAAGAGGATGAAATGTGCTTACTGTGAAGAGGAACATAAACAAAAACCACTGCCTTCTGTGCACTTTGACTGTTCTCTTAAGCCATATGGACTTTGCTTTAATTACTGAACTGACAAAAAAATCGTTTGCAGTCTGTCATTTGAGTTTTGTTTTGTTTCTTAGCCAAAATTATCTGTGTGACTTTCTGACTCGTTTCCCTTCTCCCTTGTTGTTTCCTGCATCAGGTTCCCTATTTTAGACACCCTGTTTTCTGTATGTGTGACATAGCAGCGCAGGTGCTGTTGGAGATTTCATGGTGCTTATCCCACAGCTGAGAGAGGTAGCGTTACAGGAAGAGGCTTCCAAGGACCACTGAGGGAGTTAGTGAAGGAGGTTAGGAGGAAGTAGATCAAGAAGAGCTTGCTCCAAAGGTAAGCGTGGCTCCACATCTGCACACATCTGCCTCGGTGTAAGGTGCAGTTGCTCCCTTCCACCTTGAGCCAAGAAGCAAAGAAACCATATAGAATAAAGTGGACTTCATGGTGCTGTCCCGCTGGAGAAGAACATGGGGATCAGCAAGATCTGGCCCAATCTTTCCATTCTCCCTCAGAGCCAACTGCAGCTAAAACACTTGAGCTTAACGAGGGCCTGACGAGTTGGCTCTACAGCCCTTTTCTTCTGGCTGCCTCCAGAGCAAAACCTTGGTTGTGATTCTTTTAGGACCTGTTGATCTGAACACGGGCATTTCTGTCCTATCCCAGTACACACTACGATCCCTCTGGGGTTTTGTTTTTGTTAGACCTTGGCTTTTCTCACATGCAGGTTTATTTTATTAAAGCATTTGCAGAGCATGGAAGTGCCATGCCCGGCTCCTCCCTGAGATAAGAGTAGGATACATGTTCTCCTGCCCACCACTTTGTCCAGCTATGTGCATGATGCCTGTGCCTTGTTGTTAGCATGCTATACTTGTAAATATGATTAATAGGTATGTTTTATTTACCTCACATATCAGGTAAATTGTCCTATCTGGAAGGAAACACCCATCAGTTAGCAGGAAAGCTGTCTTTCGGAGCTGTAATCTTTTGAGAGTCACAGCCTTGAAATGTGACTTTTAAACATTGGCTGTCATGTTAAAATAACTTTCCCCATCAAACTCTCTTCCGTTTCGTCTTACTGTTCAGGACAGTCTTGAAAAATGAAAGCTTATATTTAACACTCCTTCTTAAAATATTTAAATTTTGTTTATTTACTTTCCCTTGTTTCTCGAGTCTCTTGGAAAAAATAAAAATAGCCTCATGAAATGACCAAGAGAGACATTTCAGGGAGCACTTTAATTAGAGCTCATTTTTCTTGCAGAAGCCTTGGAAATACCCAGTTTTGCAGGAAAAGGCTGCTCGCATCTTCCTACCCCTCCCAGGGCTGAGAGGAACCCCCACCAGTGTCAGTGAATCCCGAACCTCAGGTTGGCTCTAATAAATCCTGCTCTGATGCAGAAGTGCACGTGAGTAAATAAGCAGCCCAAGGCCCCTTGCACTGTCCCAGCCCATTTTCAATGGAACGTTATATTCCCCCCAAAGTCCATTTCACACCTTTGCCATTCGGGTGCAAGTGGCAGTCGTGAGAAGGGACAGGAGAGGGCACTCGTTTATTTTATTCAGTGACAAGTTCTTCTCCCAGCCTGGGATTTACCAGTTGGAAAGCCTTCTTGGGGAGGGCAGGGAGAGATCTCATCAGCACTGAGAATTTCAGCAACATTTACTAAAGGAATCACACTGCGGTCAGCAATCCTGCTTCAGGAAGCCCTCGACATTGCAGGAGAAAAGGGAAAACAAAAGTATTTGAAAAGGGAAGCTGCTCCATTACCCTAAAGAACTCTTTTTTCCTTCCTCATTTTGAGTCTTAAAGCCAGTGATGCTTTGCAGATGGGCCATGACCTAATTTTATTTGCTTACACCCAGGTCTCGGCCAGAAGCTGCTGTAGCAGTTGTTTAGAATAAGCATCTGAGTCTGTCCTGATGTGGGAATACATTTATTATTCTTGTCATTTCTTCCCTCAAGAAATCCGTTGGGTCATCTAAAGATTATCCAATTTGTTCTCCAGAAAAGGAGGAGAAATCACTGTTTATGCATAGATAGCTCTGTTCTCTTCTTCTACTTGCTGTTTTCAGACAGAGTTTTGTTTCAGACAACCCGTTTCTTAATGAATTTGAAACCCTTAATTAATGACAGGAATTTGTCAAGGAACTTCAAAAGAGAATAAAGCAAGAACAAAACGCTTCGGGTGGGTCAGTAGAAATCAGCATTCCCAGCAACTTGAGACCTGTAGGAAGAATATGATCCCGAAACCTCCTCTTTTTAGGTAACTCCTTTATCAATAATAGCCAAAAGGGTACTTGCTGTGACAGATTGCACCTGGAGAGGAAAAGCCATCACGGGGCAGTTGCTAGACAGGCACTTTGCATTGTAAACAGTCTCGTTCAAACCTGAATTCTTGAGAGTTCAATCACATTTCCTAGGTCGTTTTTATAGATTTTTGCCACAGCGCATGGAGCCCATGTGGCCCCGAGGAGTTACTCATGTGGGGAGAGCTCGCCGTTCCGCTCCCCACACCGCGTGCATGGGGATGTGCTTGTACAGCACCCCCAAAACCTCCCCTCTGCAGAGAGCCACACTTAAATTAGGAGCACAGTAAGACTGAAAATGCTGGGCATGGAGCTTTAAACAGCTTGACTGCTCCAGTCTCTGGAAGTTCTTTGTATTTCTCTGTTCCTTTTCTCACCCACGTCTCTACCCTGCCAACCCGACACCTGAGGTTGGCTTGCACCTTGTGAAGTTGTGAAGTTTGCCACCCCCGGTAGCAGAGAGCCAGCACTGAGGAGCACTCGCACGGCACGTGGACAGGTGAGGCACGAGGGCTGAAACAGCCCCATGAGCTGCGGCTCGGGCTCTCACACACAGCTTTTATCTGCTTTTCATCTTCTCGAGGCTGACACATGCGCATTTTAAACGGCTGCGGAGCCACGAGATTTGGCAGCAAATGTGGTTTGGCAGCAAATGCGTGACTTCACTTGGAGGCTGTTTGATCACAAGGTGCTTCCTTCGGGGTTAAATCCTTGGAAGCAGAAAGCACACTGGGGTTTCCCAGGTATATCTGCTTCTCCAGAACCACACCTGGAGTTTTGCAAGCAGGAAAGCACGTGATGAGTTTGCAGCTGGTCACCCTGCCATTCTTTGGATGGAGCCCCTCATCTTCCTCAGTATCCACTGTTGGTTTAGGGGTAGGGTAGGACCACTTTACACAGCTGTGTCGCAGAGCTGCCCTTTGGTGTGTTATGATGATCCAGTCGTTCCTTTTACTGCAGTGTCTCCTCGGGGATCTGACCTGTTTTTTTTTGTTCCACTCCTCTTGTTAGCCTCACCTTCACCACTCCACTCTTTTATATGAGAAAGTTACGTCTCCTTTTGCAAACTTGCTTCTGATTAAAAGAACCCTTTTTAAATATGTGTGTCCTTGGTACGTTTATTGGCGGGGGGAGACATATATTCAAGCCTCTTCTGTTATTTTTGGCTCGGAGAAATTTCTCGGTGCCTTGCCAGTCTGCTTACGATTTAACAGCTCAGGACAGTGAAAATGTAACGGGCTGAAACTCCAAGCTGTTAGTTCTGGACTGTAAAATCTTATAATCCCCTGCTGCTTTTCTGGCAAAATGACACTCTCAGATAGTTTACACCCCGATCAGCCTCATATTTTTGTTACTTTCTGCCGATAAATTCTCACCCACTTATTAATACAGTAGAGTTAAAACTCGCTCGGGGCCGGGTAACACCCTGGGCCACCATTTGGGGTGTCTTTGTCCATCTGCAGGTGTTACCCAATGTCCCCTACAGCCACGGATCAGTCCCTGCAGCCAGATCCTGGAGGTGCCAGATCCCAACCCGGGGTGAATCCGTGTGTGGATTTGCCCCAGGGAGGTGGTCGCTGCTTTGCATGGGCTGAGGAGCTGGCCTGGAGCAGAGTCACATCGGCTACAGCTCCGCTGGGAGAAACGAGGGTGAAAAATCAATGTTTTCCAAGTGGGGGAGCGCCGCTAAGGAAAGAACTCTTATTTTCCTGCTCCTGAAAGGGGATGTTATAAATAATGCAGCGCTGTATAAACACAGGCAGCCCTCTGTGGCTGGTAGCTTGTAATAACCCAGAGGTACCAACGTGCCCATTTTGAAGATGAAAATCCTCACGCCGTAGAGCTGGGAGAACGGAGCGTCATTCTGCAAAATCACCAGCCAACACAGAAGAGCTTTTCTGAGGCCATTCGGCTCCAAAGTGCATCCTGCTCCTGCTTCCAGGCCTTGCTCTTCTCCAGCCACCTTCCCTTCGTGCATGTTTTGGGGAGTGGATGGGAAATCTGCCACGGCTTTTGTAGCCTGAACAATAACTGCAGAAAGCAGGTTGGCTTCCTGCCCTGAGTGGATCAAATACTCAGGGCTTTCATTACTGACCCTTTTGCTGCTATTTGTCTCGTTTGCTTCCTCCTCCTCCCCTTGTGTTTTTGCTCTGGTGTTGTTTACTTTTATTTTCATCATTTTTAAGCTTGCCTCTTGATTTTTACATATATATTTCTGTTTTTTCCTCCCCCTCTGTTCTTACTGATTGTTTTCATTTCAAACCTTCATAGTTCACAAAATCAAAGTGCACTTTGAATGCATCGCTGTGCTCATTTTCCATTGCGCCCCAAGGAAGGAGCCCTTCCCTCGGCACCCTCCATTACCCGCTTGGGATAACACTACGTCGGATGAGTCTGGCACGTGCAAAGTCACTTCAGAAAGCTTTAAAAAAGACCAGTTTCAGAGCCACCCTGCTGAAACCAGCGGTTACCTGCACAGCTGGCAGACCTGCTCCTTTCTATGAAGAAATAATAAATATGCAGCTTGTGAGCGGGTAGGTGGAAAAGATGCGTGGGGAGAGAAGCAAGTGGTGCAACACCCATGCTGGCACGGAAAAGGACTTTCCTGCCCTTGTGCAACAGGCAGCATTGGCTTTCATCCCTCCTGGATCTATTACCTGTGCCCAGGCAAAGCCGAAGGATGGATCCCGGTGGAGGGAAGGGCATGTTCTTCTTCGCCCCCATCCTTGATAATCTGATATCGCGCAAGCGTTGGCGTTTTTGTGGCCTGTGTCAACAGAAAAAGCAAATAAGGGTGGAAGGCGGTCGTGGAGAGAGGCCAGGAGTGGTGAAACACCGTGCGAACGCGAGGTGACCTCCGCACAAGCCAGGCGCGCTGGTTGCGCTGGCAGCTCTTCTCTGATGGGAGAATGTGGGGACAGAGGCTGGCACTGCCCATGGGGGTGAGCGGGCTGAGGGGAGTGTGCCCAGGTGGCCCCAAATGTCCCCAAATGGTCTCGTTGTGGCACAGGGCAAGCAGGCCCTGCTCGCGGGGCTGAGCGGGACGAGCCATTCTGGGCTCTTTGAGGATTGTCTCTGTTTTCCAGCACTGGCGTTCCTGCCTTCCAGGGGAATACGACTGACCTAATTAGAGTGTAATTGCACCAGTACAAGTTACAACTCCTAAATACAAACATCTTTTTTTTTTAGTCTTGGGTTCTTTATTTATGCATGTACAGATGTACAAATCTGTAAATGCCCTGGAGGTGGAGGAGGATCAGGGAGAAACAGGGCAATTAAGTGTAATCAGAGGGAGCGAGCTACGGAAAATTGGGGATGGAAGTGGGGCAGTTTTCCACACTAATTTATGAGCCAGTGACTTAATCTGCAGCAGACCTTTCCCCCGGGAATGCTAAAACTTTATGTGGCATAACCTGATATAAACAGGAAACATCCTACCGACCCCTATGGAAGGGATGCGACCAGAAGAGGAGAACTCAGCATCTCAGTCCTCTGTCCAGCTAATGCCTGTCCAGCTAAAAGATGAGGACTTGCTCTTTCATCCTGACAGCTGTTTCTACACCACAAGACATGAGAGGTAAGAGATATGGGTGTTTTAAAAGCAAGTAAGGCTAAACGCAATCAGCCAAAGGGTTGCTATAGAAAATACATAGAAAAATACAGAGAAAGGATATATAGAGAGAAAAATACGCAGAAAAAATATATAGAAAATGTGAGGCAAAGTGAGAAGCCTCCAAGCATACCTGCTGGGTTTGTCAGATGGGAATCAGCCCAGACATGCTGGGATGGCTGGTGTCCAGCAGTGACTGATAAGACACCAATGACACCGAGAGAAGCACGAGCCAAACAGCTTGCATCACTCGCTCGAGTGGCTGCCCCTGAGGTCGTGAGCATGATGTGCTCCATGAGAAAGGCAGCAGGGCAGGAGCTGGGGCTCTCCCGGCACCAACGGCAGAGCCGAGCTCTTCCCGCCAGCAGCAAGGCCACTCGGAGCAGGGAGTCCTGCCGAGCAGAGGCCCCGGCTCCCAAACGTGCTGTGCCCACGGTGTATTTTCAACGTTTGTCATCACGAGATAGCGTAGCTTGGAGATAAGGGGATTGCGGTGGGATTGCTTTTGAAATGTCAGCCCTGTTGTGTAGGTTGTGCCAGTGTCCGTGATGGGCGAGACGACAGGCGATGAAAAGATTGTGTGTAGCCTCTTTAGAGCTGATGTCTTTAAGGCCACCTCATGATTTTTTTCTTTTCCTGGCTTGATTCATGACTTTGAAGTGGTTTGGCAGAAGCTGAGGTCATTGCAAAATGCCACTTCACCTTCAGATGGCTTTCTGGAGAGTGTTGGCCGCTTCATTAAGTGAGTCTGAGCTACCAGCTGGGAGGTCTGAAAACAGAGAGACATGTTATTCAGCAGGAAAAAATATATCTGAGATATGCAAAGGGTAGACTGTCCTTGGAGGAGGTGGTGTTTGATAGCATGGCGAGTGCACTGAGAGTACACACAGAACTGGCCCTACTGTGCTTTTTGTAATTGGTTTTATGATGTAACTCTTACTGTGGCTTATAATTTTCAATTCTTGCTAGGAAAATTACAGGGTAGGTGCAAGGGAGATGGATTTTAGCCGCTGATGCTTCGGGAGCATTGAGCATCACTACTGGATTAAAGGAGCAACCCGGTGCGTTGCTCTGCAGAGACCCCCAGAGTGATGCAGTGCTCGGATTCAGCGTCGGCGGGAAGGAAGGTGGAGGCTGGTGCCCAGCGTTGGTCATTCCCTGCTGCTGGAGCTCCCCAAGGAGGTGGTACATCCTTGCTTTCCCATTTAATCCTTTCAAGAGGTTGCTTTGAGAACCAGGAAGATCCCAAAATAACAACTCAAGTTCCCATTTATGGGACTGGAGAGAGAGCAGAAAGAATTGGTAAAGATGGAGCAATCAGTAAATCAAAAATCATTTTTCTTTTTAAGAAGCCTAAATCTTTGTCATCTCCTTCAGAACGCCATTGCGCTACAAGAGGGTTTTTTTCCCATGGCATGGGGAGGAAAGGGGAACTCGTGTGCCTGCAATACGACTGTTTCACAATCCAGCTGTTCAAGACAGCGTCGGTGATGCAGTTGGGGCATCACAGTGCCCACGAGTGTCTTGGTGGTTTCCTGTGTGGTCCCTCCGTGCCCATGCAAGGCTGCCAGCTCTTTGCCCTGTTGGGTCTGGTCTTCGTCATCCAGACGGCAGCAACATCTCCTCTCCTCGAGGCAGGGCTACACAGTTCAGCAATTCCTAGGCCTTGGTCTCTCTTTAAAAACAGAAGGACGTTTTCATTTCTTGGTCATGCTCCTCTGAGGTTCTGCATGAGTTTTAAACATCAACATCTTACTCATCATCTCCCTGATTGCTCAAAGACCTTCCATCCTCTTCCTGTGCTGGGTCCATTTTTACAGCGATGACAATATTCATGATTACGGCCCGTTACAGTTTGCTGTGCTTTAACCATGAATTCACACATAGTCTTCTTCTGCAGAGCAACGTTTGTTCTTGTCTTGTCTTGCCTTGTCTTGTCTTGTGCTTGCGTGAGGGCTGTGGCTGCTGCCCTTCCATAGCAAGGTAACTGTGATACAGAAGTGGAGCATACAGCGGATGAAAACCAAACCCCTGCCCTGGTTCACATGCTGAAAGGCTCCTCTTCTCCCCAGGAGATGAAAATTTAACACCTTCACAGCACTACATCCTACTCGAGGCTTCCAAGGAGCCCTTTAGAGAGGGTCCTGGGACTTCCTTATCAACAGGGAATGGAAGGGCTCTGTGTTGGCCTTGGGAAGAAAGGCACTGCTAGAGGAGCTAAGGTTTGGGAACCCTGAGGAAGCAAATCCTTTAGTATGACCATTAGGGATAATTAACCCTGGAGGCCTCATTTTGGCTTCAAACCATCTCTATTTTATAACGCCTAACTCTGCCCATAGCTTTACGCTGCTGAAGAGGCCGTGACTCTTTTTGCTGGGGTTAACAGCTATCTCGGGGACGTTTCCTATTAAAGAGGTTATTATTGGGAGTGGGAGAGTGACACAGAACTGTAACAAGGAGCATTGGAGTCAACTCAGGGCAATCTGCGACCGGCGTCTCTGCTTTGCAGCTGAGCTTGGTCTTTACGTGTGTGACACCAGCTGCAACCCCCGTTCCCACTGGAAGGAGCCCCTTCTCTGAATGTGAAATGCTCGTTTTCCCCTGGGTTGCTGGTCTGGGACGCAAGAGCTTTGTGTGGATTCCGGCCAAAACTCGCGCAGTTTTTGCCCTTTTTCCCAGATGAGGTGCCGGGGCGCCGAATTAGCCTCACCTGTGGCGCGGTGGCCTGCTTGCCCACAGCACTAAAACCCTTTTAATGTTGCCAAGAAACGTAATCAGGAGAAGCTGCCAGGCTGCATTTTCCCCCTTGGGGGCCATTTCAACTAAGATTCGCTTTCAAAAAAAAAGGCCGTGGTAGGTGCAGGCTTCCCCATCAGCCTCGGTCCAGAGAGCTGCACAAGTATAAAAGCGTTGCCTTAATACACTCATTAGGTATAAAATAGCACCGTGATGTGAGTTCAGTGCCGCCTCTCCTGCAGCTGTGACCTGCAGTGGCAATTTTGGTTGGGGATATCTGCATTAACGCTACCTGCCCCGTCCGGATTCTCCTTTCTTCTCAATCCCTCTCGCACTGCTTGCAGTGACCACAGGTTTGACAGGCTGCCCTGTTGGTTTACCCTTGGCCAGGGACTAAGCCCATCCTTCTTCTCCAAAGCCAGGCTTTGCCTTGGTTGATGCCAGAGAGAGGGGAAAATGCTGAAGTGCAAACCAGCTTCTGTCCCAGAAATCACAACAGGTTTTAGAGGAGTTTGCTGGGAGAGCAGAAATGCAGCTAGGCTGGTCCGGGATATTTGTAGCCCTGCTCACAGCACTGGTGTTTGCTTCTAAACTGAGCACCACCGGATGTTTCTTCCTGCCTTTTACTCTTGCTCCCAAGGTCATTATTGCATTGATGGACCATGATCAGCTGCTTAGTGGAGGAATTAGGCTTTGGATGCAAAGAGAACAGGACAAGGCGCCTCAGCCCTGGCAAGGGGTTTTGCAAGAGGGAGATGGTGGTGAAGAGGGACACGATGTTCCTGCTGCTGCTCCCACTGCGGCAGCCTCCGGATCCCAACTGCTCCACATTTGTCTACGCCGCACAGCAAGGGGGGATGGAAACCGGGCACTTTCTTCCATGAACCGGCTAATTGATTCCCATCAGCCGCTGATTACACGAGTCATCAAGCACATCGTGGCCTTGAGGAGCTGGCCGTGGCTGACACTTTGTCCTCCCCAAAACAGCGACGCCGCTGCCCTCCTCTTCCACCTGCCCCCTGCACCAGCACCCGCCTGTGGTGGGGAGGTCAGGAAAAATATTTGGGCACGGACAGAAACGCTCCTCACCCCCGGACAGGCCACATGCAGCGTGTCCGTGCGCTTGCCTTGGCATTCCTGCAGGCTCTGGCCGAGCGTGTGACAGCAGCTCAGTTCTCAGCACGAAGGGGCACGATGTGCGCGGGCGCCCGGCTCCTCCTCGGCTGGTTGAGCTCGGGCGGCATCGCCCTTGAAATGGGTCAGCCCCAGCGCCCCGGGCAGGCCAGGACACCACACAGAGAGAGCAGGGCTGCTCCCCACCGCCGTCTGCTCCAGGCAGCAGAACCACCCACAGCAGCCGTGAGCTTGGCTGGGCTGCTGTTCCACCATACAGATGCCCGGCTATCCGCTTGGCTGGGATTTCTGATGTGTTTTCCCTGTTCTTCTGGTAGAAAGTGGATGGTATTTGTGGGGGGATGCTCGGTTTCCTGAAGACAAACAACAGCAGAAGTCATCTTGCGTGACCTCAGGCCCTAAAGCAAAGCAGAAAGTCAGGGGCAATGGGAACCCATCTGGAAACGCCGGTGCCGAGTGCGGGACCCTGCGTGTGGGTGACCTCCCTGCGCGGCGATGTTTGTGCCCAGGGCTCCCTGGGTCCTTGGCACCCATGTGGAGCCAGGGAGCTGCCTCCCACACGGATGCCCTCATTGTGGGCAGACGTCACCAGAGCCACCAGTGTCCAAACTGGGCTGCAAGGAGCATGGAGCCAGCACCTCCAGCCTACGCCGCGAGGAGCCTGGATGCAAAATGGAAAATCAGCTCCTTGTCCTCCTTCCATCTTCCTTGAGGAAGATACAGTAGCAAACATGCCCCAAAGGTGGCCAGGGGACAATGGGCTGGAGGAGACTATTTTTTGCACAGTGCTGCTGTCAGCGGAGCGGGACTCCTCACCCTGGGATGCTGCAGAGACCGAAGACGATGTTGGGAGCACAAATCCAGCAGCCTGCAAGGAGGCAGCCACCACAAGTACCTGGAAGCTCCCTCTGAGCCCTGGGTGCATCTCAGGGTGAAGGGGGAGAAGGAAAGCGTCAAGCAGGTCAAGCTCCTCGCTATGGTGAAAATAGCTCTTTTCCCCTGAGGAAAATTACCCTGTTAGCAGTTTAAAGCCACTGGAGCTGGGCTTGTTATTAAGCTCTCCATCCAGGGAGAAACCTGTCCAAGGGTTAAAGTCTGAGCAAGGCAGCAGGGAAGAAAACTCCTGCTTTGGGTCATATTAGGATGCTTGGGGCTGTAAAAGTGCTTGGTGCAGGTCGGAATTTCAGATGGGATCGGCGCTCCAAAGGGAGCCATATGGGATCTGGCTTTCCTGCCAGAGCTTTCCCTAGTCACCTGGCTGCTCCTCAGCCTCCTCTTCAGCCTCCTGCTCCTGCAAGTAGAGGCTGGTCCTGTGGTGGGGCCCAGGGAAGCGGAAAAGCGCTGGCAGCCGGATAGGAGATGGAGCTGGGACACGCGGAAAGGGAAATGATATCTGTGTCGCTGCCATGAAAACCAGATCCTTGGTCCCGGGATCAACGACAAGGAGCTCTTTGCTAGGAGAAACCTGCCCACGGGAGCTTTCCCCATGCCCTTCCTGGGTCAACTCAAAACAGGAAAGAGAAAATTGGATTTAGGGCTACCAGGGGAAAAAATAACTCCTCGTTTTGTGCTTTTCTACACAGATCCAAGCAAACGCTGGTTGGCTGCAAAGGAGACGGGGTCTCCCCAGCCGGCTTTTCTGGCTCGGAGAGGAAAATGTTGGAGTCCTCATTTCACCAGTTATGCCGGCAAAATTGCCCTTTTGCTTATGTCGCTCTGAGGAGCTATAGGGAGCTCTACAGGCACAAACTTAATTTGGAGGGTTGAATTTATGCCCCTGCTTTGCTGGATGTTCCTGCAGCTCGGCCACCGGCGCTTCGCACCGAGGCAGGTCTCGGTGTGCAAACTTAATCCCTCTCTCCACCTCTCCTCTTAGTCGCCTAAGTCTAAGCCCTCTGACTCAATGAAGTGAGATCCCTGGATCCGTGATCACTGCTGGGATTTGGATGCTCGGAGAAGCTGGTGGGTTGGCAGCGGATGGACTGGAGCTCCTCCTAGGAGGATAGAGAGCGCTCGTGCAATGGCAGCCACGTCTCCTTTCTCAGATGGTCCCCAAATGACCTCACATTTATTGCAGGTAGAGAGTTTCCTAGCAGGTTGGCTGCATAGTCCGTAATTTCCATATTCTCCAGGTAGCAGGGATGGCTATTTAGGATACTTCTTGCCTGCAGGGTGAAGCACCCTCTATGCTGACCACATAAATGCATCTCACGTGTTGATTTTCCTTGGCAGCTATGGGATGTGGCCCTTTCAGACCTTCAAGAAGTGGGTATTCCTGGGCCATGGCCCTTGGCCGTTCTGGGAATGTTCCTGGAGTACCAGCATGTGAGTAATGGGAGCTCCTGCTCCACTGACGCTTCAGGCTCTTCCTCACAGCCAGCCTTGTGATCCCTGTGCTCTGACCTTCTCTTTCTCCTGTTCTTTGTAATTGCACTTTTAATTAGGAAACTCTTTGGAGACACAAAGAACAGAAAATATTACAAGGGTGAGGTTTTCTGTGAAAACTGGGTGATTTCTGTGGACACTTGTGCATTCTTTCTCCCACCACAAAGAGACCAGGACTGGCCCCAGCAATGCCCTGTTTAGCCACTTGCTGCTCGTCTGTCCTGAACCTAGACCAGATGAATGGATTTCTAAATAAAACCAATTATCAAGTTACCAGACCTTACAAATAACTAGGTACTAGCTGGGCAAACACGGGTCGACATGCATTAGCTTCAGCCTCAAGGGAAGAGGTTAACTTGGGTCTGCTGGGCTTACTGCCCGCACACCATCTTGGTAATGGTTTAGCAGATACCTGGTGGCTGTTACACGTCCCATGTTACATCCTCGCATGTAACATCAATGAAAACCTTAATGCAAACAAAACCAAACAAAAAGGCCATCCTCGCTGCGGTTCACTAAGTGCAATTGAAGATCTCCTGAGGAAAAGGCAGTTGTAGCTCTGGCTTGTTGAGCTGGAAAGGGAAGGGCACCCTGGGATCTGGTTCTGCCTGCTACCTTCCTCATGCTGAATCAGTCTATCTTGTCGTACCTTGGCTTCATTATATTCTCAGCTCAGGTTGGCTAGGGGGAGTTGAAAGTGCAGTTTTCTTTCTCACCTCTTTTTTCCCCTCCTGTGCTGATCACCCCTCAGTATCGACGTGGCTCTTCAGAGCCAGCACGCAGCCTCCACCTCGCCATGGGCCCCTAGGATCCCCCAGACTGCAAGCTGGGACCGGCTTTGATCGCTGCTCACTTGCAAACTGTTTGTTCATTCCTCCTTTATTTTTTTTTTCGTTTGCAGAAAAGAAGTGCTTTGAGAAATATGGTGAAATCTAGGGGTGAGTTCCTTGCTACAGAACAAAATGTAGCCCCACTGGAGGTGCTCCCCAGCCCCAAAATAGGATGGTGACACCCATGTAAAGAGGCACGTTGCCACCAATCTCAACAGTTTAATTCCAGCAGTGACAAGTTGGGTCATGGGGAAGTCTGGGTTCTCCAAAGGGTTCTCATCAGCCCTCTCTCCACGGCTCCTCTCCTGCTGGGATTGCAGTGCAGTGTAAGGGTGGGATGATGAAGCCTGCTTTGGCCCTTTTTTATTTCCCCCGTCTTTAAAAATGAACAGCACTGCTCCTCTGGGGCCTGCTCAAAGCCATACAACGGTGCTGGAGACCCTGGCGCCGGGGAAACTCTCACCACAGAGGGCCCACGTGTCCGACTGTGTCAGCCCCTCGCTGCCCTCCAGCCTCCATCAAACCAAAGTTCATCCCTCAGCTTGGGATGCAAAGGAAGGCACCGACCATCTCCCCACCACGGTGCCTGCCCAGGGAGCTCAAGTGCTCGGTGTCAAACCGAGTCCTTGAAGCTGCTGCTGTCCGTGCTGGGCAGAAAGCTGCAGCCTGCCGCCGGGCTTTTCATCTCGCTCCCTGCCTCTGCCAGCACCAGCACTGGAGCTACCTGCCAGCCCGTTCCATGCACCAAACTGGTTTCCTGCAGGCAGATGCCAGGGCTCTTACCAGGCTTCTTTTGGGAACCTCTGCAACTGAGGCAAAGCTGCTGCGTGAAATCCCAGGGAGGCTCCAGGAAACCCAGCACGTTGTTTTAGAAGATGAAATGATCTCCAGCCTCTTGAAGGTGGCAGCTCCCTCGGCTGTGGCTCTTGGCTCTGGCTGCTTTGACCCACACCCGGGTTTTTAAGTGTTTCTATCTCCATCGACTGAAAAACAAGCCACAGAGGAAGGTTTTTTTTCCCTCTTTCATTGCTTCACCTGCTACGTGAGGAAATCGCTCCATCCCACAGCTAAGGCACTCAGTGCTGGTTTATTGACTGCAGGTTTCAGGCAACCGAAGTGCAGGGGATCAAAGCTGCAGCAAAGTGCCCTTCTGTCAAACCACCCCCTGCTTGGGAAGCTCCTCTTTAATAACACAGCCCATAGCCGGAGCTGCCCACATTGCCTGTGCTTGGCACCAGCTTTTCCCCGCTTTTGCTACATAATGAGAGTCTCAGCCTCATCCCATTAGCTGTTTTGCCAGAGAGGACTCAGCTGCCTCCAAGTCCTTTGGGCTTGGGCACTTTTTGGGCACTGTGGAGGCCACGAACAAACCAGGCTGCCTTTGCTCCAAGTGGCTCTGCTGGACACATTGATTCTGGCTTTCTCTTGCCCTAGGTTTTTTGATGGTAGGCAGCCTGTGCTTCCCATTTCATTTTACTGGGGAAGCGTTTTGAGGAAGGAGTCAGGCCTTCATACTGCAGGCATGGCGTTTGGGGATGTTGTTTTTGCGTTGTTTCGCGGATGGAAATTGGAATCTGATCTTTATTGCCCTGGGTTTTGCCCAGTTCAATCAGTTTCCATCTATAATCTAGGTTTTTGAAGCAGAAAAAAAAATGAGTCATGGATAGAACTGAGGGAACTTTGAAAAATGTAGTATTGGTTACTGTGGAGCTGGGACAGGACCTGCTCTGTCAGGACTCTGCACTGAGTCCTTGATTAAGAGAGATTCTCTCTCTCCACGATTGTTCCTAGAAGGACTTCTATCCTCCAGTTCTGCTGAATTCATCCCTTTCATTCTTTTTTTCTTTTCTCTTTTTTTTCCTCCCTTTTTTTTTTTCTCTGCCTAGCATTTTTGGAGCCTATAGCAAGGTTGTGGTACTGATACTTCCTTCAGTGTGAATATTGACTCCATTAATAATCCCAGTGACCCCCTTGTCACCAACATCAAGAAATTTCTCAAATTCCGTTTCTGACATCCACTGGTCCTATTAATAGATACGACATACCTCATCTCACATGGTCCTAAATCAGTGTCAGAAGTGGTGGCCACTTTCATTTCCTATTAGCTCCCTTAGTACTTCCCCTTCTAGGTGGTCCTCAGCACTTGGCAGTATTTGATTCATCTTTCTAAGAAGTCCATAGAAATGGGTGGTACAGAAACTTGCCATATGTCAACCATATTAGATTATATTTCAGTTCCCGGGACAAATCCTGAGGGCTGTTCATCCAACAGACAGCAAACAGGATGAATATCTCCTTGCTCTGCTGTTTCTTACTTTTCTTTCCCCAGAGGCAAGTGATGTTTGACTGTGTTTCATGAAGCGCACAGAACACATATGCTGTATATACCTTGTTCATCTGTGAGCTCCTGTGTTGCTTACCCTATATAAATTGTTAGATTCGGCGAATAATGGCTCAGCCAAGGCACAGTGAAGTCTATCTCCCTCTGTTAAGATAGTATGTCAGTGTTGTGCTGTAGAATTTAGCTCCTTCCTTGTGTTTTTATATCTCTTTTCAAAATTAAGTGATGAGGAGATCCTGGCCCAAGCTCTTATCTTTGTTTTTGATGGTTATGAGACCGCAAGTTCCACCCTCAGCTAAATCTCATACAGCCTGACCACTCACCCTGATGTGCAGCAGTGACTTCAGGATGATATTGATGCAAATCTGCCCAACAAGGTAAAGAAGGGTGGGAGATGCCACAGTCTTTTCTACCTCTGACATGTAGACTCTGAGCTACAAGCAAAGCTAAAAGCAAAAGCTGTCACTTTGCGTGACGGAGACTCCAGCCACACATGCTGCTAACTGCCATGCTTCCTCAGACTTCATGTCTGAGCATCCCTAGAGTGCCTCCATCGGAGTGAAAATCACAGAATTTCACCTTCTAGAGCTGGTCTTGAAGGTGAAATGTTTGGTATATGTTGAGCTGAGGTTAAAGGGAGCCTAAGATGTTGGAGAAGAGTGGTCTGGGATAACTGCAGGGGATGAAGGGGATGAAATGGAGCGGTTGTACCTCCAGCTCTGTTTGGTGCAACCTGCTGTGCTCGCTTATCAAGGCAGCCTTGACAGACCTGAGACTTTCCCCACGCTCCCCAGGCTACCCCGATGAACAAGGCGCTCATGCAGATGGAGCATCTCAACACAGTGGTGAGAGAAACCCTCCATCTCTTCCTCACAGTGGGGCAGATTGAAAGGATTTGCAAGAAGACTATGGAGATCAACGGCGTGACTGTTCCAGAGGACATGGTGGTAATGATCCTTGCCTATGGGATGCATCATGGCCCAGCATATTGGCTTCAGCCAGAGGAATTCACACCTGAGAGGTGAGGACCAGGCTGGGGAAATAGCCGTGCAGTCAACCTGGGTCTTGGGAGTAGGAATGGCAGCGAAGGCAGGGAATGCATGATTATAACATTTAAATTAGGCATTTATCATTGTCTGACATCCAGTCCCAGCATTACCATGAGGGGAGTTTTATGATCTACATCCATAAACTGTGCACGGAATTTAATTAACTGTATTGAAGAAAACGACAGCGCGACCAGCTCCCAGCAGCTGTAACACTGAGGGGTTTATGGCCAGATATTAAAACAAGAGCCACTGGGTGACTGGCACAGTGCCACGCAAATCAGCACTGGAAGGGCAAAGACGTGTAGGAAATAAAATTTAATTTTTCAGTTCAAGTTATGAAACAGTCCTTGCTCGGGAGTCTCTGTCAGCCCCTGAGAAATGAGAAAATATCCCAGGACAGACCTGAAAGACCTTTAGACCTTGAGGTGGCCCAGAGGACCAAGTCTGTGCCCTTAGACCAGGTGTTCAAATGCCTTGCTAGCAAATTCTTGGGTTGAAATGTGTTCTGTGAGCTCCTTTGGGGCAAAGCAGGCGAAATTCAGGGAGATGCTGCTGAAATCACATCCTCCAGGCAACTTCTGTTTGCAGCAATGGTGATTATCTCTGCTGTGGACTCACATTTATGGTTCTGTGTTGGTTTTATGTATAAGCAGCACGTGCCTGTGGGCCACACATCTTGTGATGACTTGTGATCATAGTTGGTGATTTGGTGATACTGTCTGGCCCATGGGTCTTGTGCCAGTTGCAGAAGGAACCACCCAGGTGGGAACACTCTCCTGTTTCGCTGAGGTTGCTCCATCAGCTCCATCCTTACACCACATCACTAAGTGCCTTCGTAGCTGGACTCTTTAGGGATCACTTACCCACTGTGAGTAGATCAGAGGGATGCACCAAGGTCCTGGTAGAAGCAAGATACTTCACTGCTGACTAATGTGACTAAGGTTTATACTCAGACCTCATGTACTGGGAATAAAAAGCTCTATGGCATGAAAATCGAGTGATCACTGAGATGGAGTATTACTGAAAATGCTCAGTGGCAAATTTCTCTGTGAAGTTGATTGTTCTGGCCTGTTTTTCATGATGGGGAAAGGGATGGCTGGCATGTCTCAAAAGCAACCTTTCTTTTAGTCACACAGAGAAAGAACATCTTTGTGTTTGCTTAATCCTTTGATTTAAAGGGAAGACGTGAAGCTGTAGAAATGTGTGTTTTAGGGCTTGAAATCCAGGCTCAGGTTCTGAGCTGAGAATGGGAATTTAGAGAGAGGAGTCACTGTGAAACCATTAGCATATTTCAGGTCTCTCCTGCTCTCCCAAGGAACCTGGAGAGGCACGGCAACTCCAAGCAAGATAGAAGCAGTAGCACGAGGTGTCCATTGAGAAAGAAATAAGGAGCTTAGCTGGATTCTCCTAATATGCACAAAAATACAAAAACCTTTTGCCTTCCCAGACCCTACATCATTTCAGATCTCACCCTGAGAGTGGCCATGGTTGTCCTGTTGCAAAACTTCTCTTTTGGACCCTGCGAAGATGCTCAGGTGAGAATTTGGGCTTGATGTTTTTCATGATCTGCACTATAGTCCCATTGAGGTGGTCCCATGTGCTGTCTTTCACCTACATCTCAGGATGAATTGGGAAGTGTCTCACATACACATTAAATTCCTCTCTTCCCTGAGGAGTTCAGAGGCTGATAGCTTCAGGAATACCCAACCTTGTCTGTAGACTTGGGTTTTACTACTTCAGGCAGCAATCAGGGAGGAAGATTTTACTCTAGATTAGAGAGGCACATGGGAATGGCTGTATTTAAATGCTTAAGTTATTTTAAATGGTTCAATACCAGTTACTGATATATTTTTTCAAGTCCCTACAGAAGTAAAGTTAATGGTGGTGGAATGAAATGTGAAATCCCTGGCATCCTCTGACTTTGGTGCCCCTAAGTCACAGGGGGTTCTTGATCCCCAGCCAAGCTGCCTTGACCTGGCTTAGTATGACCCTGTCCCACATAGGAGAAAGTTAATATTGTCCTCTGCCTACCCTGAAGCTGCATTTTGTAATGAGAGCTCCTGGGACAGCAAAGGTCCCCTCTCTTGGGCTACAGACAGGCTCTAAAGAGTAACGGTTTCTGAGCCAGATTTGAATTAGTGGCCTCCTGTCCCCTTCAAGGCTCTACAAGATGCAGGAGGCTGAGGAAAAGCAGGGAAGAGCCTCCCTCTCTCTTGCCAGGTTTGCCTGGGATGCCTGTGAATATAGCAGGCAGGTATGGATGGAGCAGATCCATCCATACAGATGGAGCAGGTACGGATGGAGCGCTGGGAGATGGGGCTGCTTGACAGAGAGTAAATGTGATGGCTCTTAGAAATTAAAAGTCAAGCAATCCCTCCTGAAAATCACCGCAATTCCCTGCGACTCAGAGGCAGGTAACACTGCAAAAGGTGTAATTCTTGGGGATGGCCACACAGTTGCGAGCCCCGACCTGGCGTTCTGCACCGATTACCACCAAAACCTGTCCCATTAATGTGTTTTGCTCTTGCGGCATGCTTGGGAAATCAGAGCGGAGGGGGCAGCAGGAAAATTCATAGGACATTTGTTGTGTGAGACAGGAAAATATGCTCAGAATTATGACTTGGCACCAGCTCTCTGCTGGAATCTCTGCAGATTCAGATTGCAACTCAACTTGTAACCTGGAGGTGAAAGACTGTAATAGTCCATTAACAATTCAGTGACCTATCCACCCTCCCCCAAGTCTAATGACATTTTTCTAGTCCTCTGCAATCCATAAAATTGATTCTTTTTATAACTGCCTTTAATTAAAGGGAGACAAGTTAAATATGTATTGTATTATTGGTGCCCATAGGTTTATGGGGCTCTTTTAGCCTTTTTTTCTTCAGAAGAAGAAATCATGTGCAGCAGATTAGAGCAGGAGGGGGGAAAAAAATTCACCCCAGAACATCTCTTTGGTGTATACGTATATGGATGTCTTCTGTTGGTCTTTCACTGATGGTACATTGGGCTCAGAGCCACATTGCTTAAATTTCCTGATTCAAAGTTTATTGGGATATGAGGCTTTTAATGTAGCTCGTCGGGTGAAGGATGTATTGTCATTGTCTTGGTGAGGGGAAGGAGAGCAAGGAGATGAGCAATACTGAATCAGTGGAATAAACTGGCTAAAATAGCTCTTCTCTGCAACATGACTCCTTCCATCAGTAGTTTAAATGTTCATTTTATTGAGACTTTCCAGCCCAGTCCCTAAGGAGTCTGGCACCTTTCTCTTGGGTATTAATTCTGAACAGCTCTCTTAATTTCTTTCCTCACAGAGATCTGATTGCTCCTCCAGCTCCCATTATAGTCTAGATTCCCCTTAGGGTTGACACATTTCAGCATTAAATGCAATGGTACTGCATACCACCTCCTTAGTGCTGGTCCACAGATGGATGCTAGATGTTTTTCCCTCCCCATCCAGCTTTTCCCTCCTCCATCCTGTTGATCAGTGCTCTGAGCTCTTCCAACTATGCTCTGTGGAAACCAGAAGTGACCAACCAATTCATCCAGGAGCTGAGGAGTATTAAAACCCAAGTGTGTACGTATTACATGAACAGTAGTGATGTTCCTGGCCTCTGTAAACTCAGGACACGCATTGAGAACAAGGGATGGCTGAGATACAGGTGGGCTCTAAGGGGCCTGCCAGTGTCAGGACCATCTTTTCCCAGCTCTCATGACTCTTGTTTGTCTTCCTCCTGCTCCAGATCCCTCTGCTTCTGGACACGCAAGGTTTCCTGCAGTCTAAGAAGCCCATCATCCCAAAGATGGTCCCCCAGAGGCTGTGCTGGTCTGGAGAAGTAAAGGTGCAGGAACAGTTCAGAGACTGCTGAGGTTGGTGCTTCCATCCTCAAACACTTGAGAAGAGATGCAGCTTGATGTCTGTGTTGTACAGATTTCAGTGGTGCAAAGCCCTGTTTCATCAGGGCATTAGGTATTATTTAGCCCAACATAACTTAATTATCCTAATGAAGTTCCTCAGCCCCAGATCCCGCTGTCACACATCAGTATGTGCGCTTTGTAAGACCATTTGCTCTACAGTTATTTGGATGCTTCTTCTATCTCTTTAAAGTTAAACTTCGCTCAGCAATTTGATTTCAGACCAGTCAGTCTTTTTTGGCAGTGTAATTTAAATCAAGATAGGGAGAACAAATTGCACTCCCTTAAGTAATGCTACCATCGCTTCTGTCCTTAATGCTGCCAGGCGACTCTACACGTCTCCTGGGAATGCAGAGTTGTGCAGGGCTATTTCCTCAGCTGTGTATATTGAGGCTCTTACAACTTTGAGGAGTGTTCAAATGATCACGACCTTACGGAAAAGAATGCCTGTGGCAATTTTTTTTTGGTACTGATTTTCTTTTTTAGAGTTTCTTAGAATTTTAGGTGACTTTTGCATGACTCAGATTACAGTTTTGTTAACTGGAGGAATGCAGAGACAAGCAGTTGTCCCTAATAAGTGGAGATCTGCAAAAGGGAAGTGCACTGTGTGTATTTCCTGATTGCTGGCTTATTTTACCCCTGGGCATGCAACCTCCTGCCATAAAAGAGACTGTCAACATTATTACTGTCTACACTGCTATCAAGAGGCTGTTTAGGTTTGATTTGTATTTGCCTTTGTAATATCAGCTTAATTGAATTAACAAAGCAGAATGCAACACTGAGAAGGTCTTCAGTTGTCCTGGAGAACCACAGTCTAGAAGAAAAGTATTGCCTTTGGCTATTAGAAGCTGGAAAGTCTTGCTAGACTTGGCCATTTTTATGCTCTAGAGAACACAATACTTGGTATTTTCTCATATCGTATTACTCCATCAGAAAGTACTAACGGGAAGTGAATTGCAATGAAAAGCTTGTCTACCTCTACTTCTTTAACGAGCTGGGGCCAGGCTCTGCTTCTGCTGTCTCCTCCATATACAGGTGAATCCATCTGTAGGTCTCATAAGCATTTGGGCACGTAATGAGGAGGTCCCATTGCCTTTCCCAGTGGGGCTTCTAAATTTCTTAGGTGGCAAGGTTCAGAGGAAGTATCTCTGTCTCAAAAATCAGTCTCTTGCAGTGAATGTAGAAGTCTTCTTTTTCACTTAATATTCCTATGACCTTTGTAGCAATGCAAATTACTGTATGTGCTGTCTTGCCAATCTCAGCCAAGCATTTTTCTCTCTGAAAGAGATTTGATTCCCATGCCTGCTCCATGCTGCAAACTAGCTAACCACATGCAGTGCTCAAAGCATTCTCCATATGCTCTCCTAAACACCTCTTGCACCTGCTTTTGTGTGCCCTTCAACAGGAAGATGCCTTAAGCTTGCAAACCAAAAGGTTTCAGTGCTGGGTAAAATATTTGCACGTGTGTATATACCTAACCCAGTCACTACTGTGTATAATGCTGCTTGGATTCCTTGGGAATGAAAACTCCTTATGTAAAAAAAAGGATCCTAAGGCATTAAGTATAACATCAGTAGTAAGTGCTGTTCCTAGAGATGCAGGGTTTGATATAGCCCAGTCCAAAAGAAGCAGCTGTGCAAAGTCAATGAAAGCATGAAGTGCTTTCCATTGCAAAACAGAGTTTAGGAACTTCAGCCCCTAGACAGCAGTTGGCTAAACCTTTGATTTTTCTCACACTGCATTGTTGAGGAATGTAGCTAAAAGCCCCTGAGGAGACATAATAACCTTTCTGCAGGGGATTAAATTCCTCAGTACGGCTCCCTTGCCTGGAAGGGTAGCGGAAAAGTAAGGCAGTTTTTCTAGACTGTCAAAATAAACTTGGCAAGAGGACTAGAAAATTCTAGGAGCTGAGACCTGCGTGGAGCCACCGCTTGCCCGGCTGTCTCTGGTGACCTGCAGACCTTCATGATGCCGCCGTCACCGTGGTTCATCAAAAGGGGCACGAAAACTGCTCTCGTCTCTGCTTTGAGAGGTGACCGAGAAGATGAGGGTGATGAAATAGCACATGGTGTCACAGGGCAGGAATGAATTCATAGCCTCGCTGGCCCAAAGGCCGCGCTGGCCCCAGCGGCAGTGCAGAAAGGTGACCAACCAGAGGGGAAAAAGAGGTTGGCCACTTGCTCCAAGCCGGTGCTGGACCTCATCACTCATACAAATATCTGCACTGCAGAAGATATCCCTCAGGATAATCTCTCTCACAAAGCTGCTTAACATTTTAGTAATATAGAGTTCACTTCCAGGTGTCAAAGGATTTCAGCTTCTCTCATCTCTGTTCAAAGGCATCTTCCTCTTCTGGCTCCGCAGGGCTGCTCCCCTGCCCGGCACCAGCAAGAAGCTGCAGCCACTTCCAGCTCGGATTTACCTGCAGAGGAACTAAGGACAGGATCACAGAGCTGCGTTGCTTAATCTCCAAGTGTTGTAACTTAATTCTGGCGAGACAAAGTGACTCTAGTGCAGGACAACTTTAATTCTCGTTTCAGTGAATTCAGACTTGCTTAAGAATTTGCATACGTTTGCCATTTCCTATTTGTCTTTTACAATGAACCTTGGGTGTTGAGCCTGGCCTGACCTTTCGCCTTTGCCTTGAAATAGGAAGGATGTGATTAGGAACATGGAAAGAGGACAGTATTGCTTCCAGTGCAGTACCTGTGTTTTGTTGGACGATTTGCATTGACAGAAACTTTCATGAATCTTAATTTTCATGTCTTAATTTTCATGTTTGATTTTCATTAAAATTCCCTCCAAGAAGTACCAGGAATAGGGTTCACTTCCTTGGATTTAGCCAGAGGGAGGTGATAGTGAATCGGTGGTTGTATCAGGGTTATAATTGGGACAATTACCTGAATAAGGAGAGCTAGCTTGAAAGCTATTGGAGTAGGTGAAGTGTCATCTAAGACATCCTCATCTGAATGTCTCAGGATTGCCTAAAGGTGAAATGCAGCAGGATATCAAGCTTTGTCCATAGGAGAACAAAGCTTGGTTTGTGTAGATCAGGTTCAAATGAGTCAATGAAATTCAAGGCTACAAATTTCCATTCTTTTTGCTAAGCATTGTTCCAGTGTCAAGGATGGAAAGGAAGATTGGGAAAAATAGCTATTAAATGCAGGAAGTGATCACTGATGACTTAGAGGGAGGCTTTGTAGGGTGGCTGGGAATTGGAAATTGGGAAATTACAGCGTGGTATAACTTGAATACTGTGAGTTTCTCAGGAGACAGGCATGGCTTGAGCGTAGCACATGGAACAGGACCCTTTGGCTTCATTTCAGCCTGTTCTATATCACTCCTCTCTGGCCTGATTGGTATCGAATATATACAATTTATCATAGTCAGAGGGATATTGCGCTCTATTCTTCTACACCACCATGTCTCAGTTTACGTCAGTTTAGTTGTTTCCAAAACACTTACAGATTAGCAATAGCGAGATTTGGCATGTGTCCACCTTAGTGCCATGCTGTGATTTACAGCACAGAAAGGTCACAGAGAGTTTCCTCTTTGGCAGTAAAACAGATGTGCTCTGGAAAGCTCACCTAGAGAGCTCCAACTGCTTGTAGACATTCTTGGACCAGACTAGAACTAGTCTGAAGTAAGTCCCCTCCTTCTCCCGAAGTTCATATAGGATGAGCATAGGACCCTGAGCACCAACTCGTTTGCTCTGCATATCTCTGATTACTTAGCACTGCTTCCTGATGCAAACACAGCTTCAGTTTAGCAGCTATTCCCGTAAGGCACATGTCTGTAAAGCCAGTTCACCACTAAGCTGCAAAGTTTAATCTGACCCCGTTTGCTCGTGGGTCAGCGATTTAAGCTGGTTTCAAACAAGAGCACCGACGTGCGCTTAACACAGTGCTCACTCATTGACGTGGTATCACTGCTGGGCTTAACATGTGCTTGAGTGCTCTGCTGGCTCGCAGCCTTGTCCTGTGGCTGTGCAAGCCAGCGAGCTGGAGGTCCCCAAGCAGGACCCTGTTAGCGTGATGGTGCCTGCTCCAATTTGCCAGGCACTTGGAGCTTTCCTGCCCCTGACCCAGCTTTGCATAGAGGTTGTCCACATTATTGCTGCCGGTGCTGTGCTAGACCTGCTGCTGAAGAGATAGGCCTCCAGACACCCTTATTGAACACTCCACTCCGTTAAAATCGATGCAATAATTAGACCGCAGAGTCCAGACCAAAGGTCAGGAAGCTCTGATTTTTCTTGCAGCAGCTTTGGTCCTGGCCTTGTTTTAGTGTGAGGATTGTGAGCAGAGTCACGTTAGGTAGGTCATAGAAGTGTTATGACTACTGATATTAAACTGGCTAATGTAACGAGTGCCTAACAATGTGTCCTGGAATAGAGGTGAGTTCTTTTCAGTGCTCGTTTCTTGGACACCTCAAAAATGAGCTGGTGAAGTGGATACAATGCAGGCTGGCCAGGCGTCCTGGAAGGCAAATTGCAGAAGATCCTCAAGCAGGAGACCAGCTCTACACCGTGGCAGGGCTGGAAGGATGCGAGAGAAGAGCTGGTGCTGGACTACAGGACCAGGTAGAGCACATCCCCTCTCATTCCCCCTACCTATTTTGTCCCATGGCCCAGAAGTTCGTGTCTGTCACTCAGTCACATTCCTGTTGCCTTCAGGGCTCCTGATCTCAAAGCTTATTACTTTCTTTTCTGTGATGCTGTCAGCAGCACCTCTCCGGTACGGGCTCTGTTCCTGCGGGACCACAGGACAGGAATTAGTCTGGGACCACTGGTTCCTTTCACAATCACTTTTGCATGACCCATATGGCTCCAATTTGCTTGCAGTGCATTCAGCTCTGTTGGAAAGAGCAAAGGGATCCACTCAGTGCTTTGTCCCAGCTCTTTATCTGCAGGATACTCTTCTCCATGACAGCCGTGTTCTGAGGAGGTTGGGAATAAGAAGTATTAAGTCTCCGTTAGAGATGTAAATTCTCCTAAGACATGAGATGTCTTATGTTGTTATGAGATGTTATATGTAGCTTTTCATCCATAGATCTGTGGCTCCACAGATCTCACCACTGAAGCTTGTGTTAACCAGCAGCTGGACACACTATATACTGTGGCCTGAATTTGTAGAAACGCTTGGCTATTTCCTTTTTAAGCCCAGAGATCCAATCCCCTGCAGTGCCTGGGTAAACTGTGATGCAGCTCCTGCAGAATTTCAGGTTTCAAGTCAAACCGCGGTCATTTACCCACTCTTTCAAAGTTCATATCATTTGAATGTCATGTGTCAAACCGTCGCTCCTTGCACTGGCGGTCAATGGATATTTATTCCCCTCCCAGGTGGCCAGCAGCCTGACATTCATTACTGAGGCTCTGCAGCTGCTAAGGATTGAAAATACCTGTAGGGGTGCGTCTATCAAAGCCCTCTGCTTCTTAAGGGTTATTCTCTGTTATATCAGCTCAAATGTTTTAGTTCAATCCAATTTTATGGCTGCCACAGGTCTTCAGATGTTTTTCTCCTGTAGTGTGGACAACAGCGTTGGGCACCATTTTTCTCTCTATTCCTTCCGAAATCAAATTCTTACCTGATATTTTAGAGCCCCCGACCCTGACTTCAGACTCACCCTGCAGTGGCCGCAGAGGTTCACGTGCCTGTTCCTTGGCTGGGACCAAAGGCAGAAAGGCAAGAGCCTGAGTCCCAGTGAAGGTCCAGGAGGTTGCAGATTCTATTTTTCCTTTTTTTTTTCCCTTTTATTTCCTTTCCTTTCCTTCCCTTGCCTCTTTGCAGCCAATGTTTCAAATAACTGAAAGGAAAATGAGTGAATTTACAGGGAAATGGAAGAACTGCAGTGGTAGGTCTGCACTGGACCCATCTATTGACTGTTCACATCAAAGGACGCAGGACTTGCACTCTACAGGTGCAAATGCAGTTTCTGAGCAGTAAGTGTATGAATGACTACCCAATATTTTGCAGCTTATTAGGCACTGAAGTGTTCAATTGACTGCAGAGGAGTTTAGGGAGGAAAAAAAAAGAAAAGACAACAGATATGATGAGATGAGTTTGCATTTAGACATTGCCCTGGACTGCACAGAGCAATTCACACCTGCATGAGGAGCCTGCGAAGTTAGATCGAATCAGACCAGGAGCGTTTTACAGCCACTTTGCACCAGCATAAATGATAACATAAGGTGCAAAGGAAACAGCCAGCCGGACAATTACCTACCGTCTTCGCATGGCTTATTAATCCTCATTAGAGCTCCATGTGCCAAGGCTCGGCGTCTTCTCTTCCTCGACAAGGGAGAGGGAAGCTGTGAGGCTAATTCAGTCACCTGCCAAGCTTGCAGGGCTTGGTATCAGGATGTCTCCTTGATCTCGGAGAGCTGGACATCTCAGTGGACAGCTCAGGGTCTGAGCTGCATCTTGCTGAGCTTCCATGATGGGAATCTCAGCTGTATCTTAGGAAGGGTTATCCTGCTAGGCTTGGGAGCAGTGTGTGATGTTACTCCCAATTGCATGTGCATCTTCTTTTGGATGGGAAGGGTTTTATTGCTTTAGGATATGAGCAATGAAGAGAGTTTCTTGTGGTTACACATGACTTGTTGACAGTAAAACAGCCCATTTCTCCTGTGCTCTTCTCTTCTGAAGTATCTCCAGAGGGGTTTGAGCATGGTCCTAGCTCCTTGCTGGTGCTATGTGCTCCTGACCTAGGTCTGGGTGTGAACCTGTTCCCTAGGGAACAAGGACTAAGACCATTCCTCAACCCATTTCCACCAAGAGACAGAAAGCACCACCAGCCCGTGGCTAAATGAGACTCGTGAACTCAGGTTAACCACCCAATATATAGCTGCCTATATCACGCTGTATCTACAGTAATATTTCATGAGCAGTGTTAGTATTTGCTGTAGTTCTTATTTTTATGTCTGGCACTGAAATTCCTTGAAAGAAAACAGGTTGCTTGGGTTTCTGAGCGCTGCCAGAGACCTCACTCCATTGGCTTGAAAGCTGAAAGGTCTTTGCTTTTCTGACCAGACATGACAAGAGAGGTCTGGTGAGTGTTGGGCTACAAAGACAGGAGACAGCCAGAACAGTTGGGCTAGTTTTGTGCAGTTTAGAGACTGACTATCTCATTTTCTTTCCACAAATCTTACTAATGTTATCTTGTTCCTTCATAACAGATATAACCCATGTGCTAGGGGTTGGCAGCCTCTAATTGGGCCTTGCCAGGTAATTAATCACATTTTTCATTCTTGAAAGATGGAACATTGTATTTGATTACGCAAATGGGCCCATTTCTGTGGGCTTCACTAGCTTAACATGTCATCTTCTCCAAATATTGCAGCAGGAGTAACCCTTTCTCACTGCAGCAGTATCATAGGTCTGGAGGCAGAAGCTCTGGTGTCCTCGAGGTACCAGACTCCTACGTTGTATTTTACTCTCCTTTGGAAGCCACCAGACTAAAGGTGATTTTTGCAGCACGTCTTTTGTGTGCTGGCTTCTCTCCATCCTTCTCTATGTCTATGGATACTGTGGTAACATTTGGAGCTCTTTGAAATGGGGGAAAAGCGATTCTTTATCTGTCGCTGCTTCGTAACTCCTTTCTGCTGATTTATTAAGTCTTACTTTGGCCTCGGGATGACTTGCAAAACACAAGGAGAGGTAGAGCCTCTACCCAGGGGTTTAGCTGAAGGGTTTTTTAACTCTCCATGGGGTATAACCAATAGTTTCAGCCGTAGCCAATGTCCCCTCCAACACACACAAATAAGCTCTTCTGTGTGTGCACTGAAGCACCAGCAAACCCATCCTTGTCAATAAAAGTCCTTTCTAATTTGTTTTCATCTCCCCCAGGGGAGTGTTTAGAGCCCCCTGGAACCTCGTGCTACCCTTTAATCCCATCCGCTTTGGTCCTTGCCCCTGCTCCTGGCTCTGCAAATCGCTGCTCCGTGGTGGAGCTGAGTGACACGGAGCGTCACCTGCCCACGGGGACCCCGCTCGCTGCCTGGTTCTGCTGCGTTATCACAAACGCTTCCGTGCATTTGTTTGCAAAATGTCTTTATCCAGCCAGGAGGAATGTCCCTTGAAGTCAACTAAGCAAATAGAGAAATAACAGTGCGAGGCAAAGCGGTGAAAAAGTTTCTAGGGGGAAATAAGTGATGGATTGGAACAGATTGGAGGCTGTTGGGTTGTGCAGCTCAGTGCACAGGGGGACAAAAGAGGAGCCTCATCGCACTATTCCCTGTGTTCCCTGGAAAAATAAACCCTCCACGTGCTGATTTAAAAGAGGTGAAGAAACACAAGAAAATGACCAGATGTGCCTTGTGAATTTTGTTTAAAATTCATTAGTTTTTTTTTTTTTTTTTTTTTAATAATATAGTTGTGGGAGGCAGTATCAGAGGGACTGAGCTGGTGTTCATTGACCAAGGTGCAAACAGAGGCTGGAGCTACTGGGAGCCTTTCAGGGTGTTCAGACACAAATCTCAGCAGAAAAAGGAACATTTTCCCCTTTTAAAAACAATAATAACAAACAGTGGGACCAGCTCCTATAACACACACTGTGCTAGCTGGTTCTCACAATAATGCTGGTGAGAGCATCCCAATATCCTGGTATTTCATTATAGTCTGCTTTGCTTGGTGATGTACCAGTTTTGGGGCTTGCTTTCACTCCAGATTTTGGCCTGCTATGCTGATTAAATGGGAACTTTTTATAGCTAGTCTTCAAATTATCAAATACTTGCCTTACAGCTATCCCATTGATCAAGTGTATCATTTGTAATACAAATGTTTTTATTAGGAGGCTTTGTTCAAGCTAAATGAAGGATCAAATTAACTGGAGATTGGGCTGAGCAGAAAATGCTGCAGCTGGATAATTTCGAGTGCTGAGGCTGAACATTTCTTCCAAATGACAAGAAGTGATCAACTGGGTCTTAATAGAACACGTGAAGGCCTCTTCATATTGATTCCTGTCATTTCTCTGGCATTCTTTATACAAAGCATGTTGGGGTAGAAAGGATAGGTTGGAAACCTATCACCTCAAGCAGCCTGAATCTCTATTCTAGTCAAAATTCGGTATGCGATCAAAATACCACCATGCACCCAGCCTCTCTTCCCTCTCCTTCATTATTCATCCATATTGTATTACCTCTGTTTTCAATGCAGTCAAATTCATTATGCATCTCTCTTGTTAAGCCAAATGCCTCCTTTGCATCTTGAACGGGACAGTCATTTTCTTCTTTTTACAAAGGAAAAATGCTAGAAAAGAGCCAGAGACCTCAGCTGCACAAATATTGAGCTGCACCAACGTTCATGGTAACTCACTGGAGTTGGGCCACGACTGAGGGTTTATCCATGGTCAGTTAATGGAAAATAGCCATTTAAGACACTCTTGCTTTATACATAATGTATATTTTTGTGTGCATGTGTATGCACATATATATATAAGTATATATATATTTAACTTTATATAGTCAGAATTAGGAAAACTATTCCAGATTACATTTTTGGCCATCATTTACTGCTGTAGATATTCTAAATCGTCTCCCTTGTCTGCATCCCGTTCCCAGAGCCATGTAGAAACTGTTTGCAGACACAGGAATTACGGATGCTCGAGGAGCTGCTATGAAACCTCCCAAGATTAACATCATCTCAGCAAGGTCTCTCCGTGGGGTCACTTCACAGGGAGAGCTTTCACAGGCGTGCAGGCTCCTTCTGAATATATATCCAGAGGCATCTGCAATAATCAGAGGAAATCCCTTGGAGCCCATCAGATAAAATATACGGAGTTAGAAAGGGGGCACAGGGGTCAGTTAGTCCCTATGGACAAACTATTTCTAGCCCATTGAGGAGCACAAGGCCAAGTTACAGCTTGTGCTGTGCGTGGAGAGCCGCGTTCACAGCGACTTCGTGAAGAACTCCAGCTGGTCCCAGCCTTACCCCGACTCCAGTTTTGTTTGAATTACGGAATAAAAATAAACATAAATCTGAAACTGTTGGGGGGGGTTGTGTTTTTTTTCTCCCACTTATTTTGGGGTAGAGAGGAAGGCTTAGCTCTTATACCCAGCTCTAAATATCTGTAACGCCCTTCCCAGTGCTCCAGATTGTACCAGATTGGTACTCAAGTAACAAAAGGCACTGTGTGGTTTATAGGAAGCATTATTTCTTTATTTGTTGTTTCTTGTGAAATGAGTGCGGAGCCCAGGTGAAATTACAGGTAGTAATGACAGAACTGTGTCTTTCTCAAATATCTGGAAACATTTACAATACACATACCTGTACTCACACACACACACATATGCACACAAATATTATGTATGCATATGTGTTATATATATAAATCCTTACATATATAAAAATCTATGTATGAAAAGGATTGAATGACATACATGTATGTGTCATTCAACCCTTAGAACGACATACATACATATCTATCTATATATACACTTATATATGTATATGTCGTCGTTTCAATCCCTAATTCCCTCTTACATCAGAAGTCACATTTAAACATTCCTCTGCAATATTGGAGGAACAACCAAAGCCAGTTTTTGAACTGGCAGGCTCTCAGTTCCAAGAAATGGCTGATTCTTGGGCAGCTCTGCTATGAGAGTGTTTGTCCTGTTATGTCCATGTCTCAGATCACAGCGTGTGGGTCATCGTGACTTGTCCTTTGCATTTATGCTGTGTCCAGTGGCAGCTTATTACCTTTATTATAAGGTTTAAAATGCTGTGATTGTTATATTAGCTGAAAGAGGTTTACACACCAGTTTGGAAAACTGCAGTGTATTGATGCAAAGAATATTTTCTCTGGAAGAGCTACAGTAGATACTGTAATAAAAAACAATCAATCAAATTTACTAGCTGTATTTACACAGAGAGACATCAGGCTAGAATGAATTAACCCCTTTGCTCCGCAGCTGAACACCCAAACACATTCCTTCAGTCTGCCCAGGAAAGCGAGCAACAAAAGCAGCAGCTCACATTGAGAACGTGCAGCTTGGTATGAGCCAAGCAATCTAATTTCTATAGGGAACATAGTGATTGAAAGCACTGCTAATGCTGATTAATCTCCCTCCCTCTCTTTTCTCTTTTAATTTTGTGCTCCTTGGTGCTCTTTCTTCCTCTCCGATGATTTCCCTTGTATACATCTGTGAAAGTCTTGAAGATCACACTGCTATCTATCTTAGCCTATATTAAAGTTCATGCTACTGTGTGTTTGTCTTATAATTCTGAAAAAAAAAAATAATTTGCTTAATTGCAGTGATGATTTCTCATCCAGATTTTGAGGGAGGGAAGGACACTTTCTGAAGCTGAAATTTTGCACAAGCTGGTGATGACTCGGTCTATTGTACTGATTTCAGGAAAGCTGATCCAGGGTTGACTTCACAATGAACGTTTGGTTGGTTTTACTAGATAATCTGATTTCAAGGGTAAAAACGCATGGTATATGTTGAAAAAATGTCTCAGTTTTAGTCATCCAAGTAACGTAACAGCTCTTTAGCTCTTTGCTGTGAAGGCAAATCTTAGTTCAGGGTCAACATCCTGCCTCTGCCGCCAGCATCTCCAGGAAGAGCAGGGATGTGAGTCATGGGTTACTTCATCCACCAAGGCTCTTACTGACTTCTGCTGTTGCAATAGAGATTCCTCTGATGTGGCTGTTGGGATGTTGTGTGTGGTCTGAGCTGCCTATGAAAACAGAGGATGTCAGGGAGGGTGGCTGATACAACACAGCTTCGGGCAGGAATGTATCCTGGGGGAAAGTCCGGTGGAAAAAGCCGTGGCTTAAATGGGGCAAGTTTGCAATAGTTTCAGGAACAAAATCCTCATTTTTTCCAGTTTTCAAAAGCCGGTGACACCTTTTGGGGAAATGCCAAGATTTTCAGTGCTTGATTTTCTTCTATGTTAGACAGGCCTGACCAACATGCATAGAAGTTAGATTTACTTGACCTGTTTAGATAAATTATTCCCAGTTCTGTCACTGACTTCAGTTGACCAAGAGCTGTAAGCTGTCATAGAGAGGAGCAGTGTCTCAGCAAGCCAACCATCACCTAGGCTGCTTCAAAGACCAGTAGACTTCAGACTCGGTTGCTGCTGTTGCTTGAAGCATAATCCCAGCGCTCCAGCGGCTCATAATGACTTTGCATCCGACTTCAGCTGGAGCAGGCTCAAGGATTTCATTATTCAGCACCCTCTCCATCTGCTTTACGGAAAGGGCGTGCAGAGATGAAACATGACAAGGAATTTGTTTCCACGACACTGATATTTTGGAATGAATTAAGAAGTATAAGTGCACCCTCCTGCTCCTGGGGAAGGAGATTGGCAATCTGTGTCTTTCAGCCCCAAACTCCTCCAGTCTGGCCAATACTGTGGTGCAGAGCAAGAGGTGCTACCACAACCTCCGTGGCTTTGGGAATGGCAACACCATTTATTTTCCTCATTTTCTTTCTGTTTTATTATCTGATCTCTCTACAGGCCCCTTCTCTTCTTATTCCCAAAGAAAACAGCTTCACCTGATGTCATCTCAAGAGTATCCATCTGCACCCAGACATCATGAGTGGGAAAAATGGTTTGCTGTGCAATATTGCAAGCAGATTTTATCTGTAATATTACATAATATGAGCAGGAAATTTAGGATGGATCCTGCAGGCAAGCAGCATTAACAGAAACAAAATCAATGCCTTTCAAGGCAAGATACATTCGCTCACCTCTGGAGAATTTGGACAGAGCTGGATTTGCTTAGGGCAACCATATGAGTTACAAAAGAGCAGAGAGAACCATTGTCAACATCATGACACTGTATTGGGCCAACAGTTTAAAATTTTAAAGGAACCTTTTCTGGCTTGGTTGAATGAGATTCTTCATCAGTGTGGACATTCCTCTCATATCTGAGCAGGCAAGAATGGAGCTGGTGGCTTCATATTTAGGGAAAATAAAGAAAATTGCTTAGGCTTGAAGCTTTTTAGCTGTAGTGATTTTGAAGAAAAACAGCAGAAAAGGTGAACGTTGGACATCACATGCTATAGTCTATAGTTCTTGTAGCAGTGTGTCTTGTTCGTGTAGCAGTGTCCAGGAAAAGAGATGGGAAGGAAGGAGGCTGTGTCGAGATAAATGGTTGTTTTGCAGTGTTTTTTAATTAGCTCCTGCAGATTACACTGCGCTCCTGATGAGCTCTTGCCAAGTTTGCTGTGGTTTTTTGTAAGTCTGTAATGGCAACAATATAATCATTCTCTACGATAATAATGATAAAACCCAGATAATCCTTCTGTAACTCCTGAAGAAGCTTCGTGTAATTAATCCGTTGGTGAAACATCCTTGTTCTAAAGGATGGAGGGATGCAGCAAAGCTCCAGGACCCAATGAACAGGCTGAAGCAGCGTGCACAGCCTTGCTATATTTACCACATCCTCATATCCCAAAAGCAGCGTGACTCTAAGGCAAGCCTGGAATGGGATTAAAGCGACAAATAGGTGTGCTGGGATCTCAGCTCGGTCTCCCACTGCCAAAATGGGAGGGTATCCAGGATCTACCAGGTCAGAAGAGGGAAAAAAAAGCCCAATTTGTGCTATATCAGTGGGCGTCACTGCAAACTTGCTTCAAGAAAAAATCTGGTTCTGTTTAAAACATTGAAAAACCCAACAGCCAAAGATGTTTTGGTCTCTCTCTTAAATTATCCGACTCCAGTTTCTCTTCTAGTCCTGAGACATGGGTTTTTTTTTCCATCCAGGCTAAGAGAATAGCCTGTTTCTTGGCTCCTCTGTGCTTTCCTCACCCCTGGGCCTCTTTTTTTGTGCCTTTGCTTTATTTTAATAACCGATTGTGGGAAGAATTTCAGAGACTCTTGGGAGGATGCTCAGATTTGCCCTTCAAGAGTGGGATTAAGGAGCAGACATCTACAAGACAGCAAAATGCTTTGAGAAATTGATATAACACGCTGAGAAAATAAGCCCAGTTCATTAAGAGACAGGAAAGTGCTAACCTCAATATTAAACAAGCACAGAGTTTTATCACAAAAAGTCCATCCTGCTCATCTGAAGTATTATTTCTGAAGTGTTATTTTTTTTCCTCTCAGTGCTAGGAGGGAAAAGGAAACAAGTTCAACATTAACAAGTGTTCTACCCCTAGGCCCAGCAAAGGGGCTTCCAAAGGTGCTCGTGGGCCCCAACAAGCCTCAGCTGGAGCCTGCACCGCCCAGGAGCCCATTTCAGCTCAGCCTGCACCCATCAACAGTTTGGGTCTTTTATTTCCAGCATGAGCACAGAGAGGTCCCTGCTTGCTTAAGGACCAAAACTAGTGGGTTTGCACTGCCTGGCCTGCGTGGGAAAGTCCTCCAGGAGAAGAAGTGTTTTCCTCGTGGAGGTATTTCTCTGTTTCTCCCTTTTTAATTCCCATTTCTGATGTATCACACCATCCAAGCTACCTTCTCTGAGTTTTCTCATCCTGCTGGCATTGCCTGAGCTCTCAGCCAGCCTTTCCATAGACCCGTGAGTACATTCAAAACTTGATGCCTTTAGAGCTGGTGCTTCTGGACACGAACAGGCCTGGGACCCTGGTGCTTCAGGCAGGGCATGAGAAGCAGGACAATGTACATTTTTACACTTAGAAGCTCGTCCTTTTCCATTTCCTTCTGTACATTTCCTCTTTACAATGTTCTTTATAATGCTTTAGGGTTGGAAACTCCCCGAATATAAATCGATGCTTGTCATTTAAAGGTGTAACATTTATTATACATTAGTGCACGTTTCTGCGGGATGCAGTTTCTGAAGTATCATTCTCTGCTTGTGAAGCCTGTCCATTAGCAGAAGCTGATTTTAATCATTTTTCCTACCCCCCACCCCTTTTTCCCATATGAAACCGTGTTTAATGCCTGGCTTCAGACAGAAGAGATCAGGCCGTTCTGAGAGCCTCAGCCTGCAGAGCCTCCGTGCTTTGACTTAACAATTTATATGTCTTGGATCCCCTGGGTTTCACCTCTTCTTTCCTGGGTGAGGTAGCAAAAGAGCCCAGAAAACCCTCTTTTCCACTGCTTCTCCCCAGCTAGTATGAGAACAGAGTTCAGCATTCCCCTTAGACTGGAAGTTCAGGAAGAAAAGGCCAAAAAAAAAAAAGAGAAATGCATAATTCTGACGGATCGGAGGATTTCTCTGGGGAGCCAGAGAATTCAGCACGTCATCTGCCTTCCAAGCTCCTTTCCCCTGTCACTGCAAATATGAGTCAGCAGCAAAGTGCTTCTCAAGGAAGGACAGCAGGTCTCCTTACCCTCGGTGCTGTATCCTCCGTGTATCTGCCGTGTCCTCCTGATGCTTTTCCCGTGAAAACCCCCAGCTGCAGGATGCTTCCAGGTAAAGAAATGTGCCCATGTTGGGGGGTGTTTGCACAAAGCCCAGCCTGTGCAACTTGATGTCCAAGTCGTAAAAATGGGTCCTTGAGACCTCGGTACAAGGCTGGGGTGTGTGACTTGCAGCAGTGTTTGCAGCGCGGTCAGGAGCATCCTTGGATGCAGTGATACCTGCTGCCCGACGAGCTTCTCCCAGCTCCTCTTCTTTCCTGGGTTGCTCTTGTCTTTTCATGAGGATTATTCAGTATTATTAAATATTATCTGCCCAGTAGGGTAAAAATTTTAACCCTGGTTTTAATGACAGTCTGATCCTGCTGGCCAAAGCAGGCTCCTGCACACAGAGAGCACAGGGGGGAAATAACCGGTGATATCAAACCACATTGTTGGGGGAGTGGGGAGAAAACCAGTTTAAAGGAAGCTTGTTTCCTAATTTCACAGAGAGCTGATCTGGGCTTTATAAGCCTTTTTCTTTAATAGTAAATTCTGCTGACCAGATATGAAAAATAGATTTGATATTTTCTCTATAAGCTTCATTTATACTCATCAGAGTGCTACAGGTAATCATACCAGGAAATAGATTTGCAGGCTGACATGCGATTTTTTTTAAAAAAAAGTTAAGGATTTTCATTTAATTTCAACCCTTGTCTCCTAGATGTACCTCCTCCTAATGCTCTAAATAGCTCCGCTGCCCCTTTGATGTTTACAGCCTTCAAATGCATAAAGACAGTTCTCTACAATTCCTCATTTTGCCAAGCAATACATACTTAGTGCTTTTCATCTCTCTCCATAAATCAATCCCTTTCCTGCAACGGGCTAGAATAGGATTTTTTTTCCTTATTAGACTTGTACTAAAAATTTCTTTTCAGAAACAGATAAATGATACAAGGTTTTGGGTTTTTTTTTTTTTCCTCCTCTCATGACAAAGCATCCTATCATATAATATTAGCAAACATTTCCACAATATAAAAAGAATAAAAATAGAAACTGGGCCATAAAAAAAGAATGTATAGCAGGATGGCACCTCATCTCGCAGCATGGTACTAAAACTAGAGCAGTTCCTCCACATTTCTTTTTGCAAATCTTTAAGAAAAGATCAAGGAGTCCTCAGAAATGCCTTGCATCTTTTGCTGCAGAATTCTACTAAGCTCTGCGTGATCTTTGACATCAAGTTAATGAATTTTCTCCTAATTCAGAAAGCCCACCTATTGCTTGCCATGTGTTTGAAGATGCTGATTTTTTTTTTTTCTCTGGAAATGCACATCTTCCCGAGAAAGACTGAACTGCAAAACTGCCGGAATTCTTATAAACTCTTTTGGACGTCGCTTCTCTCGAGAACGTTATTTATTTATCAGAGCAAGCGTGTCAAACACGAGCTACTGAGGGTTGTCACCGGCTAGGCCAAGTTTCTATGTCCCTGACGTGCCTCTAAGATTGCTCCTTCCATGGGGTCTTTCCCAGGGATCGTGTCCCTGATTTAGCCTTTTGGCTGTACTTTGGAGACTGCAGGGATAAGGGCTGCTGCAGAAAAACATTGACCCGCACGTTTCCCCATATTTCTGAAAGCGATTTTGGTTGAAGTCCAGCAAAGCCTGCGAAAATGGTTTTAAAATGAAATTACAACAGATGAATGCTCAAATGGACGACGATTTCAGCAGTGCTTTTTTTTCAGGAGTTTGGAGATTATGCTGCCCGGCCAAGGGCTGCCCAGGGCAGCAGCATGTGCAGATGTTCTTCATCGTGTTGTTCCTTCAGCTACAGCCACCAAAGTGATGCTAAGGTGGCCACTCATGGATCTGCTTTCCCTTCATGTGGTGCCCAGGGTGGTCTGGGGTGAAGGCTCCCCTGGTCCAAACATCTGTAGGAGCTGCCCCGTTGGGGTTGTTTTTGGGTCTCAAGGTTTATGTGGAAGCAAGAGAGGGAATGCATTAGAGGCCAGTGGGCAAGAAGGTCCAAAACCCAAGTATTTTGGAAATTAGATAAACGTGGCAAAGATCAAGCTGTACAGCTGCAGCCCCTGCTCAGCAAGAGCACATGGAGGGTAGCTGCTGTCATCTGTGGAAGGAACAGGTGCTCCAAAGGAAACCAATATCTAAAATATTAGCAAGAGGGTAAAGATCTGCCCCAGCTGGCAGGGAGGAGGCAGAGGAAGGAGGCAGAAATCCCAGGAGGCCAACACTTTGTAATAGACAACCCGAAGCAGCATCAGATGTTATTGTGCGCTGGGTTTTGCAAGCACCCATTTTAATGTCTCTTATTGTTCTGGTGTCCTTAGCCCCGGGTGAGGATGGCCGTGTGTCACATGCTTCCTCCTGGTGACTTCTTGTTGAGTAACCCTGGCAGCGCTGCAGGTTTCTGTTTACCTTATTGCTCCCAGCTCAGGGCCTCTTGGTTTACTACAAAGATTTGCAAGTCAGTGTTTTGAAGTTTGCCTTTTGCTAGGTTAGAAGGGCTTTGGAAAATATTTGTGATGGCGATGGATCCGTCGCAAATGGATCTCTGGATCTTCCAGGGTGGATCTCTGTCAGCCAACTGTTGTTTTGGAGCAAGTTGTTTGTCATGGGAACAGTAGCGAAAAACCACCAAAGTGGCCAAGAAAGGACAGGACCTTGTAGGGGGGATGGTTTTCTTCTCATTGACATTGGCCACAGCTGAGAAATGCTGACACCTGAAGCTGTAAAAGACACTTGTGAATCTCTGGAAATCACTTACCCACCCGATGCCCAGGTGTGTGTGCAGGGTATTCTCATGGATTATAGGGATGGCACCAGGCCTAGTTTCTGAAATCTGAGTGATGCCAGTCTTTGAGGAGTCCAAACTTCTCCCTTGACCTAAATCGCACACAAAGACATGAAGGCAGCAGTGTTGTTGGTGCTCGGATGTTCCTGGGCTAAAGCAGCTCCACCTCAGTGGTGTCCATCAGGTAAGCGCGTTGCTCTGTGCTCCCGTCACTGCATCCCTGCTCCCAAGTGCTTCCCATTAGCACCGCTCCTCCTCTGCTCGTGACAGGCACGGCGGATGCATCTTCATACGGAACCTCCCCTGGCAGCTTCCCAGATGTTCTCAGTTTTGCATCTCCAGGAAGTGTCTCTCCCAGGATGGCTTTGGCCACAGGTGGAAGCACTTGCTTCTGAGCCCTGCAGGAAAATCCAGCACGTGCCGGGCTGCCTAAGAAGTCCCTCTTGTAGCACCTGCCAGCTCAGAGGCTGGATCTATATATATATTTTTATATACACATATATATGCTTGATAGATCTCTACTGGCACAAGCAGTAGTTTGCTGCGTATTCTGCTTCTTAGGGCAATATTTGGACTGCAAAGCCCCTGAAGAAGGGAATATCTCTTATTGAGTGCTTCTAATATGCTTAGCCCTCTTAGGCTTTCCTTTCCTGACTGGCTTTTAATGTAACGTAAAGAATGGGAATAATATCTTCCATTAAAACTTTATTAGGGAGCTCTTCCATTTAACAGAGAACTGTTTCACTCCCAGCCAAATGGGCTTGCAGTGGTTGAAAGCTAAACACAAAAATTCCGAATATAGGAAAGAGGGGGGGGAAAAAATGCAATATTGAAACGAGGAGGAAAAAGGGAGAAGCAGGTTCAATGAACTGCCTGGGAAGCCTGATGCAGCACAGATTCCCGAATGCAGGACTGGAAAAGCCACTAGTGCAGCGAGTTTCCCTTCTTGTAGTGGGATTTACCAACACACTTCCCTTGTTTGTATGTCCTGCTGAAGTCCAAGTCAAATTACTGTCTTCATGAGGCATCTGATCACTTCTTCATATGTTGCAAAGGCTGCAGGTGGGTTGATTGGCGTCTGGTTACCACCAGAGAGAAGTCTGAGTGACAGCATCTGACCTTCTCTTAGGAGCATCTGTGCTGCTCCTCACCTTCCCTCTGGCTTTTACTGTGACCTTTGAATAAAAATCGATCCCCGATTAGTGTTTGTTAACAAGAAATACCTTTAAATTAGTATGCAAGAGACACCTTTCTGAAAAGGTTAGATAAGCCTGGGGCAAGTCAGTCCAACACCCTGTTCTTCATGATGGAGACAGGTCGGTCTGTGTGAGCTGTTTTCCATACGTGTGCTTTCCAGCGCTATTACCTGCTATTCCAAGGAAAAAAAGCAGCCTGAGAGCCCTAGGACTGTGTGGCATGTGTGGCTGAATAAAGCCCCAACGTAGTCTAGGGCATGGACCACAGCCTGGTCTTTTTCTTGGCGTTTCATGGTGTGCTGCTGGAACTATGCTTGGAATTTGCCAAGCATGGATGGGTATCCATCCAGCTGTACTAGACTGGCTTCAGTTAGTAAATGGCAAGTGAGGTTTTTTATATTCCCTTGACCAGATATTTTGTTCATCACTCCATTTGAAAACCTCCAACTGTGCAAATTTATCAGAATACCCCTATCTACCTAAATATATATTATATATGTATATATCTCCTATATATATAGGACTTGGAGGCTGCAGGGCATGTAATAAAATACAGTCAGTCTCTGAGTATTTGCAGAGCCCATTGGGTAGGAAAGCCCATGGAGAACATCCACGGATCGTGAACTCTAACTGGTTAAATAAAATCTCTGATCCACATCCTCGAGGGTGGTCAGTGCATCTTTGTTATTGAACAGCAGGAGAGGTGGCAAAATAAAGCTCTGTGGGTAAAATTAATTGTGTCGTGGGGGATATAAAGCTGCATCAGTACCTCTAAAGTGCCCTCGCAGTCCAGGAGAATTTCTAAGTAATGAACAGAAATGCTCAGTTAGAGCTTTTTCCATATTTTATGTTAATCATTAGGGCAGAGCTGAAATTAGCTTTAATTGATATTAAGGGCTGAAAAAAATGAATCCTCTGGAGAAGATAGACTCTCTTTAACCTTTAATGATGCAGTAAATAAAGCATCCTGTCCACATTTGTGCAATGGTAAGGGTTTTTTGGGATTCTATATCTACATGGTATGGATTTCAATGTGCCTAATTCTGTCCCTTACAACAGATAGAGGTGATGTAAGTGCATTAATTCAGCTGCAGTTTTTTTCTGCATTTCCAAACTATCCATCACAGCCTGGTAATCCTCCAGGCCTGCTAATTCCAATAGTGAGATTGAGATGGGAAAGAAGGATTGTTTGAACTAAACAAATTCTGTGTTCCAGCTTCCTTATTTCTCTTCCTTTATCCACCTTCTCTCAGCCCATGGCATCCGATGCCAGTCTATCAATAGAGAAATTGTGTATCAACAGGGAAGGCGGGGGAAGGAGCAACATTGGCTCGTTCCTCCTTTCAGGTGAAATATGGTAGAAAATATTTCATTTTTCACTTTACAGGCAAGATGGAATTGCACAAGACTTCAATACTTTAAGGACACTAAGTTGGGTAATAGAGTCAGGCCATTCCTCTGCGTGTCAGCGCTGAGGCCGATGATTGAAACACTCAATAATTGACTTGGTGATGCACACACAATATCTTTGCTTTTGCTGTGAGCAGGAAATCTGTTTTTCACGAAACCCACTTGCAATTAATTGCAAGAATTGTATCATTTAGGCAAGTTGCTGTGATGTTGATGATCACTCTGTTACAGTTAATTGAGAAAGGGAAAACAAATCTCCCCACTTATAACCATTCTTGTCTCTCGTCAGAACTGGTATAATAGCAATTCCCATATCAGAGGATATATATCTTGGTTGGAAAGTCCCCAGCAAGCTCTTCAGTAAGATGGGGTATAAACACCCATATTCATATAGAAATCATCCTGAATAACTGGGCATGCTGATTTTAAAAAGCTGGATGTTCTTTTTTGGTTTTGGTGGGGTTTTTTTTCCTCTTTTTTTTTTTTTTTTTTTCCCTGGAATTTGGGAGGGATTCAAAGAAGTGAAACAGAAGCATGCCCAAAATTAGCTTCCACGGCCGTGCTGTGTTTGTTTGCAAGAGTAATCCTAATGTACAGAAAGCCCAGTTACCTTGGGGCAATGCAATGTCCCAGGCCTGTCAATAATGTACTGAAAAGCTCAGCAATTAGGAAATGTCCATATGAAGCAGATATATTTTCTGAGTGAAAACATCCCGGTCCTCAAATGTGTGTGCACTTTTTGTGTGTATTTGTTTGTTTTCGTTTTGTTTTGGTTTTTTTTTTAAACCTAGATAGTGATATGCCTGGTCTAAAGAGCAAATATCCAAAGCAGTGATAATGAACGTGATGAATGTACAGCTACAAGAACTGATAGACTGCTGGCCAAATCATACACCTCTCCTTGGTGTGAGGGCTTGCTGAAGCAACGGAAAGCACTGGGAATGATGGAGGCTGCCCAGATAAGCAAAGTAATTTTATGCAGTTAAGACACAGAGGATCTAATTTTCTTCTCGAGGACTCATTACCATGATTTTGTTACACATATTATTTATGGGCTGTTATGATAGTCCTGGCAGGTCATAATTGGCTCATGCCAGAGAATTATTCACATTTTTCATATTTGGAAGAATGAAGGATCTATACAGTTACACTAATGACTTCATTCCCAGAGACACCACGCACTGTATAGGAATTGCCTGTATTGGGTTATGGCTGGATTAACCCTTTCCTGTCCTGAGCACCACATGTGGGAGGTCGGTTTTCCTCAGGAGATACCAAAGCGGCTTTTCTCTGCTTGGAAACAGCTGCTTGGCCTATAGGTAGTCTTTGCTGAAGATATCTTTATGATAGAGTCCTCTTTCTTGAATTTGGGGTCAGTTTTGTCTGGGGTTATTTTTCTAGGGGAAAAATGCTGCCTTTATTTTTATTTTTTATTTTTATTTTTATTTCTATTTTTATTTTTTTATTTTTTTCTTTTTTTTATTTTTTATTTTTACTTTTTATTTTTACTTTTATCTTTATTTTTTTTGCTCTGTCCATGCAGGGATATTATCCTTCCCCATGTGAGCTGATGCCGCCTCACTGCAGCCACAGGACAGATCCAGTTCTTCCCCTATGAGATTTTAACCCTTTGGAGGGGATGAGCAATAGAGAGAGCCCTACTGGCAGCACTTCTAGTAGCACCGTTTTCTGCATATAGCAGAACCCCGACAATATTTCACAGGCTGGGAATCACAAGGGAGCACTATAATTGTTTTATCTGCCTTGCGGGAGAGCACAAGCTGCTCACTCTTGAATTAAGGCCCAGTGTATTTTATCACATCCTTCTGGAGAAGAAAAAAATAAATAAAAGACAGGTTTAGTTTAAGGATTCCCAGTGATCACAAATCTCCCACCCAGCTGGGTGACCGCTCCCACGGCTAAGTACCAGCAGCGTTAAAAAATGGGCTTTAATTCTTAAATAAATGCTCATTATGTCAGGCAGCGGCGCTTGTATCGTGTAGTTCTCTCTGCTAGGCTAAAGAGACCTCTGTTATCACAAGTGTGTGGCCATCAGAGAAAAGTATTGCTGATAAGAGGAGGATTGGAAATTATGCCTAGGAGGGAAGGCTGCCGGGAGCTCACCCTCAACCTGATCCTTCTTGGGGCTCCTCTCCAAGCCTTTCCCGGGCTACTAGCATCCTGCTTGGGTTTTAGGCATCGGATGGGATGTCGGATTCTGGTGTGATGGGGTGCAAGGAATTCAAAGCCAGCAGGATGTCTCACCTGCCTCAGTATTTCCCATTTACTTCTTTGGGATCTACATCCCTTTGGCCCAATCCCTTAAGCGCTGCACTCAAGGGAACTTCCTCGTCGGATTCAGCGGCAGCAGTTGTACTAATTGCAAAATATTTTACCAATGCAAGGGGTTGATGGCGTTAAATGAAGGATCGGATTCATTAAATTAAGTGGAAAGCGATGTACGCGGATAATTCCAAGGGTTGAGGCTGAATATGTTTTTTAAATAGGAAGCGCTCAGCTGCTATACACAGAGCAGCTCTCAAACGGTTTTAATGACAGTATTTGTACACACTTCAGTTTAATTAACACATGGCAAAAGAGAGGTTTGGTAGCTAGGATGTAGTCTCACACCAGTCAGCTCAATTATACAACACCCAACCCCTGAAGCATTAATACCCAAGAAGAACACCCCCATCTCTGCCTGGCTAGGTCTAGTGATTTCCCTTTCCATCACCCTTGTTTCTCTTGGATGTGACTGTCTCTCCAGATGGAGAAGTCCCCCTAGAAGTGAGTGGCTGATCAGTTCCTTGGTTGGATTTATTTCCCGTGTTCTGCAACCAAAACAAGGATGGTTGCACATTGCCACTGCCCAGTGATTCCCAGTACATTGCTGGTAGCTATGTTTGGGGGTAAATATGTGGGAATTGCCTCCAGAATTAATGAGAGCTCTTCTTCTGTATACGTATGCAAGAGCTTTCCTGAGGTGTGTGAATCCTTGTTGGCACAGGATCCATCAGATTCTGGAGGACTGTTGCAAAATCCTCTGGATTTTATGCTTCTGTCCTAGGCACTAGCTTCAGAAAAATAGGTTTCTTGGGTTTTAGGAATCCCTGTGAACTCAGCTCGAGAGGGATCTGTAACATGAAGAGAGAGGGAAAAGTCATGTAAAGCCACACAAACGCAATATATAATATAAACAGAAATAAACTTCTGCAGACTTGAGTTGTTCTTTCAACCTCCTAGGAAGGCATTGGGCCAATTAAATGGACTCCTAGCCTGGAATTTCCCCCGGTCCCACTGTCACCCACCTGCAACTGTTTATGCTAGAGAGAGGCACCCACCCTCTTTGAAAGTGCAAAGCCGTATATCTTAATAAGCATTAACCCTAGGTTATGTTATGTCAACATGGTCAAGTTGGTCAAGTTATGACCAAGACACCCAGCTTTTTTATAGGGGTTTTGGAATAGGGTATGGGCTCCTCACCGGAGTCTCCTTGCAGGTACGGAAGTCAAAGTGTTGCAGCAGGATGGCGATGGCCACTTTCAGAGTCAGGAGAGCAAAGCGCATCCCGATGCAGTTCCTGGGACCCGCTCCGAAGGGCAGGAACGTATATGGATCTATGGCCCCCTTGTTCTCCTTGCTGAACCTGGGTAATGACGTGATAGGGGAACATAGAATGAAGGAAGCAAGAAATCAAAAAGCTCTGCTTTTATCTATGTATTTACTTCTTTAGAGAGCAGCCTGCGGTTTCGGTCTGGATGGGAACCTTGAGAGGAATATACCATTTACAAAAGCAATGAACTATGGAAAAGTTACGACTTCAAAGAGAACAGAGATCAGTGCCGGTGTTCATAGCAAAGCCTGCGTGAGGGAAACAGGCTCAGCTTTGAGGATTATTAACTACTACAAGTAGTTACGGTTATAAAGAGTTCTATCAATCTAGGCACACGTTGTCAGTAAGCTAGAAAATGTCATACAGGAGGTTGTGAAGTGCCAGGATAAGTCTCCCAGTAAGCCTATATTGGAAATCCTGCCCTAAAGGCAAAGCTCATCTCCTTTTGAAAAAAATCTCTCCCATTACTACGGAAGTTCTCAAGCTGGTATTTTTGGGGGAAGGAAAAATAGCCACTATTAGGTGCCTATTCATTAGAGGCTAATACCTAAGAATTAATTGCCGTATCTGAGAAAGAGCAGCAGGGTATTTCTTTGCTGTCACTATGTGCATGGTACCTTTCTGGTCTGAACTCCTCGGGTTCTGGCCAGTGCTCGGGGTTGCGGTGCAGGGTGTAGGGTGGGATCATAACAATAGTCCCCTCGGGAATGGTCACGCCCTTTATTTCTATGCTCTTCTTGCAGGTTCTTTCGAGTCGTCCTCCAAGAGGGAAGAGCCGGAGGGTTTCATTCACCGTCATGTCAAGGTATTCCATTTGCATCACTGCATCGTACGTGAGTGGAGCCTGTTGAGCAACAGGACAAAGGTGACCAGGCGGGACGATTAGATTTCCCTAAAATGACTACTGAGATCACTAAGTCCTGAAATGACTTAGCTTAACATTAGAAAGCTTAAAATGAACCAAGGTAAGACGGGATAGAGAGGCTGCTCTGGAGTCCTGGCTGCCACAGAGTCATGGCATGTTCTACGACTGCAGCTTCATGTTATGCCCCCAAAGGAAGTTCTTGGAGGTAAGTCTGCAGCTACCAAAATAAAATCCTTACTGAGCTGAGTTTTCCTGCATAACCTGGAATGATTCTGGAAGATTCCAGGGAAGGATATTCAGGAAAAGGGTTGTCCTACCTGAAGTAGAGAGAAGATACCTGGGTGATGATCATCTCTGCCTTCTTTCAAGAGTCCCTTACCTTATTGGGCAAAATAGAGTCGATTTCGTCCTGCAGTTTTTTCTGGACGTCAGGGTGTGTGGCCAGTTCATACGCCAGATAGGAAAGTGTGTTGCTGGTGGGCTCGTACCCAGCAAAGATGAAAATAAATGCTTGGGACAGGACCTCCGTGTCAGTCAAGCCTGTGAAAGAAGGGAATAAATGAACCTTAAGCGGAATTAAGGGTCCTTGCAAGAACAGGGTGGGTTTCCAACCAGTTTAGGGCTCTGCTGTGGCTGCCCAGGCTTCTGCCTGGAGCTGGTTGGTTCTTTTTGTTCTTCTTGGAGAGGGTGGTAGCTATTCTCTAGGAAACACATCTACCTGTGGTCTCCTCCACCCCTGCTCCCGTCACGTGTTTCTGGAGGTTGTTACCTTTATAGGTGTGATTCGTGCCATCGTTGCTGCGAGTGGTTGAGTTTTGGGATTCAATCATCATCTGCAGAAAATCCACTCTGCCCTGAGAAGGAAGGCAGGAGGGTTTCTTTTGTGATAAATGAGCCAGGGACAACTCAAATAAATAGGTTTAATAGCCTGAACTCTGTATTTTAGACTGAGAGGTCCCCAAAATGGGTGCAATCTCCCTGTCGTAAAACCCAACACTTGCATTTAATTTTGGAAACTTATCTGTGCTTTCTATGAAGACATTGGTTTGGAGAGCCACGTTTTGTAAATGAACCTCACAAAAAGGAATAAGAGGGAACATTTTGCCAGGAAGCACCTTTGCTTTTGAGAAAGGAGGTAAGGGAAGTTACAATCCTGGAAAAGGCAGTACTCCTGTTCCTGCATTATACTACTTACTCTTTTCTTTCCCTCTCTTCTCCTCTGCCTAATCTTCTCCAGGGATGATCAGTGTCTTAGTCTCTTGATTTATTTCAAGTTTTGCAAACCCAGCCCTAATCCAGTTCTCTTGATCTTTCATCAGGATTTAGCTTCAGGCTATGGACATACAAAGTCCATTGTGCTCCTCTGCATAACCGATCAAGGGAGAGCTTATTTCTATCAAGTGTCTCTGGTTAAGTAGCTTTGGTTTCTTGTCAACTCATTGGACTTCACCTTTGATATTTTCACCTTAACTACTTTTTAATTGAGCTTATTGAAAAGAAGACATTTTCTGCCACAAGCAGGTTCCTGCTGTCTTACCTGGTGTGCCTCCTTTTCACGATCCTTCTTAATTTTGGAGATAGACCTCATGAAGAAATCTACAGCATCCTTGGGGAAGAAGCTTACATTCATCTTGGAAAGAAGAGGACCAATGAATGGGCAAACAACTGAAAAATAAATTGAGAATGAAGTGACACACTGTAAGCAAACGTTATCTCATAAGATCCCTGTGGCTGTTGGCAAGGAAGTAATAACATTCTCAAGAACTTATTTTCCTTCTTGATTCCTTTTTCATTTCACCTGGGATGTGCTCTTTTTCTTTTCTCCTTCGGTTAGTTGTCTTGACACAACCCTCAAGTTCCTGTGAACTGGACATATCTGAACTGGGCATCATTTTTATTTAAAAGACAACCAAAGTGTGCCAAGTATTTGCCATCTGCTATATTAAGGCTCTGTTTTCTGAGCCCAGGTCACTTCTGTGCATTGTGCAGCACTACAAGAGCAATGTGGCTCGGCACAGAAATACTTCAAGTTCTGAAAACCTTTCAGGCTGGGCTACTTGCTGCCGTGTCGTGCTCATACAAATAGTTTCAAGCCCTCTTTAGAGCATTTCCTTCAATACAGAGGCTGCATCCTGAGCTTGCTTAGAAATTCATAACATCTACAGCACCTGAACCTCCTCTCTCCATAGATCAGGATTTTCCCTGCATTTTAACAATCTGTCTAGTCTTGATTTAAGGTTGTAAGTGATTTAAGGTTAATCACCATCACCACTAAACTATTCCACTGCTAGGAAAGTGCATCTAATTATGAGCCCCACTCTGTTCTCCTTCAGGAAGCACATTTTGGATAGCAGTGCTCTTCTTTAGCTTCGTGTTTGAGCCTCTTTTTCAAGGACCTTTTTCCAGCCCTTCTTCAGATCTTGGCTAGTAGGTTCACATGGTTCTTGCATTGTGGACACCAAAGGCTAGGAGAGATTTTAGTAGCGTTTTTTTCCTATGCTATGTATGGAAGAAAGATCACTTCTGTAATACTGTTTAATAATCCTCCCTTAAAAAAAAAAAAAGAGAGAGAAAAAAGAAAAGCTTACTTGAACCTTTTACCCTAAAGCACTGTATTTTTCCATTGCTGTTTCAAGGCGCTCAGGTGGATATCACCTGAACTCTTTCCCTGTGTGCTATCTTCTATCTGGCAGTAAAGCTAGATGCTGTTAGTGGGTCGTGATTATTTAATCAAATTATTTACATTAGCCCACTAAGCTTCACCAGCATCGTTTGATTATTGATAAAAATAATAAGTAGCCAACTTCCAATCTTATCTCCATTCTCCACTGTTAGCATGAGGCTAACAGTGGGGAAATGGGAAGGCAAGAGCTGCCAGGACTTCCATCCTAAACGGTAAAGCTCCTTAGTAGGAGTTGATCTGCTAATGGATAGGAGGCACCAGTGTCTGACACCCTTCCTAAAGGCACAACTTGATGGTACTCTGCAACACCTAAATGAAGTTTTCAATTAAAAATAAAAAGTCATTTACATAGCAGAATGAAGAGTGGATCAAAAAAGTCAAACTTGACGAGCTTCTTCATCTCTCGGACAAAGGGATCCTTGGGGTTGTTCATGGAATCAATGTTCACGCCAAATGAGGTGCTGGTGACAACATCCATGCTGTAGCTTCCAAAGATCCTGAGAAAAGACAGAAAAGGCGTGCTGGGGTTAAATATGTGGAATACATGAGTAATGCCGGTGTCCCATTAAAAAAGAAATTCTCAGAAGGCCTTCTTTCCTGTTCTTGAAAAGGATGTTGGCTATCTGGCAACAGGGAAGCATTTATAATGAATGACTTTTGAAGTCTTTCTTTGAAGAGAGTCTTTCTGGGGCCATTAGACAGCACGTGGCTCTGTGAGCAGGTTCCTGAGGCCCACGTGTGACCCTCGAACTTGTGAGCTTCTTGGAGGACCCTTCCCAAACCCCCACTATTGAAACTAGGGTGGATGAGGGCAACCTGGGCCATCTTCAGCCTTCCTCCCTCTGCAGAGCCCAGCTAGAGAGACGGAAAAGTGTCCTGCAGGGTCATGTGTGGGTTGGGAACCTTGCATGTACCGAGGCAGCCTGAAGAACGTGGGCAATCATGGGGAGAACTGGATTTGCCCAAAGAGATTTGTGCTCAAGCACCTTTCTGGCCATCTGACTCCCCTTCAAAGGCTCTTTCGAGGGTCTCCGCCTCCAGGAGGCTTTGCTATTATATTTCCCATTGGAAATTCCCATTTCCCTTTCAGCTAGCCCAGCTATTCTTTTCAGAAGTCGGCTCTAGCAAGAGAGCGACATGTATTGCCAGTAATGAACGAACCACAGCACTTGCTAACGAGATTGCCACGCAGCCTGCTGCTCCTAGCAGTTACTTACTCCTTTATGTCTATAGGCTGGTCCTTTTGCCCTTCCTTCTGGAGGTTTTTCACCAAGGCTTCCCCGTATTGCTTTATTATGGGAAACATCTGCAAAACAAGCCCGAGCCGGCCGCTTCAGTGTGGGGCATTTTACTCCTTCAAGACAGGCTTACAAAAGACTGCAGACAGTTTCATGAATACTAACAAATAGGATCTTTCCATTGAGTCTTTAATTTAAGCTTTTTTTTTTTTTTAAGGGAAAAAAGCTTTAAAAAAAAGCTGTTTATATTAGGAAGCATAAATTAAACAGGCCAGTTTAGGTGAGAGGCTTTGACTGGACTACTCGAACCCCTGTGACTATCTGAGCCCACGAGTGCCTGGTTTCCCAAATTTCCCGTTTCATTTGCAGTGTTTTACCTCCTTTAGCTTCCCACTGGTGAAGGTTGGGGAGAGCACGGTACGAAGCCGCTTCCAGTGCTCGTCCTCGGCCAGCGAGACAGCATCGGTGAGCACCCCTGCCAGGTCCACGTGCTGCAAGGAGGAAGGCAAGGTCAGAGTCCTGCACAGGCCAGGACATTTGCACCCTCCTTGGCAAGGGTGCAAGTGCCACGTGCAATTCACTGCGCAGTTATTCCTGGCAGCAGGCTAGGGCCTTGCAAATGGGCTCTTCCAAGGCTTAGATTCTCCAGGAATAAAGTAAAGCATCTTGAAGAGACCAGGTCCCTTTCCAGAAGAAGCAACCGAATGTGTTGCTTGCTCAGGCTGGGAGCTGCAGGTCGGTGCTTGCACCCCCTTGGGCAGCCCCAGGGTCCCTCTGCTCACCTGGACGGACAAATTCACCCCTCATTTCTTGGCATGAGGGCTGAACTCGCCCAAGGAGCAGGCAAACATTCCCCAGGCAGGGCAGCGGGTGCCCCCAGCTCAGGTTCAGCAGGGGAACAGTGACATTTAGTGGCCATTTACTGTCATCCCAGCAGTGCAGCCGCACAGCGTCCCAAGGGACGAGCCTGGTCGGTGGCTTGTTGCCTGCTCTGCTCGGTGCTTTGGACACTGCTGCCTCGCAGAGCCCCTGCACTTACCCTGCGGTTGGTGAAGGTGGTGTAGCACTCTTTGACGAGCACGGCTTTGATGATCTGGGGGTCCATGACGGCCAGCACGGGCTGCCTGCCGTCGTAAAACCTGGAGGAGAGAGCAGAGGGCTAAGCAAGGACGGGAGGCTGCAGAGCAGCTCTTTGCTGACAGCTGGGATGCAGCACGGGCTAAGGAAACGCTTCTCCATCCTTGCTGGGGAGCAAACGCCTACATGTAGAAATTAGAGCTGAAAAGGACTCCCAGGCGACCCCTCTGTACATGGTAAAGAGTGGAAAACCTCCCCAATTCACTGGGAAATGAGCAGGGCTCCATCCCTGGAAGGAGCCAATACTAAATGAAGCAAGTGGCTTCACTTCCTCCCTTGACTCTCGGTGTTTTTCCAGGCACTTAACCACGTTACCGTATCAGAAGGAAACTTGTTCGACCCCTTCCACTGTCTTGAATTGGGCGTTTGGAGGCTTGTGCTGACAGCACTGAAATATCCTCGGAGATAAAACCTTTATTCTCCTTTTTGGGCTCCGTTTTGGCAGCTAGTTCTGAACACTCTCTTCCAGCAGATCAAGCCTAAGCGGAACTACACATTTTCCCCATCATGTGAAGATGGCTTTTCCAAACTTGCAACGTTTTGTAAAAATTTGCTCCGGGGACCAAGGGCTGCATTACAGAAGTGAGTTTGTAGCTCGAGTTATCACAGTAGTAATAGCAGCCATAGGAAATGCCCGGGCTGGGGTGTTGGGAACCACAGCCCTTTGTATGGTCATAAGTGAGGATGAGAAAACGAGAAAGGCCCCGGACCTTGGACCTATTTATAGTCTCACCCTTGGGAGTTCACACTCATTCTTGCTGCTTATTTTAAACCCGAACAACAGGTCTTTCCAGTTCCAAACTCTCCCTTAAGTAAATAGCACTTTTTCTATATGCTTTGATAAAGCCTTTTACACGTGCTTTAAGACATTTATAGCCAGGGTACCTAGCCATACAAGGCAATTGAATTTCCTTCATGGCATGGCAGTGGCACGGGCCTGCAATCAGAGCGAGCGATTGTCAGCACCCCCTGCCCCTTGTCATCACCACGCACTGGGACCGTGAGAGACCAGCAACACGATTGCCATTGCAGAAAGCTGATGATTCCCATTGCATTTGTTCTCCTGCTCTTTCAATGGATTCTGGTTTTCCCTTAGGAAGAGATCATGGGTTCCAACAAATACTCACCCCCAGACGTTCCCATACTTCTTGAAGCACTCATTGTCAAACTCCAAGAAACCCTGTGGAAGGCAATTTAGAGAGGAAATCAAGAGGGAGCCCCCAGCCCGCGCACCAGAGCAGGGCTTGGCATCGGTAGATAACTTATCATTGCCTTGCACCCATCCAGCTACGGCTGTGTCAGCAAAGACAGGTGCTCTGGGAGGCTTCCATCACTTACTTTGCGGTATTCCAGGCATGTCCCAAAGAAAGGCAAAGGTCTTGGCCCAGGAATGCCTAACTTCTTGAAAAAACCATACGGCCAGATCCCATATCTGAAAGATAGGAGAGGCAACTGAGTGCTGGGAGCTCCCCAACACAAACCCAGGCCAAGCTGGAAAAAAAACATGGCCCAATGGAATATTATGCTTTAAAAAACTACTAAAACTACTTAATAAACATGGCAAGCCTCACTGCTGCAGCACAGATCTTCCAAGAGATGGCTTTGAGGGAAAAAACAGTCTTTTGCAAGGAATAGAAAGGAATAGATGCTGCAGTAGAGAGAGGACCTCACAGCCCTTAGCAAAATGCGAAAGAAGAGCTCCTTGCCAACGAGAGGAGGAGCAGTAAAGAGGGATGGAAGAACACACACCAAGCTTACATATTTTTATTGCAGCAAAATCAAAGCAGTGCCAGAAGTGAGGTCCCAAGCATGGCTTTTGTCAGACTACACTTCCATTTCATTTACTGTTCTCCTCCTTAGCCCAGCAGCGTGTCATGAAGTCCTGGTCATTTTCTCACTAGATTTTATTGACAGTTTTGCAGATTTCTTTCCTCTGAAGCACCTTTTTGGGCAGCTATGGAGTTATTGCCTCTACCTCGGGGCCCTCTGCTTTGTGCTGACGTTGCCTGAAACTCGCCCTGTCTCCATTTTACCCTTTTCCCTCTAGATTTAATTCACTGCTCCATGCAAAGAGTCTATGGACACTCGTTTTTAGTGTTCAGAGGCAGCTAGAGCTGCAGGAGGACCAAGGTTTGACCATTTGCAGAGCCCAGATGTGCCATGGGAATGGAGAATAGGCTGAATTCATTTGAAGGAATGAGTGAAGCAGCCAGGACAGCAGAGCCGAACACTCCTGTGGCTAAAACCTGCACACTTTTCTGCAGTCTAAGCAGGGCCGTTCAGTGCAAAGCCAGAGAATAGCGGTTACATCACCTCGCGAGGGAAAGGGGCCAGAAATGCCTCGAATTCGTTCATTTGTGAACCAGAATAATGCTGTTGCAGGCAGGAGCAAAGGGGTTTGAAGCCTCCTGGCATGAACGGGTGGGGGATTTTCTGTTTCCTTTGAGACACCAGAGCACGAGCCCCCGGGTTTGTCCCTTGCAAGAAAAAGCAGGTGGCTGCAGGAGGCAGGGAGCTAGCAAGGTGGGCATGACCAGAGACACCAAAATAGGCAGCTTTGGGTCAGATAACAGAAGATTTTTAACGAGCCTGCCCCAAACAACTCTTCGAGTGGTACAAATGACTCTCAGCCCAAATCACAGGAAGGAACTCAAAGAAAAAAAAAAGAGTAGAACGTTTCAGAAGGCAGAAAAATTAGTGAGTTGTGGCAGCTGAAACTTCACCAGGGCAGATAAATGAAGTGAGCTCATGTGCACTGCGTTAATCACTAAGGTTCACAGGGAGAAACAGGCTGTCCCTTGTTAAGGGCTTGTCAACATGGTCAGAGCTCTGTTAGCCCAGCCCTTGGCACGCACGATGCTGGCCTGGCTAAGCTGTCACTTGGAGCAGCGTTTGCTGAGCTGAGGAAAGTCCTTTTCATAGTATAGCTGCTTCTATGGCACCAAGGTATGTTTCTGTATGACAATGTTTGGGTTTGCTTTTTCCTGAAAAAGCTAGGAATTGGAGAACTGGCCTCACAGAGGGTTTCTCTTCTCCTATGAGCGAGGGAGGAAAAGCCTTGGGGCATGAGCACTGCGGGCGCATTGGGGTCTCGCTCCTGACGAGCATCGCCCTAGCAGCAGGTTTTGGTGCATGGAGCAGTCTCAAGCTGCTGAAGGAGTCAGGAAGAGTAAGAGTGACCTGAGTGATGCTCTTTCCCTACTGGCTTTCTGCTGCTCTCTACTTCTGCGGGTCAGGTAGCAGCATCTTTTGCTGCCTACACTCCTCCATAGGGCAGCTCTTAGCCAGCCAGCCCAGCAAAGGCTTCCTCAGACTCTCTGCTTCTGTGCAAAGCCGCCCAACGGACCTTGTGTCCATGTGCATCTCTAGATCATACGTCCACATGGGTCTTCTGCCAATGCCTCGTTACCGAGGCTGGGAATTGCACCTACCTGTTTGCGCTTCATCAGGTGAGTCACATTAAAATGAGCAATGACAACAGGAAAATGGCTTGAGGAAAGAAGCAGTAAAGGACATTTTACTCACAGTGTCAGGAGTGCTACAAAAAGGAGCACGAGGGCCCAGGTCTCAAACGAGAAGGATGGCAGGAGGTTCATCCCGGCTCTTCCCTCGCCTGCTCCCAGCTCGGGCACGCCGTGGTTCTCCCTCTGGCCGGGGGAAGTCGGAGCGTTTTGTAATGTGTAATCTCTTGTGTTTGGTCATATGATTGAGGGGCTGTCTCTGTGTCACTGAGGAGGAGGAGTGAAAGGCAAAGGTAGCAAACTATGATAATCCAGGTAATACATTTCCGCTTGCAGGTGCATGCTGGTGGGAACGTCCAAGGCCATACAAGCTACTTGATGTATAAATTATCAGGAGTTCCCATTTGTGTGTCTGTTATAACACTAATAACTGCCTTTCTGCTGGGTAAGGCTCCCGGGCTCCCACACCAAAAATAAATAAAACCAAGTTGTAGTGAAAAGGTAAATCCCCAAGCAGGTGTCAGACTTGGTTTACAGAAGAGTAAGGAAAAGAAAAGCGAAAAGGTTATTGGAGTACTGCATGACAAGATATTTTCTGGCAGCTGAATTAGCTTTGGCAGAACGTAGGATTTAGTTGAAAATATCTTTGTTTCTGCACATGTTGGGAAGGGACTGCCTGCTTGGGTGTGTGCTGGTCAGAAACCGTTTCTAACAAGTGCCCGACTTGCCCCAGTCACCCCAATAGGCTGCAGGAAACTTGGAGGGCTCCTTGCTTGCTGACTCATGTGCAAATAGTTTATAAGAAAATTATTGCTTTACACTATGATTTGGGGAGATGAAAGTATTTTTCTGCAGCACCTGGAAAAGGCTATGATCAAAGGGAGAATCAAGAGGTTTGTAATGCTTTTCCCCCAGGGATGGGGCAGAGGCATCCTATAGGCATGGATCTGGTGAGAGAGGACTATGGTGGCAGAGGAGACTTGGTCGTCTTGATGGTGTTTGATATTAGTGGTCACAATATAAGGGCAAGAGGATATATGACTCACACAGAAGCACATTACAGCACCTTTAGGGCTTGGCTCATAACTTTAAAATGAGCAATTTCCTTCATGTTAGCAGGGCCAACCTCCCTAGAAGAAAGTTTACTGGATGCTGCAAGTGTTAGGAACAGCACGTGCCGTTACTTCCAAGGGTACTGCCGTGATTGATGGGCTCACTGATATGTGGCTATCGATCCATGTCCTGACAAAAAAAACGAGTTTGAGAGCCGTCATCCAGCCTTATCTCAGGAACATCTGTACTCGTTTCACCTCTGCCTGCCCTATGCCCCAAACTTCAGACACAAACCAGTTGCAGATTAATTTGTAACAATCGGTCTGCTCCGGTTTATGACATGAGTGGGCAAGTTAATGACATAATTATGTAAGCCTTTTTTGGGGTTGTACCTTGCTTGGCACGGCTATATCATGATAATATGTGATTAACGACGTGCTTTTATATTCAGAGTCTGTCAAGTGACTAGTGCTTGTTTTTTTTTGACAAGTTCCCCTTTGTGTATCTTGTTTGTTTCCTTGAAAGCTGACTTTAGTAGTCACCAAATGTTCTTGACCAGCCATATGAGGAAATGGGTAATACAGTTTATCTGAGGAGGAAATAAAATAAAAAATAAATGAATAAAAAAGGTGAGAACAAGCTCCAGGAGCCCTTGAAAGCAAGCAGGCTGTTGCCAAGCCCCACTGCTGGTGAAGTGGGGACTTTTTACCACCGGCAAGTAGAATATACCTTTTTCTTTCTTTTTCTTTAAAAGAAAAAATCTTTGAGAGAACTGACAGATTTAAAAACAACAACAAAAGTCTGATTCCATTGACCTCTGCCAGAGGAAAGTCAGTGACCCAGGAATGACTGACTGGCATCCACATGATGTGCCCAGCTCAGAGCTGGGGTTATGCCCTCAGTGGCTTTCTATCAAAGTTGTCATCCCTTAGTCCTAGGTCATGGCTGTGCTTGAGCTGCCAGCACCGGGGGCTGAAGCAAGACAGCAGGATGAGGCACTTGGACGTGGTTTAGCAAGCATGATTCTGACAGGTTTATGGTTGGTCTTCAAGGATCTTGAAGGTCTTTTCCAAACATAATGGTTCGATGATGGCCTGGCTAAACCCTCCCTTTCCTCTGGAGAAGGGGCAGGTCTGAGAGGTGTTTTGGCATCTTCCTGCCCTCCATTCCTGGAAAGGAAGATAAATATCAGCTTGTGTGTTCATGTTCCTCCAATGAAGGATGACACCAGCACCAAACCCAACCACTCTCTTCCCTTCCCTTTCTTGGGACTGCACCATCCATCCAGGAGCTGATGTGGGACCCATCTCAGCACAGCCCATGAGGCTCCAAGGGGCTCATCCTGTTTGGAAGAGCCACGTACAGCTCCCAGCTTGGTAAAGACCAGTGCCAATAACCCACAGCAGGTCCCCTTGTCACCATAGAGTCTCAGCATTAAGGAAACCCAAAAGCAAACCTGTCCTGTTGTCCGGCAGCAAAATGCATTTTCTCTGCCAGAGAGCTGAGTTGTAAAACTCATAAATCTATGTCAGGAAAGGACAGTGGTGTCCCTGATTCTCACTGAAAACAAGAGGCTACAGCAAATTCACTTTGCCTTCCCTGTTGCTTGCTCTTCTTTGGCAACAAAATGAGTTGAGAAGTGGGAAACGGAACACTGAAGAGGAGAGGGAGGGGAAGAAAAGGGTGGAGGGGGACAAAAATACAAAGCAAGGAAAAGAGAGTCTGGTTTCAAACAGCTTTCTCAATGATCTCACTAAGGGACCTCGATTGCTAATGGCAATCCTATGGATTCTCTGATGTCTAATAGGGGGTAGTGAAGGTTAGAGAAGGCACAACTAGAGTCTCTCTACCTCATGGCCTATTTTTTAGCTACCCAAGGGGGCTTATTATTTGGGGTAGGAGATGCAAGAGCTTATTTGATACACAAACAGGCAAGACTCACTGCCTTAGAAAACCAGGCTTGAGGCAATCTCCCTAAATATAGGACTTCACTTTTCAGAAACTTAAGGGGGGATAGTTCTTGAAAATGGAAGTTGGACATTATTTCTGACAGTGAAGAAATTAAGAATTTTATGGGAACGAGACACCAGAATGCAGTTACTGCTTCTGAGATTTTTCCCTTTCCTTTGCCTCTATTCCTTCCCATAGGTTATCCATTCCATCTGTTTGGGTCATTTAGACCTGTCTTCCTCCTCACTCTGCCAGGCTTTTAGGTGTACTCTGCTTCTCAAGAGTGTTTCCAAACCCACCACACCCTGTTCTGGCTTTTGGGAATGTGAGAACACAGCTGCAGGCAAGGACACTCTGCTCCAGAGGTGGAAAACTGAGGTCCTAAGCAGGGGTTGCAGTCACACCTGTGGAAATGTCACTTCTGGTGACAGAGCCTGTCTCATTCCTGCATGGCAGCATTACACACCATGTGATGTTAAGGGTAGAGGCAGTGCTCACCCCAGGGCTTTAGGCTGCTGCGCCATATGGCAATTCCCGTGTTGTCACCAGCTTCAAGGAGAGACGCAGGCTGAGGGTGACAGGTACGAAAAGCCAAACTTTGCAACAAATCCAGAAGAGAATTGAGCTGCTTTTCCACTTTAATGCTGCTAAGTAGCTCAGATTAATGGATTAATGGCTTTCAGGAAAGCAAAGGAGCACCGCATTGGTATCTGTAGTGTAATGAAAGCAGAGCTCCTAATCCAGGTGCTGAGCAGGGCATGAGCCAGAGGGATTTTGTGAGCAATAATGGCTGGGGACTAGGCAATAAAGGTGGAAGAACGTGTATTCCTTTCACAAACCGTAAAACCTAATGATGTAGGGCTAGCACAAACACGAGGGAATAGCAGTTATGCCTGGGACACAGGTGTGGAGGAGAAGGAACTGCTCAGAAGAGAAAGAGCTATAGGTTTTCAAACAGCAGGTAGCACCTTGTGTTGCTGATGGAAAGGATTGCAAAGGAAGCAGGAGGGGCCAGCTGGGTAAGGCTGAATTTTTAGGTCCAACTCACTTGAAGTATGATCCTAAAAGAGATTCTGTTGAGCTGATTCCGGGCCTTGGTCAGTGGTTCCCAAGGAAGGACTATGCATCGTAGGGAATCTGCAGTGGTCGTTAGAACAGCCTCTGGGGAGCTGTGTCTTTGTGGAATACCTTAAACTCTGCATACAGGGAGCAGGATAATGCTAGTAATTGTGGCAGGACTCACAGAACGCCTGTATGAGAGACCACAGGCTTCTGCACTGGAGAAGAACTAACCTGGCAAGGAGCAGGACTGGTTCTGATTCAGTTCTGATAAATAATTCAGGATATTCTAGAAGAACAGTTAGTGGCAAGATTACTTTGGCTAGGATGAAATGTATTCAGCTTGTTTAAGTGGAAGCGTGAACTAAAATAAGTTTATTTAATTTTCTCTTTTCCTAGAGGATGAATTAGAGAGATGAACCAGTGGGACATCTCAGGGCCATTATTGTAGATTGTGCCTTGGCCCTTCCTTAAGTCCAAGGTGCTTCGTGGACCTTAAGTCCAAGGTGCAAGCCAAGGAGGAAGGCAGCTATAGCACTTGCACCCAAGTGCCCTTCTGGGCTGGAAGGTGGTTTTTGAGCCCAGCTCAGGCATGGGTTCCTGGGCTGGATGGGGAAGTCCGTCGTGCCTGGTGTCCTGGGCCCTCCAGAGCTTGGCTGGGTTGTTCCCCAAGCACTTGGTTGGGCTGGATGGTGGTTGCTGGGCAATAAATGCAGGTGGATGAACTATTTAAATTACGATGTTGACCCAGAGACAAATGCGGTGCCGTTGGGCTGGGAAGGAGCAGGATTCCTAGCATTAGGAGGCTTCCTGCTGCGCTCTGAATTTTAAAAGAAGGCTGAGACAATGCAAGGTGGGACTAGACAAAATGTTGATCAGAGGAGAGCAAGCACTAAAATAAACTTCTTACCAGAGCAATTCTGCCATAACAACGTGAGGCGGTTGCTTTCTGCAAAGGCAGATGTGGGAAGGCAACTGCTTGTTTTCCCTGACACGTGATGGTTTAGTTACCCGCAGGAAAACACTTCATAATGAACATTTGTTGCCTGTGGTTAAAATATTGATACAGTGCAGCTAGATTAAAAAAAAAAAAAAAAAAAAACCCACAATGTATTTGTGGGGTTTCTAATGATACTTTATGCAGTTCTATGTATAGATGACTGATGCCCTCCTGTACGCCGTTTTCCTTGGGATTTAAAAAAAAAAAAAAAAAGCTTGCTAAAAATCTCAACAAAAACGTAATTAATTCCCCTGGATGTTTTGTTCCGTATCCTGAGCTCTGGAGCACTGCAGAAACTAGGACACTTTTTCAGACGCTTTTCAGTTAAAGTAATATCTCTGAAATGTACCAATCTGCCTTCATAATCTTTACAATACCCGATTATATGCCTTTTCATTATAAGAAATGACAGCTATAAAAGCTCCATCATGTCTGGATAGCTAATTAACTCTCAGCAGTCTATTCTTTTGCCTGTTTCAATGCGACTGTAGCTTTGAGCTTCTCCCAATTCAGCCTCGCAGAATAAGGTGAGAATTCGTAAAGGGAAGAACTTGCATCCTGTTGGGACTGCGCAGGGCTTCTTGCCTGGGGTGCAATGAAATTTCGGCCAGGGTCTGTCCCAAAATGGGACCCAAATTTTGTTTGCTGCCAAAATGGAGCTTCTAGAGAGGGTCCAGCGGAGGGCAACCAAGATGATTAAGGGACTGGAGCATCTCTTGTGTGAGGAGAGACTGAGTTGGGCCTGTTGAGCTTGGAGAAGAGAAGGCTGAGAAGGGATCTGATTAACATGGATAAGTTCATGAAGGGGGAATGTAGGGAGGAAGGGGCCAAGCTCTTCTCAGTGGTGGCCAGTGACAGGACAAGGGGTAGGGGGTGAAAGCTGCAACACAGGAGGTTCCATCTCCATGTGAGGAGGAATCTCTTCACTGTGAGGGTACCAGAGCACTGGAACAGGCTGCCCAGGGAGGCTGTGGAGGCTCCTTCTCTGGAGGTCTTCAAAACCCGCCTGGATGTCACCCTGTGCTCTGGGTGTCCCTGCTGGAGCAGGAAGGTTGGACTAGATGAGCTCTAGAAGTTCCTTCCAACCTCAGCCATTCTGTGAAAATGGGAACAACGGAGTAAACCTGGACAAGTGAAAACTAGAGAGATGCTTTCGCAGTACAAGGTGCACAGTCATGCAACTTCCCCTAAAAACAGAGAGGCTCCTTTCATGGGCTTGATTGCATGCAAATAAGTGTTGTGTTTTCACCCTGTAATTTTGGCTCTGAACGTCACAACGAGCGTGGCCTGGACACGCTCTTGCCCAAGCGAGTGCCACGTGTGCGTGTCGAGCCTGGTGCAGCGAGAGCGCTCGGCTCCATCCCCGCCACGGATCTTTCAGCAGTGACAACGCCGATTACTCACCCCCAGATACTCCAAGTTTCTCACACAAAGCGTCACATGAGAGTGTGTGAAGCAAGAATAAGGAAATCCCTCGCAGCTTCAACCTGGGAATGGGCTGGTCGGGCATCCTGCTGTAGAGGACAGGGCTGCGGTGACAACCCTTGGCTTTCCTACAGCCTCTTTATGCACCAAGATGAATACAGGTGTGTCCAAACCACCTTGGTCAGCTCTTTGTCCCTCTGGCCAGCCGCTTGCTCTGCTTCCAACTACCTGCAATGATAAAACTTGCAATAAAAAAAATAATTTCCATGAGGATGTTTTTCCTATCACTTAACCATGTATCTTGATGCTTGCCTTGCTGTTGACTAAATAGCATTTGTGCGGTGCACAGGAGTCTCAGCTTAGTCAGTGCAGTTCTTTTTGGTAAGTTTAAACAGGGATTGCTTTGAGAATCGGCCCTTAAAATTATCTTGGGCACAGTAAATATCTGGGTGTGGAGGTCAGCACTGGTACCTGGGCTATTGTTTGGATTGGCCTGTGAAAAGTCCACGTTTGGAGTGTGTTTGTGTTGAGATAACCGCACGGTCAGAGAAAAGGCAAGAAGGGGCTGGGGCGGCGGGGCAGAGCCGCAGTTTCTCCAGCGCAGATTAAATGGGAGATGTTAACTGGGTTCATGCACTGGGAGCATGGACCCAGCTCAAAGTGTCCCTGGGCTTATCTGGCCCTGTCTTGCCCCGGCTCCGGTCACATGCCTTGCTGCAGGGCCGCTCTGCACATGCAGTTTGCTCTGGGTGTTTAACGGGTGACAACATGGAGCTGTTTCCAAAGGTCTGGAAAATCCCAAGGGAGGGATGGGAAAGCAGAGGGGCGTGTCTGTGTTCGTCCTCATCCCTACCCCATGGAGCTGCCGTGGTCGGAGCACCAGTGGCACCCCTGTCTCCTCAGCAAGCACAGGGGTAAATCCAACAATACGGGTGTAAATGGCATGGACTGAAATAGCAGTAAATAGCTTAAAAACCCTTGTTCTCCAAGGCTGACAGTTGTGCTCATGAGCACAGCAGTGCACCAGGATCTCCAGGAGGGAGTGGAGAGGAAAAAAAAGTGGAGATAGGGAGGGCAGCTTCAAACCTTTTCCTCAAACTTTATGGCTTTATATATCCTGCAGCCCTTATATACATCCATATATTTACATATCACAAGGAGTAATCCTTGCAGTCAGCTTGAGTGCCTAGTGCTGCTTACCTGGGAGAAAAAGAGGACAAGACCCTACTTAGAGGCCCTGAGCTTCTGGCTTGGATTTTCAGCACAGAACCACCACCACCGCTCAGTTCATCCAGGCAGCTCTCATTGCCTTTGCATCCACTTAGGCATTTAATAGGAATTTCAGAAATAACACTGAGCCCAGCCCTATTGAACCTCCTTCCACTTTATCCTTTCCCCATGCAGAAGGGGATATTTGCTTTTGGCCACTGATTTCTCTCAGGCCGAGCTGCTTTGCAGCAAAAATGCTCCATAGAGTCCCCAAAATATTCTTGGCTCTTCTTCCTGTACCCACAGCAGTTCGCACTCTTCCTAGTAACCTTCAGCCCGAGCCTCGGTGTGTGACAAAGACCTTTAAAATGTCGGGCAGAGACCCAGAATGAAGGGCATGGTGGTAAATCCTGGCCCGAGTTTGACGTGATGGGAAATTCATCCCCCTCCCCAACCCGTAAATTATTTTCTGGTGCTTTTCCACCTTTAGCTTTTTTACTGCGGCGTTGCCAGCTCCGAGCAGTGAAATATGGCATTATTTACTCGTGAAGCACTAATAACGCGTGCGAGCCATAAAGCCTGCTGGCGCCCCGGAGAGCTCGCAGAGACGGCCAGGGCGAGGGGATGCGCTTGTGTGTCCCGCTGCGGAGCTGCTCCGTGCTCCCAGGGTGGCTTTGTGCCCTGTTTACCCCCAACTCCCCAAGCACGGGGGATGTTCTGCCTTGGGGACCAGATATCTGGATCATATGGACATCCCTGAGGGACCTCGCGGCTGGCATTGCTGCCCCTGTCGCTGCAGGACTGACTCTGCTTGGAAGAGGGATTTGCAGGAGTGCAGGTCTGGCATCCCATCTAAATTACTACTTTATGCCAAACACGGCAAGTTTAAATGAAATTGGAGGCAAATCAGGTTCCTTGGAATGCTGGGCTGCACCCCCAGCGTTTCTGATCTCTGTTGCCTTCGCTCAGGATTTTACACCTTATTTTGACTCTATTTTGCGCCACCTTAGGGTTGCACTGAGGAAGGGAGACTGCTGTTTTAGCAGAAGTCTGGTGGCTATTTCTCCATTTCCCGGCCCATTGCACCGAGCTGCTCAGCAGTTGGTCCTGGGGAGGAAGCTCTCCTTAGCAGAGCCAAGGAAATTCTCAACTCTATTAAGGAAACAGATTGTGTCAGAACTTAAAATGCCAATGAGGAGCTGATTTACCTCGAGCAGCCATACATTTCTGTACAAAATGAGAATGTTTGGAAGAGGCAGTCAGTATTTCTAAGGGCCTGCAACTGTAGATGAGAGTTGGCTGCAGAGATTAATTAAAGGGCTGGAGAGGCCGCAAACACGATTACCTTTTCTTATCTCGTTCCGAAGTCCATGCAATATCTACAGGGTTTCAGAGCTATACAAGTTCAAAAAAAATCAATAGGAGTGGAGCTCTCATTATCACCAGCCAACAGATGAAGCTGTATGTGAAGCAAAAACATCGGTGAGGAAGGAGATGTCACCTTTTCATGGGCAAGTGGATCTGTCCTCAAGGAAAAGCTAAGTAAATATCTGAAAAATGACTAATGCTGTAAACCACCACTGTGGTCTCCTCAAATGAGGGGTTAAGGAGGAGTGCTTGGTGTCATGGTCTTGATGTAAAGGGTGGGTTTTGGCTTGGCTGCTGAGATCCAGCCTGAGAGCCTTTGTCCTCCTCCATGGACAAGGGCTCTTTGATGGCAGGTCCATGCAGAGGACTTGGTGGGATCTTGAGAAACACCCAACTTGGGTTAGGAAGCAAATGCTGAGAGCTCCTAGCTTTGTTTCCCTCATAAGCATGAGTCTCCCATAGGTGCCTCTGAGATGGGGGAGAAGGTGCACCTCCAAGAAGGAGATTTTCTCCTGTCAGTCTCATCAGGATCTCGGTTCACTCCAGAACCTGTGCAACCACCACTGCGCAGGGCTTGGGATGGGAGAGGGCAGCTTCATTCCCAAGGACCTTGCAGCACCCTGGCTAGTCCAGGGAATTTCCACCACCAAGGGGTTCCAACGTATCCCCGAAAGCCGCTGGCTCTGGGTGCTCCAGCTGCATCGGTCCAAAGTCATTGGGAGCAGCAAGGTCAGCAAGCTGGCAGTGCCATCATGGCCTGCTGCAATAAACACCCAGGGTTTTATAACGCAATTCGAAACAAGCTCTGCCCTTTGCTACCCAAACAAGTTTCAAGCCGTGCCAGCACACGGCTATGAGTCAGACAGGTTTTGATTGGGGATTTCAAATGTCCCAAACAAGGCCTGATGAGGCTTCCAGTCACTCCCATTAATCTTGGACTCCGGAAGCTGGCGCTGGCCAAAGCTGCTCCGTGTTGGCTCCCGTGCCTTTGCCCAAAAGGTGGCACTGGAAAGGGACCAAAAAGCAGGCGGGAAGCAAACAGCCGCTCCCGGTACCAATGCTCGTGTGTGTGGACAGAGCCCCTTGTGCCATGGAGCCTGCGATGCCACCTGCCCGCAGCTGAGTCTCTCTGGTGCATTGGGGTTGTAGGGACAGAAATACCCAGTACAGCCAAAACTGGCTGTTCAAGGAGACCCCTTTTCCTAGGACCAGCTCAGACGTCCCTGTTGTCACGTGCATAGGCGCTACTATCCAAGAGGAACAGGCAGATGATTTATTCTGTTTACTCCCAATCATATCTTTGTTAAGAGGGATAATTTCCAACCGCAAGATTGTTCCTGCTCCCTCTCCACGCGGGAACTCGTTGTCCTCAGAAGCGTTGAATTAGCAGCTCCGGGCCCAGCGCACACAAGAGACATCATTTCCACCTCATTTGCAGCTTGCTGCTCGGCTACGTTTTGTTGTGCTCTTCCCAGCACTGTGTAATTTTCCCCCGTAATAATGGGATCAGTGTCTCATAATTAGTGCGGACCGTGGTGCTGCGTCCTGGCAGACAAGGCGCGCTGGGAAAACGCTGATGCGTCCCCCTTCCCGGGGGATGTTCACTGGGGTTTTCAGTGCAGCAGGGCTGTGCAGTGGTTGTCGTGCTCGGGTGTAGCCCAGGGAAAGCAGATTGGGAAGGCAGAGCAAGGTGGGCAACACTAAATCCTTGCCTAGGGCTCTGGGTATCTGAGTAAGGGTGGAAGCAATTGGCTTCACTGCTAGGGTCCTTTGGAAGGCTCTGAGCGTTGCATTTCTGCCCAAATCCCTCTCTGCAGCCCTCACATTGGCCTGGCAGGGTGGCACCCACATAGAAGCGGGTTGCAGGGTGATAGTGCATTGGTGGGTCCTTGCCCCCACTGCTGCCTTTCACCCGTGCTTATTTAGGCACGGTCCTGTCCTACCTGCTCAGAGACAAAACGCCACTTGGGCACATCTAGCTGCGCCTCATTTCAAAGGTATCCTTATATAGCAGTCAGGCTGGAGGACAGGTGCTTATTTCTATTTTTTTTTTACCCTTTTTTCTTTTTTTAAACACTGTAAAAGAAAATCAGACTCATCTCGCCGAGCCGGGCACCCTCCTGACAGCAGGAGGGAGTGATGGATGTGCCAGGGCAGCGCTTCATCAGACTACGGAGCCACGAGTTTGGCTGCTGCCATTCATTCCTGTCATTTGAATCCTCTCGATGAGCGAGATCACATTAAAATCCTGCAAGGGAGAAGTGCTGCTTACGTCCCCATTGAGGACAGCAACGTTGCTCCGTCCATCCATCCATCCATCCAGCTGCGGGATGAGCCCTGGGGATCTCTTGGTCAGGCAGCTGGTTGAAGGTGACACAAGATGGACCATGAGCATCATCTGCCACTTCCTCCAGTCACCAAAGCTGCGTGTGCCCAGTATGGGAAGCAGAGGCCAACCACGGTGCTCATTCCACATCCTCCCTCCTACTTAGTAGAAAAATTAGTTTTCCCGTTCATCTTGCTGGCAGCAGAAGAAATTTGCCTTTCTTCAGCTTTTTTTACTGCTGTCTTTTTTTTTTCCTTTTAATTTATTTTTAACATCTTGAGCAGTCGGCCGGTGGCCAGGTTTCTGAAGGTGTTCAAGCATCGACAGATGCAGCTGGGTACCTGCAGGGATTTTTCAGGCACATCTTGCTGTAATTGTTTATGATATTTTTCACTTCCTGACACGATCTCTTTGGCAGCATCGCCGTCCCTGCTAGGAATACATTTTCCATCGCAGAGCTGAGTTGAATCTTGCTGCTTTTCTTTGCTTTAAATACAGGGAGCTGTGCAAAAGGAGACCAAAATGGGCAAAGCTTGCTCCAAATGGGTACTTTTCTATGGATGTTAGGGTCCATATAAATGCTAGTGGGATGCAGAGAATATGTATGCTTTTATTTGCAGTGAGAAAATGCTGGTATGAACAGCATATTTCCACCGAGGTAGTGAGAAAGAGCAAGAGAAATCAGATTCTCGGTCCTCTGCAATGCAAAATATTCCTGCAGCAGAGCATCACGGCCAAACTCGCCAGCGAATTTGGGTGTTTCTATTTTCTTATAGATTTGCAGAGCTTCCTGGTCATGTCTGCCAGCAAAGGCACCGTAACTCCAGGGCCTCGCGTTATCACCAAGGACAAGGTGACAATCTCGAGCTCGCCCCAACGCCAGGATTTGGGGCGAGCTGCCCGCGCGCGCCCGGGCATCGTGAGCAGGGCTGCAACTTCCATCCTGCACTGCCATCTATAGCACAGCGCCGAGCACAGCAAAGCGCCACGCGGGGCCCAAACCCAACCCCAGCGGCACCTTGGGGCACGCAGCGCCGCGACCTCCCCGCATCGGACGCCCTTGTTGGTTTGCATGTGTGGTGAGGGGCAGACGGGGCGCTGCAGCACCGCGGCCTGGGTTTTGGGGGGCTGGATGCTGCTGGGTTCCTCCTGCAGCATCCCCAGCCTTTGTCCCGCTCGGCATGACTGATGCTGGCTCTCACGGTGTCTGTTTTCAGCGGTCACAGCCTTGCTCTTCGTGCACCACCCAGGGCAAGCACTGCTCCTAGATACCCATGTCCCCATCCCTCCCAATTTCAGGTTTGCAACACAACCTGCACCCCACGCCAAGCAGAGCGGCACCAGGCAGCCTCTATAGGGCACGAGCTCCCATTTCGCCAATGCAGAAGCATGGAACCAAACTCCGTTTTGACTCTGATGAGCAAAGGGAATTTCTTTTTCATTTTGATCCTTAATCCAGATGTCGCTTTCATGCTCTGAAACCTCTGAAACAGCTGAATGGATTTTCTTCAGCTTCTTCCACACACACAAAAATTCACCTTTGGGCTGAGAACAAGCTGAAGAAATTTCTCTGTGGTAGAAGGTGGTTTTTTAGTTTTCTTCCCCCCCACCTTCTGATTTGAAAAGTTAAAAGGATCCTAAAATAGCAGTTGAGAATTGCATTAAAGGTCCCTTTGTCAACTCCCGGCTGCTGCTCCAAGTCTGCAATTATCATTTCTTAAGGCGCCTGGCTCCCGTGCTGCTCGCAGTTCCAGGTGCAATAAGTTTTACTGAAAGAAACACAGTAAATGCTGAGATCCACCTGCAGTGCTGTGGAAATCTTAGGTTTGTCCCACCACGAGAGTTGGGAGCCTCATCCTTGTCTTGTCAAGACCAAGCTCTAAGGAAGAGCAGCCATGAATGTGGAGCTCTTGCAGGATGCCTGATGGAAGCACGGGCCTTACAGGGCTGTTAATTAATGCTCTCAGTCAATCAAAATGGTTGCAGTCCAGGATGGAACTATCCAGGCATGTTGGCTTCTCAGGAAGTGCTCTTACTGGCAGAAATTTGGCCAAAATCACCAGCTCCTGCTCACTCTTTTAATCTTTAGTGATCTCTACGTATCTGTATGAAACATCTTGCATGAGTAAGTAGTGCCAACGTGAGTGTGGCTTAGCCAAACCCTGGGTTGGTGTGGGAGGAGACCAGAGGAGGCTTTGCAGATGTCCAGATAACAGAATTGGAGCATCTGAGAGCCTGGGAGATCAATGGGAAGCCAGGGAGATCAATGGGAAGCCATCCACAGCCTCTGGAAGCGGCTCGGTGGGAGCAGCCCTGCACGCAGAGCGGCTGCACAGGCTCCACACGGGGTGGTGCGTTAGTCAGCCTGGACCACGAGCTGTTTTAACAGAAAATCATACGCTAAATGAGGCACCGGGAAACAAATTTTTATCACTGGCCTGGCTGGGAGGCAGCCCCGGCCACTCTCACCAGCCCATGTTGAGCCAAGCAGCTCATCACCAAAGCCGAGGGGTCCAGTAGCAGTTTCCCCTTGGGAAATCGCATGGAACATCAGTTAAAGCCCCCTTGGGCAACACAGGATGTTTTTGGGGTGCCGGCTCACATGCTGGGCTGAGCAAGGACGAGCATCTCCTGCCCTGTGGCTGGAGGGGATAAAGCAGTAACACCTTTTGTGAGTCTGGCCAAAGACATGGGCGTCTTACAAGCCTAGCTCTGGTTCCTTTTTATTCCTGTGTATGTATCCGTAAATGGCCAATTACTTGTGGTACTCTGACAGGGACTTTCAGGCTCTCTATTTGTCTCCCTTCCTCCTGAGTCTCCTTGCATTAATGCAGACAATGGGATGAAACAACAGCTCAGAGTCCACAAAAGCTTTTTTTATCAAACGTGGTACCCTCTTTCTTGCAAGAGAGAATGGTCCGTGCCCTTGGAAGACACAAACAGCAGGAATACCGGTAATTTTCTGATCATTAAAATCTTCATTTACTTTTATTGCTATAGAAACACTCCAGATATTTGCATTCCTCACCCATTTGATTAACTTGAGGGTAGAGATCTCGGCACCAAGAACCGCAGAGTCTTGGTGAGTGCTGGAGCAGCGTCTCGGCCGCTTTGCAAAAGGAAAGCCAGGAGCAACCTTGCCAGTGCTGAGAAACAAAGCATTTTGTGCCCACCAAGGCTCCTCTGGGCTCCCAAAGTGCTTCCCGGTTGTCTAGCGATCCTAGCTGTGTTTTATGAGGCCTTATTCCAGGCCTACGTTCTGCTAATGCCGGATTTCAGCTCCAGCCCATGGGAGAAGCGTGGAGGTGGCGCAAGGTGACGTCCCTCCAGTTTCTTGCAGCCCAGGGGATGGCAAAACCAAAAAAAGAATAGAAAACAGGAAAATCCATGATGGGTATTTAGCAATTAGGTCTTAAACTGTGTCTACCCATGCCACCTTGATGCCAGAGGGTCCCGTCCTACTGAGCGGTTCCGGGACACCAGCACCACCACCAAATCTCCCCCCAACCCAAGCCAAGCAGAGCATAAAGGCACCAAAATGCACAAATCTTTAACATTGCATCCCCTTCCTCTCTTGCTCCTTATTCCCTGCCAAAAGTATAACCAGGAATAGAGGAGCCCTTGAGACTGGGTTGCTGTTTCCAAAGGCTGCAGCATTCCTGTTTTTATTTTTCACTTTGGCCAATACAAATTTTGTCTGACATCTATACTTTCTCTAGGTTTACTTCTAGCATTATTTTTCTTCTTATCCTCGCTTTAAGAGGAAAAAGAGCACTTTGAATTTTATCAAGGATTATGCCACAGTAGTAACCTTTTGCTAAGAATAGCTGACCATCAGACTTCTATGTGGTTATTATTTGGTGCACGTTGAATGACTTCTGGTTAAATTCAGCAAACGCTTCATTTCTATAAAACTTGTATTTAGAAAAAGAAAAAAAAAATCAATAGAAATGTTTCCATGCCTTCTTATTTCTCTCTTTCTGCTTTTGCAGGTTTCTTTTTTTCCTTTAATTTCCTGCACAAATTCATCCTCTCCTGGCTGTGAAGCAAGTGAGTGAGCATGTGGAAACTAGTAAGTGAGCAGGACTAGAAGCAAAAGTGAAACCTATTCCTTTTTCTTTTTTTTTTCTTTTTGCACTGGTTGGGCTGAAGGGCAAGGAAATTGGATTTTTAAAATCCCTTACCTTTTAAAGCTGTAAGGTATTATTAGGAGTGTAAGTAAATAAAACTGTTATACTGATGGTTTTCTAAAGCTGACGGCGTGCCCTTGAAGTGAGGAATAATCGCTGCAAAACTGGGCTCTTCTCTGATTGCAGCCGCTGATCTAACGTGAGCAGCCGGAAGGGGGAGCGCAGAACGGGCGGAGAGGAGACTTTACCAGCTAAGCCAGGACTTAAGATCAACGGGGTTAGTGCTGTAGATGTAGAAGGGTTTGGACTGTGTCACGAGTGTCCTGGTGAAGGAGCAGGGCGGTCGGTCCCAGAGGACCATCCCCACGAGCTCCTGGGCTGCTCCAGGGGTGCTCAAGGTCTATGGAAAGGAGATGTGGCCTTTGCTAGTCCCTGCTTTGAGAACAAGCCATAGGCAGCCGAGCACTAGAAACAGGTTGCAGCAACTTTGAATTTTCCAACATGATGCTCTGCAGCAGCTGGAGACAGCCCTGGAGGGGCTCTGTGGGCCAGGCCAGTGGTCAGACAGCAGAATGGATGCAGAAATGTTGGCTTTGACTTCTCTTTTCTCTACCCACATCTCTCCCTTGCAGGCTCGCGAGCATGTGCTGCAAATCTTCTATATCCATATGGCCATGGTCGCTCCTCCCTGATCCTGGGAATGCATTTAACCCTGGGATCCTGGAGATTTGCAGACTGGGCAATTCGTTATGCTCCCTATATAAAGATGTGAACGATGGCATACGGCTTGGGGCAGCAAATGTCTGAGCCCTGAGGTTTCTGCCTAAATAATACATGGCAGATCCCATAGTTTTACTGGATTCTCTCATTCCTCGGGCATGTTGTAAAGCAAGATACTCAGATCAGCTGCTTCCAGCCATCCAGCCAGGCGTGTGGCTTGTGTTCAGCAGCAAATGGGCAGAACATGCTGCATTTGCTCATAAAAGTCCCCAGATATACTCCCTTTGGATTGAAATTCATCATGTTTAATATAAAATCTTATACTTATCAGTTCCGTTGGTTTTAGCTGTTGGAAAACGTGTTTCTTTTTTTCTTTCTCTCTCTGTTTGCATTGATGGAAAGTCAGAAAATGAGATCATTCAAAAATGACTAAAAGCAAATAGGTCAGACCTGGCTTGTTATATGTATTTCACCGAGGCCCAAGTTTCGAGCCAAATGGAAAGAAAGTTAGCTGGGTAGGTTTAAAGCTGGCAGCACACATGGCAGCGTAAATGTTATGAATTATTTTAATGGCAAGCTGGGAAATGGTATTGCTTTTGTAAAATTATCTTGACAACAAATGGTCTTGTTCAAGGCTTTCCAAAATGGGCCAGCATATATCAGGCAGTCCCTGGCACGGGTGCTAGGAAAGAGACAGGATATCTGCATTGGGAATGAGCAAATCGCGTAGTATGTTGGGAGCGGCAAAGTCTGGGCATCAGATGTTCCGAGGTCTTTATTGTATTTCGGCGAACTTACTGTGAAAATACGTTCTTGATATGTGTGATCTGCAGGAAAAATAAATAAAAATCCCTCGGTGAAACTTAAACAAACTGTGACAGAAACATTTCCAGCACATTGCAGTAAAACAAGCTCACAGCTGATTTAAAAATGAAAATAAAAACATTGCTGCAGAAAGACCAACCTCTCCGGGCTGCACCGTGGGCCCTCGCCCAGGCCAAGTTCCACCGTCTCTCTGCCCTACGTGTCTCTGACACATCAGCACAGCAGCTTAGTGGCAGAAGGAGAAATGTTCTTGTGACTTCTACGAGCTTTGGCCGATGTGGGTGCTCACGCTACCTTTCTGAATCGCTGGTGCTATTTTTTTCTACAAATCAGGCACCAATCTTGCACAAATCAGGCTTTTGGAAGTAAGTAGCATCCAGTAGACAAATGCAGAGATGAACCTTTTTATCATCACTTTTCTTTGCCAGGCTTGTGTTTGCCCAGTGCAGCAGTATCTGGGTGACCACAATAACCTGTCATGTTCCTTTGCCCACAGCTGACAGCCCAAAGTGGATCCCTACCATATACTAAGTTGTTTGGGGATGACCCATTGCCAAGCAAATACGTGACAAGGAAAATCGGGGTTTTGCACCTTGTGCGTGTTCTTGGCTGTGTCTTAATTCTGGGCACCAAAATTTGCTGATTCTGACCAATTTGGGGGCAGGATGAGATCTTGGTTATCCGAGTGTGAAAGAAGCATCACTTGGATCCAAGAACATCACAGGGCAGCCGTACTGGTGTAAAAAGGAACTAAAGGGGCCACCAGGTGAAATCTGCTACTGAAGACAGCGGCTCGGGCATCATTAAACATCGCACGGAAGATGCTCCGTGAACAGGGATGTTAATTAACCTCATGGTCCTGGACCAACTCCAGCTCCTTTAATTACAGCCCTCACACCTGACATTCGCTCAGCACTTTTTACCAATTACGGGATGCTCTTTTTGGTTTTCCCCCGTTTTCTCCAGTGCAATATTCTTCGGGCCAGCAGGAGCAATGATGGATGCCCCAAGGTCTCCAGATTCCTCCAGTTTTCTGGTTGCTCTCACAGTGTGGACGCACACGGATATCCCAAGGGAAAGGCACAGCTCCCTGCGTCCCCCCTGCAGGGAACATAGGCCTCACCCCTACCTTACTATGCGCATAACCTGCATAAAATAGCAATAATAATGAGAATTAGGAACAACTTCAAGTGAGGAATAGTGCTATGCAAGGCAAGTGGCTAAGGGGAAACCTCAGGCGAGCCGGGGGTTGAGGAGGCCGCCTGCTCCACCGGCCCGGCACAAAATGAGGGATTCGTGGGGCGGGAGGGGGAAGATTTTTTTTTTTTTAACTTTACTTTAGCTTAGTCAATTTATGTAATTTTCCTTTATTTATTGCTTTTTTGTGACTGTGGCTCCTAGTGAGGGCGCACGGAGGCCCGGCGCGGGCCACCCCGGCCCAGCCCCGCGGCGGCGGCGGCGGCTCCGCCCCGGAGG
>NW_020454316.1:3340513-3388109 GCF_003342845.1 Nothoprocta perdicaria | reverse complement strand
CTGGCGCGGCTGCAGGGCCGCGAGTTCGAGTTCCTCATGCGGCAGCCCGCCGTCACCATAGGCCGCAACTCGTCGCAGGGCTCCGTGGACGTCAACATGGGCCACTCGAGCTTCATCTCGCGGCGGCACCTGCAGCTCAGCTTCCAGGAGCCGCACTTCTACCTGCGCTGCCTCGGCAAGAACGGCGTGTTCGTGGACGGCGCCTTCCAGCGGCGCGGCGGCCCGGCCCTGCAGCTCCCGCCGCAGTGAGTGCGCCCGCCGCGGGCCGCAAGGCCGCGCGCGCCCCGGCCCGAGGCGGCGGCCTCCCCTCCTTGCCGCCCCCGCGCCGGGGGAACGGGGCGGCGGGGCTCGGGGAAGGGTGGCCGGGGCTCGAGGGGTCCGTGGGGGAGCCCCCTGTGCCATGGAGGTCTGGCTGGAGGAGGGCCCGAGGGGGCCTCCCGCGGCAAAGGGGGCTCCGGGCTCTGGTGTAGGGGGTGGTGAGGGACCCCCTGGATGCGTGGAGGAGGGAAGGGGATCCCCCTCCTCCAAAGGGGATGGTTGGGGACCCCCCCCTCCTCCAAAGGGGGTGGTGAGAGACTCCCTGGATGGCGTGGAGGAAGGAAGGCCCCTGGATGGCGTGGAGGAGGGAAGGGGACCCCTCCCTCAAAGGGGGTGCTTGGGGACCCTCCAAAGGGGATGGTGAGGGACCCCCTGGATGGCATGGAGGAGGGAAGGGGGCCCCCTCTTCTAAAGGAGGTGTTTGGGGTCCGCTGGATTCATGTAGGAGATGGCGAAGGACCTTTTTCTCCAAAGGAGATTGTGAGGGACCCGCTGCTTGGCATAGGGGACAGCACGGGACCTCCCGCTCCAAAGGAGATGGTGTGGGACATATTTGCCCAGCATTAGGGGTGGTGAAGGACCTGCTCATCCAGAGGGGATGGGGGGTATAGGGGATGGTGATGAGGGGCTCCTCATGCCCAGCCAAGGGCCTGCAGAGGTGGTGAGGGCCCCTCCTTGGGCGGCGTGGGGCAGGGACCCCCATGTGGTGGCAGTGGCGAGGGTCACCCATGTGGGTGGATGGAGGGGCCTGGTGAGGTGACAGCCGGTCTGCTCCAGCACGGGCAGGGATGTCCCCTCCTTTCCCACCACAGTGACGTCACCAGTATAGAGGTGTCAGGGCTGCTTCCTTTGGGAGAGCCACAGCTGGGGAGGACGTGGGAGCCCTGGGTGCTTCTCCCATGGGATGTCCACCAAGGTCCTGCTCCTCCACGCCTGCTCGTCACCATGCTCAGGTTCCACAGGTGGCCCTTGAGGGTCTTCCAAAAGATAAATAAGGGAAGGAAGATGCCTGTCAGTGGGCTAAAACGTGCTACACCCAGGGTGTCTCTTCACTGGAAAAGTTTTAGTGGAAAAAGTTGGAAAGCCGCTGCGCTGCAGTGCTTGTTTTAGGGCTGGCAAGTTGCGTGCCGTTCCTCGCGTCTCTGAGGCAGCAGAAAGCAACAGGAGAGAAGCCGGAGGAGGGACAATGTCACCCAAGAGACCCTTGGAGAACTGGGAGCTGCAGAAATGCGTTTTGTGACATTGTAGACAAACTTTCTTGTCTGGGACGAGCGCAGAAATGAGGAACGCGGCCAGTGCTAGTCTGATTCTTGATCTGAAAATACCCTTCCTGGCTGCTGAGCTCTGTGTAGCTATTGCAGAGCTTTGCCCTGGAGGGGCAGCACGGCAGTGGTGGGGGTCTCCCCATGGGTTCCTCATCAGGTGAGACCAGACAGGCCGTATCTAAAACGATCTCCAAGTGAAAACTCTCTGTAAGTGCAGGCGATGCATATTTTATTATTTCCCATTGTACTTTTTGCTGTTTGCATAATGCATCTGGTTTTGCCTGGTAGTTTTTTGGCTTGGGCACCGTGCACCTCCAGCAAGAGGGTCCTGCAGTTATCCCTCCCTCACCAGCCTGTTGCTCAGGGGAGGGTTTTTTAATTACTCATTTCCTCTGCAGGCTGCTTCATTCTGTACTTAGTAATTTAGTTATAACTCCCTAGCTGCTCGCTCGCCGCGGCGTGCTGGTTTGCAGCGTGTTTCATTTTCTCAAGCGTTGTCCTTTAGTGTCTGTTTAATTAATCTGCCTTTGTAAAACAAGCCCACCCAAAGCCCAGGGCGTTCGTGCCGAGCTGCTCCCTCTGGGCCTGCCCACACCTCCTCGTGTTCAGCTTCTTCATTTAGTTAATCATAAGCATCGTGCTCGACAGCTCCCTGGAGTAAAGAATTGGTTGTTTATTTTTCTCCCCCCTCTGCTTACTTGTGACTTCGGGAACGGGAATGGCCATTTTCCTTGTTCATCCCTTTAAAGGGAGGGCTTTGCTGTGTGCAAAGGAGCTGTGCACAACGAGGCATCCTCTTTCCTTGGCCACTGTTTATAAGCTGCATAAATAAACTCGTCGCTCCTCCCTCTCTGAGGTCTAGAGTAGAAAAACGCTTTGCATCAATCTAAAGGAATTTGCCCCCTTGCTTCTTCCAGGTAAACAACTGCTGGGCAGTTAAGGGTTTGTAACCCGGACCAGGAAGAAAAGGAGGGGAGAAAATAAATAATAATATAAAAAAAATCAATCTTCCTGAAACTGGTTATTCCCAATCTTGATTGAAGTTTAACACTGATCTCCTAACCATTTTCATCTCCACTTTTGGAAATTCAGGCAATTTCTCCCTTCCCCACGTTCCCTCTCAAACCTAAACCCCAAACCAAACAAACTGTGAATGTTCATTGCTGGAACACTAAGGCAGTCAAAAATGAAAGGGAAAATATATGAATGTAGTACGCAGATGTTGAAGTTGAGTTTAGATTTTCTTCTAAATATTATGCTACGATAATATTACTGTCCTGTTTGGTGCAGCCACAGCTTTTGCATGTGTGGTATATATTAAATTTCAGGAACTGGTAGCTGTTTTATTTAATGCGTTAGATGGGAAGCTGTTGTGATGCTGGGAGCACTTGCTGGTAACGTTCTAAGAACTGGCTGTTGGAATAGTTCCCCCCTGTGTCTTATTTTCACCTGTAAACAGTAGCTAAAAATATGCAAAGTCCTAATTCTTTTGTATTAATGCAGGCACTGCTGCTGTTACATTACAGGCAAAGCAGCTGCTTGTGCAAAATTATGAATGGGAACAGAGGTTTCCAGGAAAAAATGGCTTTAAGGTCTAATTCATCCTTGATTCATAAATTCTCTTTCTGATGTTTCTTGTTAGTTCATCTTTTCCTGTATAAAATCTCTATTACAAGCCATCTTTGGGGTTGAGAAGTGATTATTTTCCTAAAAATGGCTGGAGCTTTAGGGCTGAGAAGGGTGGCAGAGGAAGAGGAGGTGTTTCTAGGGGATGTTTCTATTTGAAGACTGTAAGTACCTTCTCAAACAATAGCCCCTTTCAAAATTAAGGGCCTTTCGGAAGGTTTCGTATCGCTTCCTCCATCTCCATCGTGTGTGTGTGTAATCTGCTGTAAGCAGAAATTCACTGCTGGGCAGGAATATCGTGTTTCACAGCTGTGTTGTTATGGGAGATTATATTTCACAGATGTGATGACATAACTGTGCAGTATAATTAAACAGTAATGACCAACAAGGAGGGCATTTCCTAGAGGTTAATGACAGTTACAAACGGCTGCGTGGAGGAGAGGGGGACCCGCACTACGGCTGAAGCCCCCTTAGTCTATTTAATTAATGTGAGAGCCCGTTACAAGCGTTATAAATCAAGATGAAAGTATGTAAATACTTGGCAATAAAAATAAGCGCTTTAAATAATGTTAAGGATTGTTACAACCTTTTTGTCTGTGTTTGTGGAAGCTGGAAACCTGTAGTTGAAAATCAGAGTGCTCCTTTTGGTTTCCTTCTCTGAAAGAAAGGGAAAGGAAGGCTGTTGATGGGCACCAGATTTTTAAGCAATTGATGTAAGAAAATAAGATTCATCAGGAATCTTTAGTAGGAGTCTTTATTTCCTGCTGACAACAATAACTGTTTCGTACATACTGTGTAATCAAGTGTTTACAGAATCAGGTTAACATTGAATTATTAACTTTCTCTTTGTAATGTTAAAAATTGATTATCTCTTTTTTTTTTTAAGATTTTTAAAAAGATTTTAAAGAGGAAAAAAAAAAAAAGAGACAATGACCAGACACAGAGACTTCCAGTAATGAAAATAAGCAGCTTTCGCCCTAAATAACTGAACAAACTGAGACAGAAGTTGAAACGTAAGCTCACTAACCTGGAGTTTAAGAAGCTGCGGGTCAGGTTTTCCAATGCTCCTAAGTACAAAAGTCCTATTGACTAAAAGCTGCAAATGTTGATCGAGCGCAGCCCGATAGCAGCACTTCAGCTTGCCGAACGTTCAAGAGTTTGCAAAATGTTCAAGAGTTTGCGGCGGTTCAAGAGTTTGCAAAATGTTGCTCGCCTGGGAAGGTTTCATGCGCTGTTTGCTTGTAGCTTCTGTGCCTCTTGTTTTGTATTTTTGCAGTAATGGTATTAATAGGGCCTGAAGTTTTTGTTTTTCACTGTAAGTTGACATTTTCAGCGTTTTTTTAATTATTATTAAAAAAAAATAAGTTTTTGAACCTGAAGTGCTTTTAGGATGGAGAAAACTGAAGAAATTAATGGAGTAGGTATTAAATTTGAACGCAATATATGAGGGAAAATATAGAGGTATGAAAACATAGAGAGGTGTGAAATTAACAGATGGAGATGAAATTAAAACCTAAATTCAGTAAGTATAAGGCCTGTTACAAACTGAAAACTTACTCTGACCTGAATTTCTATTAGGCGTGTGGTGCTTTATGTATAATGGGATTTTCCTAGATACTTAATAAACCTGACAACAATAACTAGCCCGGTGCTGCGAGCACTTGTCTTGGTGCTGAGCCTGCCAGTTTTCCTGCGCACATTACAGCTTTCTGCGCCGTAAGTAATCCAGCTTGCTGCAGCATTCGGGCCTCCGCAAACAGGGGCCCGAAGCGTTAAAAAAGCAGCGCAGCAACCAAGTAGAAAATTGCACGTTAGATGCACCCGCCTGTTGGTTTCCCTTCCCGCGGCACCGATTAAGGGAAGAAGGAGCAAAGGGAGCTGCGCCCGGCGTGCCGCCGGCTTCGGCGACCTGGGAGCCGCTCGGCCTCCCTCGCAGCCGGTGCGATGCCGGGGCCGGGCGCGGGGGTCCCTGCGGCGCCGAGGGGCCCCGGGCACACACGGAGCAGGCGCCGGGGCCGCGTAGCCACCGCGGCACAACGCGAGCCCTTCCCGGCGCGCCGCCCTGGGCGCTGCCTCCCCACCGCCCCGCGCCGAGTTTTGTTTCTTGGCTCTTGCGTAATCTCCGTTTTCAACACAAATAATTTCCCTCTCTGTTTGAAGCGTGTCCTTTTCTTGGCCCCGCTGCAGCTAGCGGATGGGGTTTCGGGCTTTTTAGACGGCATTTAAACCATCTTGAGGCTTCATCTTTTTCACTTTTTGATTTCAAAGAACACTTTTGAGAGCAGGTTTTTTTTTTTTTTCATGTTGTTCCATAGTCAGATTGTGATAAAGGCAAACTTGATTTTAGTTGGACTTTATCTCAAGTAATATTTTTGGGCTGAGCAGCTCTTCAATCTGTCATGAGTTATATTAAGTGTTGCAGGAAAGTTTCTGCTACCGTGTGAAGCTAACGTTGGATTTGTTGATTCAAAAATAGCTGCGCCGTAAGTCACACTGTGAATATAAACTAAGCTTATGCAAAGCTCGGGCTAGGTTCTCTTAGGCATTCTTTTAAACCCGGCTAGGCTCAGTTTAGCTGATGTGTTGATTATGAAAAGATTAATCTCAGCAGAACATGCTGCACTTGTCCTGTACATTCTTTTGCACAGCCTCAGCTGCAGAGGCTTAAGTGTAGATTCAAGTTGTGCTGGTGGAACTTCTTTGTCTTAACAAACTCCCCACCATGACATGCATTCGTAGCTGACTGCTGAATTTTTCCACTGGATACTCCTGCATGTTTTCATATAGATAGATATCTAGGGGATGAATGAGCATGAGAGATTTTGCTTTTAGGAAAACAGGAATAAAAATGATGAAATGCATAATGCGTTTGGCATCTTGCCATATTCTTGTGCAGGTTGCATGAGCACCCTCACCTCAGAGCCTCTGTTTTGTCTTCTGGTAACAAAGCAAAATAATGTTTTTTTCGTCTTCTTTTTCCCATTTTGCAGAAAATGGGACACGCAGTCCTGCCCCAAACAGCTGAAAGCCTAAGTGACAGCCAGATTAATGTGATTGTTTTCTTTGTAAGCAAGCTCCTAGTAACGGTGCTCCAATAGCCATTTGGCGTCAGAGCTGGCCTGCGGGATGCCAAATTCTCTCGCGTGGTGTTGCCGTTTCCTGGAGGAGTAGATGTGGCAACAGGATGTTGGTAAAGAACAGGAAACTACTTGAATTTACTACTTACGCCATGCAAATAAACCCTGATTGCTGGCCCGGACGCGGCAGGTAGTGCCTGCCATTGACTGGAGCTTCGGCGCGGCTTGGTGGGTGCGTGAAGGGTTTGGGGAGATGCCCCGTGATCTGATGGGGTAACTCGGGCTTGGAGAGTCAGCCCAGGCTGGCTCTGTTTGTGCTGGGCTTGGTGGCCACGTGCTCAGCTCCGTGTTAGCCCTTATGGCATTTGCTGTTTCACTCTGAGCGGCTCCTCGCTCTGATAATAAATGTTTGAGCAGCCGCCTCTCGAGCCGAGGGGCACCCTAACCAGAAACATGTAATGGCCCGAGCCTCATCTTTCCTTTGCATCCGTGAGCCAGCTTGGAAAGCCAAGTGGAAATGTGTTTTAGGAAAAAAAAAGATCTGCTTTTGAGCAGGCAATGTTAATGAGAAGGGAGAAGAGTGATTTTTGCTTTTAATACAGATTTTCTTCCGTAATAGTGTTCCAGAGTGTGGAGGCTCACCTGTATCTAACGCCTTCCTTTGGTTTGGTCTCCAGCAGTTCCCGGGGGTTAGATTGCGGACTCATGGCTGGGATACGCACCTCAGGAGTCCTACCTTGTTTTTTAAACAATGTTAAAGCTATGTGTGCCATAGGGCCGAGAGTCCAAAGGGTGCTGGGTGGTTCAGCTCCCCACTCCGGCTTCTTACGGATGCAATTCCTGAAACCCATGGTGATTTCGGGAAGGTGACTCCTTGGCTTGTGCTCTGCTCACACGGTAGCTCAGGCTTAGCTTGATGGATCAGGAGGGGCTGGTGACTGCTGGGGACAGCAGGATGGCATCAGCCCCAGGCATCCACAGGGGAGTCACAGCTCTGGGCAAGCGGCTCTCGTGTCGCGGTGACGTTTTGATCAAATCTGTCAGATGGGAGAGCTGGAAACGTCCTCTATGCCTGGCCAGGGTCGGCTCGGAGAGGACATCGTGCCGCGCGTTCAGGCTCCTTGGCCAGTCGACTAACCGTGAATGCAAATTACTGTATAGTCGTAATGTAGTTGTTCACTTCAGTGAATAATTCAGTATTACACACTGAGAGCTTTTCTCGAGCATTTATACATTTCCTATTTCAGCTGATTGTAGACTGAAGATTCATGCAGCAATAACCTCTCATTAAGGTGTATTTCTTTCCAATAGTGTATTCTTTGTTTTCATAATGCAGATATACAATTTTATTCATGTCTTTTCAGTCTGGTCCACTAGTGTCTTTGCCAGGCCTTGTCCTCAACTGCTTCACGACAACAACTCAATAAAATGCATGTGTGCCTGCCTTCTGCATGGCAATTAATTTTTATGAAATACATACTCTATTGGACAATAAAACATTTAAAGCTCTTAATGACCTAATTAATACTCCATATCCACTCGTCTTGTGTGTTTTGCTCTTTGTTACAGTGCCGTTCCTTTTCTCTTCATGCATTTTTATTATAAAAAATTCAAGCAGTCTTGAGCGAGCGCTCTATTTGAAGCCTGTACTTTGAATATTCAGCATCCCTAATGTAAGATTTGATTGATATTCCCTTCTTTCCCTGCCTGATCTGTTTTTAGTAATTTGAAAGGGAGTTTAATTTCTTGGGCTGTCACTCGTTGGGTACGTGCGTGCTCCAATGTGCTCTGTATTTCTCTCCCCCCTTTCAACAAGCTGCTCTGTCATTTTAGCACTGCTTGAGGACACCTTGACTGTTTTGGAGAAATAATGTAGCCGTAAATTGGGCATTCTGCTTCAGCTGAGGCATAAAGATGTACAGTCCTTGATGCTATTCATATATTTGTCTGTTAGGACAGGAGAATTTTAAGTGTGTTATAACTTACTGTTTCCAGAGTCTTCCAGCATAAAAAAAGGTCCTTTACTTTTCATGCACAAGTACAACCCGCTGCACCTTTTGGAACAGAGCAAGGAGGTGAAAAGCCCAGCGGAGGGGGTCTACCAACACTGGAAAAAGCATCTCTCCCCTTCCCTCTAAGGTATATAACATATATTCTAGCTCTAGCCTTGTTCTGCATCATGCCGCTTTAAAGGGAGCCTTGGGAAGTCTTCCCACACAAACTGGTTTCATCTTCCCTCTCCCTTAAGGCCACGTACTGAAGCCACCAACATTTTGACTAAGCAAGACTGGCCTCCCTGCAGAGCCAGTTTGTGCACTTGTTAAAAGGATCCTTCTTGAGCAACTTAAGGCCTTTCCTTTCCTCTCTCGAGGGCATAAGAACTAGGGGCTCTTAAATGCTCAAAATCCCAATTGTGTGGGAGGAGAAAAGGACTAGGCATAGAAGGCAAATTTGGTTTCTACCTGATGGGTAGACCAGAAATATTTTGGCTTTTCATATTCAGCATAGTCCAAAATAGTAAGAGTAGGCTCTCGGTGTGGGAAATACTGTATCAGTTGATAGTTATTGATTGATTTTTTTTTCTCCCTTTCTTTAATGCATGGTTTGCATAACTTGGTGTACCTTGGTTTGGCTGCCAGCCTGTGGAGTGTAGAGGGGTGTTGATGTCAGCCAGCCTGGCAGCTGGGTGGCTTCAGCTGGGTGACAACCAGGTCTTCTCCCTTAGACCCTTAGACATCCAGTGATTTAGTAAAATTTTCTGTTGGGGTTTTTTTTTTTTTTTTTTTTTTCTTTAAGCATGCGCAAGGAGCCTATTAGAAATTGGCACAATCAAGTAGTTCAGAATCCGGTAGTTTAGACTGCACATGATCTATTTGCAACTGAGCATCCCAGGTCTGCTTCACTGGCAGATGAGGTTGGGAAATAGTCGTTTTCATGTGCAGTGACCCCAAATCTCAGGTCTTTTGAAGAAAAGAGGATGCACCCATTTGTCATCAAGCGGTGACTTTTTTTTTTTTTTTTTTTAAACAATTTACATCCTGTTTTGCGCTCTACGCGGAGCTATTGCAAGTGTGAGAATTCTGCTAAGCAAAACAAACTGTGTCACAGGCAGGTTATGATCGTGTTTCCAGAAGGGCCCTTATCACTCGCTCTTACATTGGCATGAAGCTTCCAGGATAAGATGAATCCTTATCCAGGGAAAATGTTCCTCCAATTCTGCCCACTATTGTGAAGCAGAGGAGAGGAGCATTAGAATGTGCTGGTAATTAGAGAAATTGATTTTCTAAAGTTTCCCTAATTTAAGGTAGTGAGGGCTACAAATTAAATGTGTCCTTGTCATTTTAGTTTGTTAAATCCTTTTGCAGGAGGAAAGACCTTAGCACAATAGTATATACTGGCAGGATTTAAAACACTTAAAACAATCCTCAGGTTGTTTATGCTGTTTGCCATCTTAGCTGTGTCCTGCTAGGTGGTCCTCCAGAAGGCAATCCAGTAATTCGCCTCCTTAGAACTGAGGAACATCAAAATGACTTTTTAAAATTATTATTATTATTTTGCTCTCCTGTAATAGGAATCTTACCAAGTTTTGTGTTTGGGCTTCTCTTTCAACCTTTATTTTCAATTTCAGTATTTTGGAGCCTGCAGGTGGGTGACACTTTGAAGATGTATTTGTGAGAGATGATCCGTGTTGCCCCAAACACTTCCCTGGCTCAGAGTCCAGAGGTGCCAGCTTTTAAAATACTGCACGTAGCCTCAGAGCAGCCCTTTCCCGCTGCTCCTGGCTTCTTCCCTGGCTACTGGATTGTGAAATGTCTTCAGAGGGAGCGGAATGGACTTGAGGGAAGGTTTTGCAGAGCCTGAATCCATACGATTTGTTCCTTATGGTGGACGTAAGTAGCACATTAGCTCTTTCCAAATTGCTTTCTAAATGAGCTGAAGTGGGCTCGAAGGAAACTGTGCCATGGTCATGCTCTATTAGAGCCCCCTTAGTGGGGCTCATTGCACTCAGAGGTTGCTGGCATCCCGTGTGTGAGTGTCTTCTGCTGAGTGCAGGTGGGAATTGAGATTTTTCCCTGAGCTTTACTGGGTTATTCTGTTTTGCACGGCCTTTGATAATGTGTTTATAGGGTCATTCCTCAGCTTTGGCACCAAATCTTCTAGATGGGTTTGCGAGACCTTTCCGAGAGATCACCTGGCTCCTTCAAAGAAAACTCTGCACTGGTGAATGACCCCATAGAAGGTGGTTGATGGCAGTGGAAATGGGGTTTACACAACAATCAAACTGCTCTCCTGTATCTCACAAAGATACTGAAACAGGGCCTTGCTCTCAGCGATGGTTATTAAGCTATTTTATGCCCTCGCTTTTTTGCCTTCTGTAGAATAAGAATTTCCTGAGGATTTGCACGTTTGTGATAATAAAGGAGAGCTCTCCCCAAGGACTTAAAAGGGGGGAAAGCAGAGGTAGAACCCAAGTGCCGTGTTCTCTGTGGCAGCCCTAACCAGACCTCTGCAGTGGGAGGAAGGGGGCAAAATCTGTGGCAAGCTGGAAATTCCCTGGCCGTTAACCCCAAACACCTTAAACCTCTGCTTGAGTTAGGTATGGAAATGAATAACCCAAACTTCTCTTAGCGTCCAGCCTCGTCACTGCAGTTAGTGCAGTTAGTTCCATGCTGTCACTTGATCTTTAATTCTCCGGGTGCCACGTGATTTCTCATTGAAAACAGAAGTCTTTGTAGAAGCTGTTAGAGGGAAGTTCCCCGAGCGTGGGCGCACGTGGGGCTTTTTTTTGGCACCAAGGTAGGTGTTGGATGTGGCTGATGACTGAGGGAGAAACCTCTTTGGTTGGGTGTTTCTGCCGAGATGAGCAAAGAAGGAAAAGAGTGAAATTTTGGAAATTTAACAAAGATCAGCGTGAGCAGTGGCAGCTTGGGAAGCCAGTCAGAGCGGCTCCCAAATTGCACAGAATTAGGGACAAAGTGCGAGGTGCCACCCGTGGCCATGCTGGCCATGCCAGCGGTGGCCGTACTGACTGTCTCACCGCTCTGTGGGTAAACCTGTGTGTTACGGGACTCGTATTTACCGTTTATTTGACATCTCTGAAAACCAAGCTGAACGTCAACGTGACCACACTCTGCTGCCAGGGCAGTAATAACATTCCCAGGCTCTTGAAGCCGCTCGGCGCTGCCTGCTGCCATCGCGCCCGGAGCCGCGGCCTGGCCGCCGTCCCAAAGGGCTGCCGGGAGCGCCTGGGAATCGGAGATTCGCTACGGGAATGCGGGATACGTCACAGCTCGGAGAGCTTGGCACGGTCTGAGCAAAACGTGGTCATGCTCTGAGCCTTACAGCAGTGTTTGCCGTCCACGTCGTGGTGTGTATTGTATTTTTTAATAGCATTAAACCTCGGCTGCTGTCAGGCACGTGTTTGAGGAGCATTTGGTTCCTTAATGCTTCTTTTTGGTTTCTGTTCTGCCCCATGGTTCTCCCGGTGTACGTAAAGGATGGTATCTAATAGTGCTGGGTTGGTCCTTTGAAACAGCAAGTTGGATTTAATTTGGTCGATTTTAGTGCTGAACATAAGAACAAGGTGTGTGTATTTTTGCCAGTGTTGTCAGGTTGGCACTTCTAGCAAGTGAATTTGTGTCCCCAGAACATGCCCAGAGCTTAGCTGAGCGCCGTGCCGGCGAGACATCCCCTAAGGCTTAGTGAAAAACATGACCTAAGACACATCTATATTTTGAGGTGGAAGCATGAGTGGCAAGTGTGATTGATTCTGTTCATTCTGAGTTAGACCTTGGCTTAGCAGGATTGAAATCACCGCTTCCACATGGGACGTTTTCCAGCTGTCAGTACCAGATGGTATTGAGCGGAGCAAGGTTGGAGGAGCAGCTACCGGCCCCGCGATGCAGTTCAGGTCCCCGGGGGCTCCTGCACATCCTAAATACCCTTTCCCACTTCTGCGAGGCGAGCAGAGAGCCGAGTGATCCCTCTCCCGCATCCATCTGCGTGCTCCTACAGCGAGCAGGAGGAGAGGAGTTAATTTTAGCTCGATTAGCAAGGCAGACGGGAGCGCAGGCGACTGCATTGGAATTGGCACCCGCGCGAGATCAAGGAGGGCAGTTTATTTCCATACCTCTAAGTGGGTGTTATAAGCAACTTCTTTTCTTTCTTAGTTGCTTTGGGAGCAAACCAAGACTATTAGTGCACAAAATCCCTGAAATCTCTTTGTGATCCCATTGTGGATGCTCCGTCGGAGGTTTCCGAGGCCCTGGGTGCCCACAGCCGCTTCCTCGGCACTTTGCTCCGGGCTCCCTGCTCCGCAGGGAACAGTGAGCGCTTCTCCATCCCGCTCGCCTTTGTTTATATTCCTGAGCATGTCCACATCTGTTTATGATTAAACGGTGCTCAAACAGCCAGGTTAAGATTTATTGACATAAAGGAGGCTGGAGGAGGGAGGGGTTGGCCAGGCGTCAGCATCCCTTTCCAGCTGACTAGAGCGATGGTGCTCAAACTGTATTTGTGTCTGTCTCGGGTTTTATTCTTTCTTTTTATTTATATTATATATTACCAAAAGCTCAAGCAGGGTATATTGGCAGTTCTGAAACATGGTTTCATCCCATGTTTGAGCTAGCGACCATGGTGTTTCTATAGGTGGGAGAGACTTATGTGCATCTGAGAAGAGGTAATGGGCTTTAAAACGTGTTTTAGGACCTTGTGTATCTTTAAGTGGGGATCCTGCATGCAAAAGAAAAGGCTGCCACGAGGAAGGTAAGAATGTTCAAAGCAAAGGGTAGTGAGCACAATATTTAGGAAAATTCTGCTTAAAGTAAAAAAATACCTGCATTAGAAGTCAGTTCATGAGGACGCACCATCTTTTCTGAAGCTAACACAGTTGTTTCCCACTCTCTTATAGCTACATGCAAGTAAGAGGTGTTAAATATTTAGCTTTTAAAGGAAGTTTTTGGTTTTTTTTTATCACAGATATTGGCTGTTTTCAGGCCTTTTTGAAGTACAGATGTAGTACTGGTAGAACAGTAGAAAAATCAGTATGTTGACCAGCTTAAACGGCAAGTGAATTTTGTAGTCCTGCGATTCAGTGATGAAAGCAAGATACTCCCCCTAAAAAAGGATGCATGATTGAAGTAATTTATAATTTCTTTGCATAGTATAACTTACATTTTCTCGGAAGTTCCATTACTTATTGGTCAGTAAAGAAATCCTCGAGATAGGATCTAGGCTTAAATGCTGGGTTGCGGTGGCACACGGATGCAGAGCGCGTTAGGCTGAGCTCTGAAGGGGGCTATTTTTCCTGTGTGCAAACACACACAACCCAATAACATCAGGGACTTCCATGTGTCACAGGTTGTGTCAGTCGCTCTCCGCTGCCCGCAGCCACCGTCACTCGAGCAAGAGCAGCAGCTTTCACAGCAGCTTGGGGGGGTTTCATCCAGCCACTCGTTCTCACCCTTAAAAAAGCTTCCTGTTGCCGAACTTTAAAATAAATAGCAGCTTTATGGTTAATTTTAGGCGCTAAAGACAGTTCGCTAGGTGCTCTCCCCAGGTAGCTGTAGCTGGTGGCAGCGCGGGCTGCACCCCTGCAAAATTCTCTTATGTTGAGAGGAACAATAAATGAGGTGCAAAGGAACAATAAATGAGGTGCATTTTTAATGGACCGCCGGGGCGGTGTTGGGTTAAGATGTGGCTTACCATATGACACACACACACACATGCAAATGTTCACGGGATTTTTGCTCGGAGACACGTGGTTGTTTGTGGACAGGGAGTGCAGGGGGAACAGAGCAGCCTCTGTGCACGCGGGGCCAGAATTCACCTGGGGGAGCCTTTGAGAAGCAGTCAGAAACCGAGCCAGAACCGACTGTCACCGCACAAGCTGCGCGTGGATTTATTCGCATATAAAATCCCACCTGATTCCTGCAGGCCTAGGAACAACGTTGTGGGCGGGATAGAAAGTTTAGTGCTCCTGGGATCTCTTCTGCCCGCCGCCCAGTCCATCCTGCTTGAAAGGAGCTGGAGCAGCCGCAGAGGGCGAGGCGGCCGCCTCCCGCGAGCCACTCCGCGCTGAATGGCATATTTGGAGGCTGACACCAGTGTTTTGAAACGTGAAACGCTGTGAGATACAATTCCAGCACCAACCACCTCTTTGTTTCCCAGTTCCTGGTGGATGGGCACCGAGTAACAACCCGGTCTGCGGATGTGCGTGTTGACAGCATGGTTTTGGAGGTGGGTTTTAACCGAGCACCAGAGCCTGCCCTAGCCCTGTTTATAATAAAAGCCCGTCAGCGATACCCTCTATGATCCCAAGGGTTAGTTTCGGAGATCGTCTTTCATGTTTGTAATCAGCCTGGAAATATTTGGTAGAGCCATGTCAGAATTAATTTTAACACAGTGTTTACACTTGCTGTTGGTGTCTTTTAAATACGTAGGTGAGTTCATCCCTTGTCAGGTGCATCCCTGGTCTGGTGCCTCTCGGAGTTTGTGACTAGGTGCTGAAAGTGGCCGTGTGTCGAGCACATCCCCGCCTTCCTGCGGGACCTGCAACACAGATGCACTTTTAGCTGGCTCGGCCTGATTTCTGTTGGAAAGGTTTCAGAGAGTTGTGTTTGGAGCTGCAGAGCCTTGGCCTTTGCCAAGGACTCCATTGTGGAGTCTCCTTCTCTGGAGGTCTTCCAAACCCGCCTGGATGCCACCCTGTGCCACATGCTCTAGGTGTCCTTGCTTAAGAAGGAAGGTTGGACTAGATGATCTCTAGAGGTCCCTTCCAACCTTAACCATTCTGTGATTCTTGGCACTCCTGCAGCTTTCAGCAGGGGTTGGGACACGTTCAAGTAGGTGTCTCGGGACTGGACTGGGCAGGGTTGCTGCAGGTCCCCTGTGCTGATGCTGCGGATCCGAGGACCCAAGAAAGGACCATCTCCCATGTGAGAGGGTTCCAGAAGGAACCTCCTCCCTTTCTGCTGCTTTTCTACGAGCTGATGGAAACACCCCCTTTCACAGCAATTCAAGATCATCTTTCCTCCTATTCGCCCTGGTTCTATTTTGATACTTCGTGAATTTATTCCATGACCTTGTTGTGGCATTCCGCTAGGCTGAGAGAAAGAAAAAAAACAAAGCACTGCCCTATCTTAGCAGGTTTTTTTTTTTTTTTTTTTGTCTTCTGCACTGTTTTACTTTTCAAAGGGAATAATTCTTAAGCGAAGCAGGATCTGACATCTCAGATAATTTTAGAGGAGAAAAATCAGAGCGCATTTAAAGGGTCGCAAAGGCTGTGAAAACAGAGATGATGCTCTCAGTTCTTCGGTCCTAAATTCTCCAGGGTGAAGCAAACTGTGGGAGATGCAAAAAGCAGCAGAGGTGGTAACTGCCCCTCTGTGTGCAGGGCTGTTGCTGCATTTATTGCTTCACTAGGGGGCTAATAAGAAGTTTAAGGGAAGAAAATGGAATAAAACGGTGGCTTTTGCATGGCACAGCACGCCTGCTCAGTGCAAGCTCTGCGGGAGCTTTTGCTTTTACCTGTAGTAGTTGGCGCCTCACGGGAGTCGTCCCTATCTCCAGAGGAAGAAAACTTAGATTTTGGTGTACGACTGCGAGGCGGGATGCACAAAGTTAGCCCAAAATACCCCATGAACGTGGCTCCCTTCAACGGAGTCAGCGAAAATACCCGCTTGAAAACACCCCTGTGTGCGCAGGGCTCCTCGATGCAGCATAAAGGGAAGCCCTGTGCAGTGGAGCTCAATAGAAACATTCATTGCAGCTAATTTACTTGGTGCATTTAAGAGGCATAGCTATTCATAAGTTGTGGTTTTGCCTGATGCTGCTGGTAGTATTTGTTTTAAATAGATACACTTGCCTGCACACGCTCTTTGCCCATTTGAAATCCTGTCTGGCTATGTTGGAAACCTCATTTTAAACACAGCAATGTGCAACGTTAGGCAAATCTCAGTGTAACCTGTGGTGCCTTCTCATTAAGGAAGAAAAATCCTTTACTGTGTAGCAAGGAGCTTACGGAAGATTTTGCCTGTGAAAATGAGAAATGGCCGTTTTAATTTTTCTTTTTCTGAGGCTTTGCCCTTGCTCAGTCCTCATACTTGCCTTGCTTTTCTCAAGGGCCATCTGTAAATAAACTTTGGGGATGTAAAGGTGCCCAAAAAGCCCGTGTTTTGGGGTGCACAGAGCCTGTGCATCCCGTCGGAGATGGCACAAACCTCCGGAGCTCCTTGCATCGTGTCCTGCTGGTTGCCATGGCAGGATTGCCATGGGGATGGGATGACTGCAAGGCGCTTATTGCAATGCACGAAACCCTTTCCATCTTCCTTCGTTCTTTTGTGTATATCTGAGTGATTTTAGCTTTGAAATCATTAGCTGCATCAAAAAAATCGCAACTCCTTCAAGCTGTGAACCTTTTGATGCTTCAGGCATCGGTGTGGTAGCTGGTGTGTGCTCTTGATCAAGAACAGAACCTTCTCTCGAATTAACAAGTTGCATTTTGCTTTCTGGATGCATCCAAGGGAAGAAGACGGTGCTTGGATGATGTGACTGTGAAATCAGTATGTGTGGTTGCCAACTCTCGTTTCTTTATTTTTATAACCTGTCAAAACTCTGCAATGTGGCTGCCTCCGAAATGTCCCACATCCCTCCCTCCCCGCCGCTCTTGTCCTTGGTGGCAGCTCTGGTGCTTGCGCTGCCTCGTGGCAGCACGAGCAGGAAGCGGCTCCAGCTGACAATTTACCACAATTAAAGAAAAAAAAAAAAAAAAAGAATGAATTATTAGTTCAACTAGCTGATTTGACTTGTTGTGCAGTTACTTGGAAGTTACTATTGGCACAAGGGTGATGTTAGGAGGAAATGGCCGTGGGGAAGGAATGGTTGGGGGGAAGGAAATGCCTCTTACAGGAGAGGAACGGATTTAGATTGTGTTAAATCTGCCTGAGATTGAGAATTTTAACTGGTGTCTTTTGGGAGGAGATAATGTTCATATAAGAAGGAACCTGCAGGCTGTTCTGAGAATTTACCTGTCCAGATGCTCAGGCCATTGAGCTCAAGGTGAGTGTGGGAAGAGGAGGATTTGCAGCTAAATCAGAAAGAGCTTCAGTATCAGGGATGCAAGGGACAGCCTAAAATCCCTGTAAGTAATCCAGAGTTCTACATTAGTCGATAATAATCCCATGGGATAGGGTATGAGGAATGCTCGATTACTTCAGGATGAGTTTCCTAAAACCAGAATTGCACCAGCCCTGGTACAGGAGCAATGGCCAAGGGGCACTTCATGCAGGTACCAGGGTCCCAGGCTGTACTAGACACCAAAGGTGAGTTCACAGCCTTTCTAATTAAGCAGTGGGAATAGCCCCAGAAACCTGGTTTAGGGCCCCTCATTTTTGTGTCCCGCTGCTGCTGGCAACGTGTCGGAAGGAGCCGTGCGCCGAGGTGCCCGCAGGGTGAGGGAGCCCACGCAACTCGTTGCTCATCCCTTCAGAAAAGCAGTAATTAGAAAAAAATATTCTCTGACCACTGTCTTGCAGATATTTCTCTGGCATGTGCTAGGCAAGGACTTCAGGCAGGTTTTCAGTAGGATTTCTGTGTTAAACCTGGTCAGATTAGTAGGGCAGTCGAAAGGGAAATAGCAAATGCCAAGAAATCTCATTACTTTTGAGGTTACCAGTCTTAAAGCAGACCAAACACTCTGGAAAAGCAGCTGACAAAGCTGCCTGTGTCCCCTAGGCTAGAGATGTGCAAGGAAAATAAATAACACTGGCTCGTACACTGCCCCAGTGATATGTGCAGCCTATGGGCTCAAGTGTGTTTAGACATAAGGGAACCAAATGCATCTGGATCCGTTTGTGCAGAACTCGCTGCACTGTCTCAGCACCGAGCTCTTTATTTGGGCTGTGGGTAGAGCCAGCCAGGCAGATGAGAAAGCAGCTTCCTTGCAGGCATTGCTTGCAAAGCCTTACTCAGGAAAGCACTCTGGGGTGGGGAGAGGAAGATGAACAGGAAAGGCTGGAAGTTATTTTATTATTATTTCGTTATAAAGGAGGTATGAGGTGCATAATCTCCTGTGAGGAGGACAGCATTCCGAGCTTGCTGTATGGCTTCCCAGCTTCCATTCCAACAGTTATTGCAATTCACTCGAGACTGAAAAGTGGTTTTGCTACCTGTACTGTCCCCAGCTTGCTCTTTCAGACAATTGAAATGTCGTTTTGCATGTAGTTCATGCAAAAATAATCACTTTGAGCACAATGGCTTTGATTCCCAAGTGAAGGGCTAGTTTATTTTTGCAAAGGTAGAGAATACTGATTTTTTCCAGCAGTTTTACTGTACTGGGGGAGACCCCTGTAAACACTTAGCGTTTCAAGCTTGTTGCTTTGTGCTCAGTAACACAAGGAGGCCCTTTAGAAAAGCCGAAATTGTGAAATTAGACTTTCTGTAGAGAAACCATCATAGAGAAACAAACCTGGGTTGGTTGATGCTTGCAGCTCAGCTGCTCTCCAGTGGTCATGGTTATTATTAAAGCATCGTTTTTGAGGAAACGTGAACACAAGGTAGTAGTTCCAACTCTTCTCGTTTGCTGCTCTCTGAGGACAGACCTTGAGGGCTCAGGTAAGAGTTTCAGTGAAGTAGCCTGTTATCTTTTTGTAAGCAAATTCAGCTTGAGATAGTGCACACCGTTGCTTAAATTTCTACTTTCATTCTTTTATGTGGTCCAAGGCACCTCCTTTTTGACCGCTTGCAAGTATTACAGGAGTAGGGAGTGGATTTCTGACTTAATGGGGCTTGATTTTCATAGGCATGAGCGTGTTATTCTTGCTTTTGCCGATTACAGAAGAAGACAAAATTAGTTGCAGGAGGTAATCTGAGCACTGCTGGGCACAGGCTGCCCCATACAGCTCCTGCACAGTGATCATGGCCTCAAATTTTGGTATTTGTCTTGCAGATTTTGGCTTCCAGGGCGAGCAGCTCTATCTTGCCCTCTGTTTTTTGAAACATTAAACAGAATCATTGCAGGTGCCTTGAAACAGCCGGTCATGGAAATAGCCAGCTTGGGAAAAAAAAGGTGGCTGAGAGCAAATTTTCACTTGAGCTGCAAAACTTGAGCTGCAAAAAATTTGTACGTAGGAATAATAGCATGTTCTTTGGGGTTAATTACACTTAATTGATGCAATGAAGAGATTGTTTTCTGAGAAGATGCAAGGGACAGAATTTGCGCTGTTGAGGTGTGGGAGATTTTTTAGGATTTTTTTTTAAAGAAGGCTTTTATGGAGATCCTAGATGAACTTTCCTTTAGCAGTCCTGTGTCATCACTGTGTTTGCTTCTACAACTGAAGCTCTGGCTGTCGGTGTCTGCTGGGCTGAAGGAATTTACTGATTCAAGAGATTATCCATTTCCCTCTTAAAACTGGGCTCCTGTCCATTCTCATGATGCAGCTGTGGGGACCATTTAGGTGCTCAGAGGAAGCAGCATCTCTCCATAAGCTTGAAAAGTGCTAGTTCCAGCCAAGGGAGACCACCACCCTGGCTGTTATTCTATAAATGAAACCCCAGCCCCGTGTTACTCTTCTGATGTAAGAGCTCAAAATGTTTTATTTAATGCAGCACCTCATTAAACGTTGCTCCTCGCTCACTTTGCATAAGAAATTAGAGCAATTAAACACACACTTTACCTTTATATTTTTCTTTTTGTGTCTTCCGCATTTTGTCACAAAAAAATAGTTGTTTGGTAAAACAAAAGCGCAAGTTTTACCCGGTTTCCTGCCTCTTTTCAAGCTCTGCTCTCGCGGAGCAGATGGGCAGGAGCCGCGCGGCGCTGGGCGGCTCTCACAAAGCAGCCAGTGACTGCAGCAGCCCCTGCTCCTCTTCCTCCGAAGAACTCGAATCTCGGTTTCTTTTGCATACATGAGTAAAAGACACTTTGAGGAGGAGGGGAATATTTTGCTTTTTATAGAGACTCATGCATGCGTGGAATCTTCTTAGTTTCTTTTTCTAATTTTTTTTTTCCTTTCCTTGAAGTTTGCTTTCGGGGCGAGTGTTTATGTAAAGTCTAGTGTTTCCGAGCGTCTTGTTTGCAGACCTTACGTAGACGAAATGCTTGTGGTCACTGTTGCTGGTTCACCACATGAAGGATGTTTAATAGCACGGGTGCTGTTGTCAATGGGAGGAGCTTGTGCAGGAAACATTTTGGGGAAAAAAAACCTTTTTTTTTTTTTTTTTAATAACACAGCAGCAACATGTCTTGTTCCTCCCTGCAGCCACGTGTGGCATGTTCACCCTTTCTCCTCCCTTCATCTGGAGCCTGCAGCTTGTGCCCAGCAGCCACCCTTTGCTTCCACTTTATTCTGCCTGCAATCCTGCAAGGCCAGAAAGGGGTTTACGCCCTTGATGGATATGGTGATGTGGGTTATTTTAACCCAGGTGTTCGCGCTGCCTTGCAAAGCATCCTAGAGAAACAGGAATTCCTTTCCCAAAGGGAGTGAGATGCATGGGATGTATATTGTAGCACGTTATAACTGCAGATGAATACGTTGCTTGGCCTATATGGCCTGCCCATGTGGGGTGTACCTGCCTGTGGCAGGTTTTGAGTACAACGCAACAGTTCTGGCATTAAAGCAGGTTGCTTCCTGCCTGCAACCAAGCCAGAGTTTTACAGACCATAAATGAATCCCTCTTTAATCAGCTGGGAATTTCGGAGGTGCTTAAGAGCTGCCTGTTGGGCATGTTCGAAAATACCAGTTTTCCACCTCACACCCCGAGTCTAATGGGTGCTTCCAGCTTGCTTTTTTTCTCATGATGGAAGTGTTGGGGAGCAGTAGTAACTGCTACGTGCCTTTGATAGGAATCATACAGCTCGGCTCCAATAGTATAACTTAGTTTAACTAATTTCAAATCCCTGCAGTAATGGTGAGGATGCCCATGCAGCTCTGCTGGGGCTCTCTGTCTTGTCCGACTTCTCTCTTGCGGAACTGCAGTTTTCATGCCCTGAAATCCTGTGCTAATGTGGATTTCCCTTTCACTCGGTGCCTCCTTCCTAAATGGCACTACCTGATGCAATTTGCATTTATCTTCGTCAGTAGGAAAGAGCTTAATTAAGGGGACAATTAGAAAAGCTCATTAAAACTACATTTGCTTTCAGTGTACCTGATAATGGAGCTTTCTGTGGCGACTTCAGGGGAAACCTCTGTTTTTCCCTGGTTTCTCTCTGACATGTTCCCCTGTGTCGGTGTCGGTGGATGCCTGGTGACTTGGAGCAGCCTCTTGGGCTGTGCTGAGGCTTGTCACCATATCTGCATTATCAGCTGCTTGTGACAGAGGCTCAGACACCAACGCAAACCCCATCCCTGCGAGAGGGAGCAGTTCTGCAGGAATTGCACCCTGGGTTTCGCATTAGGGTGACTTCTTGCATCCCCTTTTGTTTTGTTTCTCAATGGTTAAGTGTTTTGTTTCTGTGCCCAGCTGCCCTGTGTCTTACGAGCAAAGGTTTGGGAGCTGTGGCGGTTAAAAAGGTCTCAATTTAGGCCAGCTCTTGGGCAGGGGAAGCCCCAGCACAGAGCAGGCTTCCCACGCTGCCCAGCACACTCATGTGCATCCCTGCAGATTTATTTTTTGCGGGCCTGCTTCTTTCCCAAATGGCCACACATGTGCTTGCTAGCAAAATATACTAAACCTGGCCGTAGTCCCAGGTTCAGGCTGAGGAGCTTGCCTTTCTGAAAGGGACATCAGAGCCACCAACAAACTGCCCGTCTGTGCAGCCTGCCGGGCGCTCAGCTCCCATGGCCCAGGCTCTGAGTGGCTCTCAAACTTAACATTAGACAAGGCCTCTTCTGAACTTGTGTTTGAGGGGCTGGGAGATGGTATGAAGGTATGGGAGATGATCAGTGGGTTGGTAGCACACGGCAGCATGGTGTTTGATGAGCATTCATTTTTCCCTTGACAAAGATACTGGCACCTGGCATTGCAGCGGAGACTGCCACCAGGCCGTGAAAGAAAGCCTAGCTTCCCCAGGAAGGGCCTGAAAAACAACCCCGCTTCGCTCTTACTGTATTGAGTCTCGGTGCAGGAAATGCTCAGGTGCAAATGGATGCACTCTGTTTTTTTTCTGTAAGCTAAAAAGACCGGAGTTGTGTTTTAATGGTCTTACTCAGGTTCATCTAAGTTTTGTGCCTGCTGCTAATAGGTGTTGCAGGATGCGGGCGCTCCACTGCTTTGAATCGTGCTCTCCTATGGATTCTGCAGGGAACCCTGCCTGGGAGGGTTAAGCAAACATGATTAGGCTGCACTGCCAGCAATGATGTTCCTATTTAATGCATTAACGAGTGCGGATGGCAGGACCTCCAAAGGGAATTAAATGCAATGCAAACTGCACAGAGCAGAAGCCCTTGCGATTCCAAGGCGCCGAACGCTGAGCAAGCTCATTTGGGAGACGAGAGGGGAATGAGCTGCCCGTGCCCGAATGATAATTTTGTGCTTCTCAAGGCAGCTTTGAGCGTTACCTTCCTGCAGAACTAGGTCGTGCTGCACCCAGGGCAAGCGCCTGTGTTCTCCCAGCATCAATGGGAGGTTTCCCTCGTCTCCATCAATAGCCTTGGGATAAGGTAGTCACGGATCTCAATTCAGGAGCCTGTCACCTTACTCTGTTACCTGGCGGGATTCAATGACACGCTGCTTAAAGGAATTGGGTCCTGGCCACGCTGGCTGCTGCAGCGCGAGGAGAAAGCTGCTCCATTCCCTGATCTCCTTCTATAGACAGGCTTGTGGAAATAGCATAATTACTGTGCTCCGACGGCCTTTCCCACGCTGAAACCTGGGTTTTATTTCCTGCTGCTTTAACCTTAGTAGCAGCAAAATGATCCCTGGGAAGCCCGTATTGATTGCACATTATTGTCTAATTAGAGTGCAATAAGGTAGAGGTGTCGAGCGCTCGCTTTTACAGCCCTGTTCCGATTGCAGATGCTATAAATTAGAGGCTCTCTGGTCAAATATAGAAAATGTCAGTGCTTATTTCCTTCTGAATTTTTCCAGCATCTCGTGAAGGCTACACTTAGATCTTCAATTAAAAGAAATGCAAATAACAGTTGGCAAGAAATAGGTCCTGAAGGATGGTTGGGCCCTGTTCTGACCCTGCTGGCTGTAATCCATGCTATCTAATAGGAGACCCTTCTCCATAAATGAATTTTAATTCAAAACCCGCTAGATGACCCTTTCGCACCTTGTGCAGAGATATGAACAGGCTCTGGGTATACATTATGTTCATGCTGGCTTGTAAATAGTGCTGCCTGCTCCACCTGGAGCCTGGTTGTTGCTCCAGTGAGTCTTTATGTTTCTTTTGATGCATAGCGCTTGTGGTTTGGTGCTTTCTAGACACTGGTACCTTCCTGAGCAAGTTATTTGCAATGGGCTAATAAAGGATAAATCCTGGTCGTTGCAATAGCAAGAAGCCGGGAGCTGGTCACTGCAGTTCTGCATTGTGCTTAGTTGTAGGTGGAATATGTGGAAATCTCTTGACCCAGCCAAACCTTGTGCCTGCAGTCACTGTGTTATGTACGTCCTGCACAGGGATGCAGGAATGTGCAGTGGTCTGGGACACTGGCCACAAAGGTGCTTTAGAGAAAGGCCTAGAGAAATTGGAGGAATTCTCTTCTTTTAGAGAATGAAGTAATGCTACACCTACTACAAAATGCATTCTACATGTTTTTGTCTATATCCTCCTTGAAACTGAACTTTCCTTTCTCTTTCCCGTCCAGGTGCACTTTTCGATTCCCTAGCACGGTTATAAAAATCCAGTTCACATCTTTATACCATAAAGAAGAAGTAAAAGAGGAAGCTTCATCGCCTCCCCTTCGGCCGCTTTACCCTCAGATATCGCCTCTGAAGATCCACATTCCGGAGCCGGATCTCCGGAGCGTCGTCAGTCCCCTCCCGTCCCCCACTGGCACTATCAGGTAAGTGGTGATCAGCCCCACGATGGTGTCTGGGGTGTCCTCGGTGTCCATCCTCCTGGATGTCCTGCCACACCCGTGTTTATCAGCCCCTGTGGTTTATCCAGGATAGCTGATGCATGAAATGCCCAATTTAAAATGCACGTTGGTAAATCCTCAATGTTCGAGGCGACGGGAGATGACTGGAAGACATCTGGTGGTGGCCAGAAGTTGGGAACAGGGGATTTTGTTTAAGAACTCCAATGACAGGGAGAAAAAAATACAAATACTGGCCTGAATCTTAAAAAATAGCTCCACAGAATGAAACAGTTTTCATCAGCTAATTAGAAATACCTATCACCACTACCTCTCTGTATGCAGAAAGAAGATATTTGCCTGCTTTCTTGTGCTAGGACCGCCTGCTTTATTTTTATCTCCATTGTATTCTGCGGGTGCTGGGCGGTGCCGTCCCTATCTGCAGCTAAGGCCAAGGTTAGCAGTCGGCACGTGCTTTTCTGGGAACAGAAGGAAGCGGGGTCGGCTGCGCCCATGCAGCGAGGGGCTGCAGCAATCAGCGTGTGCCTGGGCACACATCCTGTTTGTAAACTAGCCGATCCGTGCACGTGCTGTAGAAACAAGCTGAACATTCAAGCGATCATCTCCAATATTTTTCTTCCCCTCTCTCTCAGCAAACTTTGCTTCAGAGCTGTGGTGATTTCATGCAAGACCCTGCTTGCAGTAGAGTACCCTTTGCTTGCAAAATACAACAAAGTAGCCTTTACTTGCAAAATATAGCAAAGTTCATTTGCAGGAGTCGGACACGATTTGGGTGTCACAGCTTCAAAATCAAGCGCTCGGTAACAGCCTGCGCGTTGTTTCCTTACCCCTACATTTGACAAAGCCACAAACAGCCCGAATGCAAAAGCATCTCCCGGTAGGTAGCAGTAATTTACTGGGGCGTTTGGAAACGGGCAGGGCTGGGAAGGACTGGAGCAGTTTGGTTTTGCACAGCGCGAGAAGCGCCCGCACGGGCGGGTTTTCCCCGGGCCCTTGCAGCGCCGCACAGATGTTTGCTGCGGATATTCTAGAAAGAGGGGGCTGGCGGTGGCTGCGGTTGCAGCCCGCTGTTGAGGCACTGCTTTTAGTTTATATTTAACCTTCTCTTTTTAGATGAAGCCTGTTGCTGGGAGGGGAGGGGGAAGGTTTCTTTGCCAACATATGGTAGCTAGTTTCCATTCAGTCATCTTGCGGTGTGGTTTGTGTTCCCAGCAGCGGCTGCAGCCTCTGACTGGGGCAGATGCCTGCGAGTGTCACTCGACTCCCCGGGAGGGTCTCTTTTTTTGCGCCGGGAGAAAGTGGAAACGAGCTTTGTGCTCGGCCCCAAGTGCAGTGTTTACTGCACATGATTAATGGCTGCATCCGCTTGTCTTGAGCAGGAGCAAATCCAGCAGAGCCTTCGGGAAACCTCGGAAGATTTGGGAGCTTTGCCTGCCACGTCCCCCTTGCTCTAGGGGAGGCCCCTGTGCTTGTAAACACGCCAGCCTCCATGTGCAAGGGGGGCCAGCAGCCCCATCCTGCCCTCCTGCCGCGGGACCTTCCCTGTGAAGGGGGGAAATACTTGGGATCAGCGGCCCTGCAGGGTCCCCACTGTCCCCTCTCGCAGGGCAGGGCCCCTGCAGCCCCACGGCCTCCCCCTGTCCCGAGGTCAGGAAGCGCTTTCTGAGCGCCGCTCTCCTCCTCCTCCTGCCTCTCCCCCGGCCAGTATTTACTTGCCTAATTTGGTGCGTTTGCCTCGCTCCTCCCTGATTGGCCCGTGGAAAATTATTGCAGTTTGGAAATCCTGGGCTGGGTTAAATTTCCTTTTTGGAAAGCATTCCCTGTGCCCCCCCTTCCTTTTTTCCTGCCTCCACCCCAGTATGGGGAGGTTCTACCTGCACCCGGCTTGGGCTGCAGCTTCTTCCCTGCTGCTCCCCCCTGCCAGTTGCAGCTTTTGGGGGGAGTTTTTCCCTTTTTTTTTTCCTCTTTTTCCCTCCAGCCTGTTTATTTTCCCCTTTCAGAAGTGCCCTGCCTAGAGAGGGGAATGAGCTTTAGTTAAACAAACCCAAACCTGCCGCCCTCAGCAGCTTCGCGAGCAGCAATCCCGCTGGCTCAGGAGCAATGGAGAAATGTTCCCACTGTTTTCCTGGCCGGCTGCTTTATCTCCAGGAGTGGCCCGGGGTGGCTGTGTGTGTCCAAGGGTGTTGTGTGCAGCTTTCAGGAGAAACACTCGCCAGAGGCAACGCGCAGGCCTGGCCTGTTGCTTCCTGCCTCCAGTTCAAAATTCCCTGTAAAAAAAACGGGGGAAAAAAAAAGTTGGATTTGCTTGTTCCAAAAGGAAGAGGCCTCTGTAGTTACAAGAAAGTAGTAGGAGCGGCCTGTGCGTTTTGTGCATCAAAAGAAGGCAGAAAGCACCTGGATTCGAGCACATCTCTCTCGATAGATGCAAGGCCTTAAAAAGGGGACTCAAAACCATGAGTACGTAGCTAAATTCAGTTCTGTCCACTGCAAAGTACCCCTGCTGCCTGCAATAAATATCAGGAGCCAAGAGGACTCTCTTTTTGTGGTGGCTTTCAACTTCCCAGCTTGTTCTGGGACCATCTCGTTTTCCTACCCCCCTTCCTGGTAACTTCAGTTTTCTGTTCTGAATTTTGCCAGCGTTTGCCATCAGACTCTCCCATCTCTGTGCGACTCGGTGTATTTATTGTAATCCTGTCCCAAGGATGGGTGGTGTTTGGAGCATAAACAGACCCACCGAGGCAGCGTGAGCTGCAGGCGCTCGTCTGGGCTCCAAATTCTGCTGAGCTGCAGTTGAGATTTACAGTGTTTAGTTTTCCTCTTTTACGTTGTATTCATTGGTAAAGACCCCGTAGTGGTAACATAACTATTTTCCAAAAAATATCTTTCTGCTGTAATGCCCTTGTATGGGGTTTTGTTTTGTTTATAATGTTGCTGAAAATGAAACTATTTCTCCCCCGTCTGCTTCCTTATTCCAAATAATAGTAGTAGTGTTCTTGCTGATAAAAAATACTATAACAAAGAACAGCCAAATGCTGCACCATGGAGGTCAGTATCATCATTCACATTTTACAGCTGCTACTTTGGGCTTATCTTTGCACCAGAATGGCTGTAGGCTTGAACACTTTGTCTTGTACTTGTTTGTTTTTGCTGCTGAAAGGGCATGGATAGCTGGCTCATATTTACAGTCTTTATCAGCAAGAAAAATGTCTTTGACGTGTAGGAGGAAGAGCCCTCAGAGCCCGCTGAGGAGCCCTGTTGAGAAGAGCCTGGTGAGGTTCTATGCTTGTTTAAACTGAAATGTATTTTTGTGTGGTCCCAATTTTATTTCTAAGCATTGTTAGTGTTGAATGTGCCTGCCGCGTTGTGGAGCAATCGATTCCTCGTGTACAGTGAAATTATGGATATGAAAAAATGGAAGGTAAGCTAGTACATGGGTTTGTCTGTACAGGTTTGGTTAGTAAAATGGAACGTGTGAGCTGAATTGCTGTAGATCTTCAGAAGTTATGGAAATTTTTATGCACTTTTGCATCTCCCACTCCATGTCTTTTCACAGGACAAATCAACTTTGGTAACGGGCTTCGTGCAGCGGCAGCACAGAGGCTGGTGCTGCTGGACGATGCTGGCTCAGCCACCACCTTGTCTTGTGGCTTTTGACAAGTCCTTCCAATTCCTTGTCAGCTTCTGTGCATGTACGGTGTGTGCTGTAATAGCTACCCTCTCGGAGCGTGTACCAGATGAATTATGCATTGGGCTGTGATTCTCTGAAGCGTTTTGGGAGGGCGTGTGGATGCTCTGTGAGCCGTGCTGCGTTCCACGTGTGCCAACATGAGGCCTGCCTCGCTGCAGACCTGCCTTAGGGAAAACAGGGTGCTGCTCATAGGGCTCTAGGTCGGCTTTCCAGCTCCATTCCACATCCCTCAGGATTTTATCTGGATGATCCCTTGGGATTTTATCATTTCTTCTGAAGGTGGCAAAGTGAGAAGCCGAGGGAACCCTGTGTGCAATTGCTGCAGTCATTCCCCAGAACGGGATGCATAAATACCACCTCCTCCATCTCATTCAGGCTTTCCTTCTTCCTATAGCACCTATTAGCCATTAAACTGGAAAGCCAGCAAAGAGCTTCAAGGCAGGCTTTTTGCAGGCTCTTTTGCATCGTCTGGGTTATCCATTACTTCCTGGAGCCAGGCAGCACATTCTGCGTCGGTAACTCCCACAGTCAAACGGAACGGTGATTATTTTTAATCACCCTTGTCTGCAAACCACAAGCCAACGGCTGTAATGCATATACATCATGGAAGAAAAGCAGCAAATCTATATGAGGCTTGGGAATTCCAGCGTGCATTTGTTTCGGATGAGGGGCCGTGTGCTTGAGGGTTGTGCCAAGCCGTGTGCTGCAGGACAACTTGCAGATGTCACCAGCTGCACGAGCGCTTCCCTCCGCTTCCCCTGCTCGGGGCTGGTGCAAAGTGCTCTCCAAATCCACAGGCTGAGCTCACTTCCCTTCTCCAGCAGGAACCACCGGAGCAGACGCAGCAACAGGAATTTGAGCCTCTGTGGATACTTCACTTCCTCGCGCTGCGGCTTGTTCAATAGCTTGGTTTTTCCTCGACATTAAGCAAGCGGAGCAGCTCTCAGATTTCTCCTTTCACATCAAAATCCAGCTCGGTTTGGCAGTCTCAGCACCTGTGATTGCTCCTGAAACTTGCCCGAAACGTGCAACGTGCGAGAACTTGCCTGGCTTTGAGTTGCATTTTTTGAGGCTAGGCTGAGGAAGGCGAGTAGCAGAGGGTTCTCTCCCATCATTTCTGATTGGTGTGTCGTGGAAGTGCTGGTTTTGCAAGCCCAAGAACTTTGACCCGATTCGTGCTTATTGCACACGAGAAAAAAGTCCCTCTTTGTCTTTTGGTGCCCCTTGTGCAGGGGTAGCACAGAGAAATTTGTAGTATTTCTCTGACGTGCTCCTGCTGTGCAGGAAAAGAGCAGTCTCCCCGTTTGCATTTGGGGAGGAGACTGGGGAAGATTTTGTTAAGAAATGAGGATTCTCCCTTTGAACTGAATGGGTTCACAAAAAGAAAAAAGCCTGCTCCGACAGGAATCCGTATGATCTGTATTTTGGCAGTATTGCCAAGACAGTAACTCTTATCTGTGTCTTTTGTGCTTGCTTTGCAAACAGGCATTAGACATTTTTTTGAAGACACTGTCCATATGCATCCAATATCCTGAACCACAAAATCGGAGAGGTTTTTTTCCCTCCCTTTTATTGTTTCAGATTCCAAGTCAGGCAGGCAGCTTTTTTTATTTGTGGAATCTGAGGTCATTTTTCCTCTTTGTCACAGGGAAAATAGGTACTTTGTCCATATACCTGCCTTGAGTTACACCTCTCCAGCTTGAGCCCTGCAGATACCTTTCTGGTGGAGAAGAGTGGAGTTAAGTAATGGGGCGAGTTTCCTGCGTTCCCTAAGTGCCGCTCCTGGGGAAACTGACAGTGCAGTCAGGGAGCATGTTCTGTTCTCAGCTTGTTCATAGACTTATGACCATAAATCTTTTAAGCACTTGTTTCACATCTGCCTGCTCCCCCTGTAAGCTGTGGCTAGTATTGGGAGAGCTTGTTTAGGTATTTTACCTGTAAGAGCTCAGGCAACAGATCCATCTAGCCGAGTATTCTGTCTCAGACAAGCTCAATAGCAGGTGTCTTTGGGATGGTATAAAAAATGGGAAATACGTAATAATGCTAATTTTTTATGCTGTTTCCATATTCTGTGCAGAAACTGCTGTATCCAGTTTCTTGGATCAGGGACTTCCTGACCTCCTGTCAAAGAAAGCCCCTGAGAGATTCCCTGTCCTCCTCCCCATCCGTGTTTATGTATGATGGCTTTCAGCCTTCACATGGTCTTTTAGCTTCAGCCCTGTCCTTCTGCACGTAGTTATGTGCTCAGTAGAGGCACTTTTGTTTTAGACCTGTCCCTTAACGTTCATTTTGTGTCAGTGGTGCCTGCGTTGGAAGAGACACCGGGAGCTAAACACCTTCTCTGTTGCTCGTGTCTCATAAGCTTTGTCCCAGTGCACCTCAGCTTTGGGCTTTAAACTAACCATTTCACATACGGAATCTGTTCCATTTCTCCCATCGTTCCAGTTCCCCTAATCTCTGCTTTCTCTGGCTCCACTGCATCCTTTCTAAGAGAGGAGAGGAAACAGAACACACTAGATACCGACGCTCCATGCATACAGTGACACATCCTGTTTTAGCTAAAGTAAACCACTTTTTGACACTGGAGCAGAAAAGCAGTAAGTTGTAAATCTTCCCCAACAGCTGATATTTAAAGACTTATTAGTTGCTAGAAAGTGCTGTGACCTTAAGAGGCTAGATTCATGTTGGCAGGAGTTGAAAGTGAATTATGATGCTGCAGGACTTGTTAAACTCTCCAACAGCCAGAAATAAGCTCTGTGTTGAAGACGTGTTCTACCCTTTGCAAGGAGGAATATATTGCAGATGCCACGTTCAGGCCTCGCCTTTCTGGCCTTACAACTCTGGATGGGTTAAGTATTAAGTGTTTTAAGTGGAAAATGTGTTGCAAAGGACTGATGTGATTCAGCATATGATTGTAGGCTGGTTCTGAAGTCTGCATGTGAGTCTCAGGGTGAGGTTTGGGGAACTGTGGCTCTGAATCCGTAGCGGATATCAAAGATCCCTGCAAGACTTGAGGCATTAGCTGTGGTGTCACAGCCAAATTCTGGGGTTTAGGTTGCGGTAAGTGCAGCTGCTTTGCCTGTGTGCTCTGGTTTTTCTCAATGGGAGAAAGCATCAGCTTCCTCCCCCAAGTGCTGCCTTCTGTAATGAACAAATTTCACCCAGATTAGCCTGCCTTTCCTGCACGCTAAGAGCGCTTGCATGGGCAGCAAGCCTGGAGCAGAGCAACGAGTCCTTTGGGTGTCTGAGAGCAGAATGAAATTGCATCTCTATCTGCAGCTTTTATCAGCAAAAGGTTATAGTATTAAAATAGATCAAGTTATCTCTTCAACTGTTGATGTAATAGTTATATGCAACACATTGTAATCATTGTCCTCGCATTTACTGCATTGGTTTTATGGCGCATGCGGGTGTTTGCAGGGGAAAAGTCTTTGTTCCATAATACTTTTAAAGGGGGTGTGAACGCATGGAAGCTTCCCCGGCCAGCCCTGTGCTGGGTGCCGAGGAGAATTCCAGGAACTCCAGGAAATTGATGTCACCTCATTGTGTTTGCTTGTTTTCTTTAAGCTGCACCAATGTTTAATTTTAACTTAACCCTCAGAAGGGTATTTTTAGTAAAACAGTTTCTTTACTCCTCCTGTCCTGCAATTTTGGGGGAAAGGGGTAATCCGAGTGGGAGGGAGGGAACAGAGTCTGGCTCCTTACTTTTTTCCCAGCAGTCAGCAACTTGTCTTATATTCCTGCTAAAAACTCTCCGATGATGGACCAAGAGCTCTGCATGGAGCAGCTGAAAGCTCCTCTTGTTCCTTCTGTATCCATGCACCTTGATTTGATCGTTAATCCGGGTTGAAAGGAGGTAGGATTACCTGGATGAAAGTGCTCCGTTCTGGTAAAAGCAAGATACCACTCCCAAACCTTCAAAAAATGCTGTGGGACTGTTGCTTCATTAGGAGAGGATCAGGTTCTTCAGCGATGCTCCGCTGGGAGAGACTAGATAGTTCTGTAAAAGTGAGCAAAACTTCAGGTCGAGGAGGTTTGTCGGCGCTCTAATAGCAACACAGCCCTGCAGGCTGTTGCTGGATTTCCTTTGCTTTTCTTAAAACATTATCAACTTCAGAAGCTCGAGTTTAAGCAGTTAAAAGCCAGTTGCTTCCTCTGCTCATCTTGAGGAATCAGCTCAGTGTTTGTGTGTTGGGGCAATGTTGGAAGGCAACCTCGTTTGAGAAATTGCAAAGAAATACAGCCTGGTAAGGGGTTGGAGGAGCTGGAGAACTTCTCTTTTCCATATCCTTGGCCTGAGCCTTGGCCGCTGTGTTTGTGGCTTGTGCCATCGTATTTCTGCAGATGCTGAAGAACAAAACGGGCAAATTCTGTTTCATCCTATTCCATTCCCTGGCCATGTGTTACCGTAATTGCTCAGCTGCCAGATACAAAGATAAAAGGAAATGTTGTTTTTGGTTTGCCACTGTTTCATGTATGAAAATTATTTTCACTTGCAGTTATCCACACGTTGTAAGTGTGTTTGTGGAGTGCTCCTCTTAAGTGTGTGCTGGTGAGAAATGACAGACAGACACATAATTAAATTCCTGCTGCCTCCCCACATGAATACTAAGACAGCAAGAATTCCCTCTGCCCTTTGGCATTACCCACTTCCACAGAGGGCTGCACGCCTGGAGCAGCTCTTTTTCATTTGTTTCCCTGCACATACAACTCTGTACATTTTGGAAGACTAGGCGAGAAATTCCTTTACATCTAACAGAGGAGGCTTTTGCATATGGGCCCAGCAACATGGGGTACTTCCCTCCTGGAAGCTTCAGCTGCTCTCTTGCTTCTGGACCACATTCCTGTTACTGTACAGGAGTATTGGTGGGTATCGGATTTTCAGAGGGTGCTGCTGGGTACCTGGAGTCCTGTGGGGTTTCACGCAGCTCCCAACACCTGCTCATACGAGAGCTCAGCAAGTTTGGAGGGGTGTTTGGTGGCTGGGATCTCATCACCCTCTCCCCAGTGTCCCAGCCTCCCTCAGCCCCTAATTCCCTTCTCAAAGGAACCAGTCCCTCTTGCGCTGAGCTGGGCACTCCCGCAGGAGCAGCAGAGCTCAGGCTTTGGAGGAATGGGCTGTGCTTTTTGTGTGTGGATATTCTTCTTATTTAATTATCATTATTATCACAATGCTGTGATGAGTGTCAGTTTGTTGCCTTTTTTTATTGTATGAAGTTTAGCACTGCTGCTGAGAATTCTTTATGCCAGTTTTACTAGATTCTCATTCCCAGCTGCAGGCTTCAATTTGCATCTCATAGCATCGAGCTGCCAGCGTTGCCGTGTAAATCTGGAGTGTGTTTTACTTTCCTGCTCGGTATTTCCTCACCTTATAGTGAGGACGGATGCGATCCCGTGAGCTGACTCCACGTTGTATCCCCCTGGCTTTGCAGCCCTCAGCACGGAGCATGGAAAGCAGGAAAGACCAAAACGTGGGACTTTGCTTAGGGCCTGTCCCTCCTCCCTACCCCTCTCCTCCCTACCGTGCAGACGAGGGCTGCAGCATCCCCAGGCAAGTCTTGCTGATGACTTCTCATCTTGCAGCACTTGTTCGTGTGCGCCCGAGCAGGGCTGCAAACTGCACCAACCTTTTATTTATTTGTAGCTTTTCACCAGCTTTAGCGGGGCTCTCCTGCTCCGTAGCTGTTCCTGTGATGCCATCGTGTGGCTGTCCTGCAGCTCTAGAAGTGTCTCTTCCTCTTGCATCGGGGAAAGGAGCAGCCTCCTGCATCGTCTCATGGTAGTCGGGGCTGCTTTTGGTTCCCTGCATCACCAAGGGACATTGGGCAGCCCTGTTAGACAGGAGCCCTTGTGGCAGATGGCATCGTGTTTTACCTGTGACGCTGTACGTAGCCCCTGTTTTGTAGAAAAATTGAGTAAATGTTGTTGCTATCACAAGGCAAGTGGTGTCTTATCAGCTTTACATCTGCAAGATGGGTTTTTTTATTAGATATAGAAATCATTGCTGATACGGTGTTATGTGTGTTGTTTTTTTCCATTTTTTTCTCTTCCCTTAGTGAAGCTGAAAATGTATGTATGTATGTCCTGCATATAGAGAAGGTGTTTAATTCTTTAGGGTTGTCTTGTGATTGCAGAAGGTGATTGGGGTCAGAGTTTTTAGGAATTCTGCTTTTGTCACGGTCCTTGTTGTTGTCAGTTTTGTTGATTTATTCTCCTCTCTCCCAGTCTTTTCAGTCTTTCTGTGCTTTGAATAAGCTACAGGGGCAAAGCCCCTCACCTGCTTCTCAGTGACCTGGAAGCTTTATTGCAACTTAGGTGTAAGAATTACGTGTACTTTGTTAATAAATGAAATTATGAATACCAATCATTCCTTTTTTTGCCCCTGCAGTGTTCCCAACTCTTGCCCGGCCAGTCCACGTGGTGCTGGATCCTCAGGATATCGTTTTGTTCACAACATTACCTCGGATCTGCAGCTGGCAGCAGAATACGCCGCAAAAGCAGCATCGGAACAGCAGGCAGATGCATCTGGCGGGGACAGCCCAAAGGTTCGGAGAAACATTTCTTACCCAGCAGTGTTCACTGGGAGGCTTATTAAGACCTTGCAGATTATTGCAAGTGCTGGATATAGTTAAATGGGTCTAAGGAAGTCCTGGCTGTAGGGGTGCTGTATTTCGTATCAGCCAGGGTTTCACACCAGTGCCTTCCCACAGAAGCCTTTGGTAGCAGGTGATAGATCTGCCTGCTTAGCTGTTGAAATACATTGATGTCATTCACTAAAAGGGTTATGCTAGAGGAATCTGTCTTGCTTGTTGGATAAATCAGAAGCTATAAAGAAGAGCATTAAAATTCAGAGTCTTGTTTTCTCCTTTTAATTAATAGTATTTTGCAAAAGGCAGTTAGGGAAAGGAGAAGCAGGGGAAGAAACAGGATCCTCACCTTGACTTTAAAACAATAGCCTGACAACCAAGCGTTAGATGAGAAGAGGAGCAAGCATAATTTAGATTAAAAAATAACTATGTTGTAATGATAAAATTTAATTTTGGCGAGCTGATCTTCAGATCAAATTTGAAGGTCTAGATCCAAAACCACCTGATTTGGGATAGGGTGGAGGAGCACAGCACTAGATGGCTTTTTTGTAGGTTGAATTCTCCCTTGAGACAAGAAGGGCTGTTCTTGATGGGGTAATATGAAGAGCTGGGATTATGAGACCTGGCAAATAATCTAAAGTTCCTAGAATGAAACAAATCCTGCTGGAGAGGGTAGGGAACAGGATCAGGTTTCCTATCAGGCTTGTTGCTGGGAGGAGAGCTGGCAGCACATTTCCTTGAAGCCTTCTAACAAAGTTCAGTTGCACCTGGGTAGAATTTAAGGCTTTAAGTTTCAGGAGCATTGACAGCAGTGGCTGTGCCCTGCAGCCCCTCGCTCTGCCTCTCCTCCAGTTGCTTGTCACGATTCTGCCCCTTGTGCTGGCATGAGCACGTATGGCAGCAAATGAAGCAGATTCAGGTTGGCCTTTTTGTGTTTTGGGGGCGGAGGATGGAGAGAGACACTTTTACTTGGCTCTAGTCCTGTTTGCAGGCAAGTGCTTCTGCTCAGTTGGGAACTGACAGTGCAGAGCAGGAGGGAAGGGGAAGAGGATGGTATTGCTTTTAGCTGCCATCCTTCTGCTCTGCGAGTGCCTATGAAATACAGCTGAATGTGCTTGCTTTCATCAGGCTTGGCAGTGAGCTCCAGCCTAGGAATTCTGATGTGGTAACTACATTTTTGTGTCTGTCTTCTTCTAGGATGAGTCCAAACCACCGTACTCTTACGCTCAGCTAATTGTGCAGGCTATATCTTCAGCACAGGACAGACAGTTAACACTAAGTGGGATCTATGCCCACATTACCAAGCATTATCCGTATTACAGGACTGCTGACAAAGGCTGGCAGGTGAGTTCCTGAGGCTGACGAGCTTTTAGACTACTTTGTCAGGGCTTATCTTCCACCAAATATATTTAATAAAAGATTTGGGGCACTGGGAATAGAACTGCTTTGACTATTCCCAGGGTGAATTTGTTTAACGTAAGCTAACTAGTTTGCTTGTGGGTGATTCGTTTTTGGAAGGTTGTTCTTGGGCTGTGTTGGGTGTTACGGTTGGGCCCTCTGGTTGTTTTTGGAACCCTGTTATCTCCCTGCCCTGTCTTCTGTCAAGTGTGCAGCCATCCCTCATTGATTTTTGTTTGTTTACTGTTCCTTCCTGTCCTTGCTATCAGCAGTCACTCCGCTGCTTGGAGACTGTTACTTGAATCTTGCTTAATCCATCATATTTTGTGTCTCTCTTTGGAGACATCTGTCCAAACAAAAGATGCCCAGCCTGCAGCTGGTGGCCCAGGTTTTAATCACAACTCCTTAAATCATCACAGTTTTTTCTTTCCCCCAGCACATCATTGTGCCTAAATAGCAGCTTGCAATGCAGGAGTCTCAGAGCAGGGACCTGGGGAGCCTCAGTCTCTGCCTTCCTTGTGGTGCTAAAGGAGACCTGACCGTTTTCGTAGGAGAGCTGGGAGGCAGGTGACACAGGCGGCCTCCTGCACCCCCATGCCAGCACTGCCCCTCTGGACTGGGTGTTGTCCTTTGGATATCACACCCCCGTGCAGCTGGAAAGCCTCTCAGACCCACTGAGTTTATTGTGTGCAGCTGGCAGGAGCAGGATGGCTCTGTGCACGTGGAGTGCACTTGGAATAAATACCTGCTGCCTTCCTGCCTTTTCCCTGCAGTTCTAATTAGCTGTGGAATTTGCTTCCTGCCTTAACCTGCTCGGCAGAGCCGCTTTGCAAACCAGTCGCTGCATCCTGCTTCAAAGCCAGCTGCCTTCCAGTGCAGGGAGAAGGGGCCTTTTTTCCTTTTTCTTTTTTCTTTTTTTTCCCTTACCTTTTAGCATTGCAAGGCTCTGTAAAGAGCTTCTGTTGTCAAAAGCTGCTACAAAAGCCCTTGTTTTATGTTGAAAGTGGAAGACACAATGAGTTTATGCACACCTGGGCCTTCTGCCTGGCCCAGCAGCCAGCATGACACCCGGTCAGAGATGGGTTTTTGCAATGAAAAGGCTAATTAGTCCTATCCACATCTCCAGAGCTGTACAGTGCTAGGCTGGTGCCACATCAATAATGGATTCCTTTCAGACATAGCTGTCCGAAGGCTTGTAGGCAGCTTGCATTAGGATTGCCATGAGATGCAGTGTCCTTCAGGGCATGTTGAGGCACCCCGCTGATGGCTTGGCAGGTGAGCAGTTAGCCCAGAATAAGATTTGTCTTTTGAGTGAGTTTTGACATGGTTTCCACTTCTTTCCCCCTGCATCAGCAGGAGATTTTCCTCTGTTTTCTCACAGTGTAGCTGCTCCCTGGCTCCAGAGCTAGATCCAAGTGATCATACAGGTGCCAAGCAGACACATCTCCGTGCACAGTTAGCAGAAACTCTGTGTCCAACTGATTTCTCTAGGTTTCCTCTTGCAGCTCCCCTGTGACTTTGGAGCTGGGTGAGCGACTTGCTTCCCTCTTCAGTGCAGATTCTGGCAGGCAGCATTTTATTCTTTCCATCTGTGTGGAGAATCCTGTATGTTATATGCTTTCTCGTGGCAAAATAATCACTTGATTCCTCTGCTTCCCGCAGAATTCCATTCGACACAACCTCTCCTTGAACCGCTACTTCATTAAAGTCCCACGCTCTCAGGAGGAGCCGGGAAAAGGCTCCTTCTGGCGAATTGACCCTGCCTCTGAAGCCAAACTGGTAGAGCAGGCGTTCAGAAAACGAAGGCAAAGAGGAGTGTCCTGCTTCCGAACACCTTTTGGGCCTCTCTCCTCCAGGTAACTTCAGCTTCTTCTCATCTCTCTGCCAAATTCATAGCAAAGAAAACAAACAGAAACTCTGCCGAAGTGCAGTGAACAAACTTGACTTCTGTTTTTAGTTTTGACTGGTAATACAGTTGGATAGCCCTGAGGCGTAATCGGAAAGCTGACTTCTGACTTCTGAAGCTTTAAGAAAGATACACTGTGGAACCAAACGGCCATAACACACCAACCAGTGTATCTGTTTGGGCATAATTTCAAAGAAGTTCAGAACAGTTATCAGTAGAGAAAATATTTTGGGATGCCAGTCTTTCATTTCAGGAAAGCTGGGCTTAGATGTGGCTGAGATCACAGTGGAAATGTATGTTGTGGTATTCGAGACACTGTCTGATGGGGAGCATCGTGTTCGTTGTGGCTGTGCACGGTAAAGCAGTGGGGGGTTCTGTGCAGCCGCTGCCATCCTTGGGACCTCAATGAAAGAGGATCAGTGACTTCCTCCGTGCCCTGTTGCTGGGATTTGGGACTTGCAGTCAAACCCCAGCTGGAGCTGTTTGAGCTATCCCTCCTCCCACACCTCCCTTCCTTTCTGTCCGCTTGAAAACTGGACAAAGGAGGAGAGATCTCCTCAGCAGACCCCTTCCTCAGCCTTGTTTGTCCTTAAGGAAGTGCTGGATTCATCATCTAATGGTAGGAACCAAGTTGCAGGAGGGAGAAACTTGGTACACGTGTGTGGGGCTGGACACTTGTATGCACTTGGATCTTCTTCCCCTCTCCCCCCAGCACTCCCAACACAGAAAAAGATTCTTTTGAGAGTTGCCTGAAATTTTAAAATCCAAACATGAGACACTTTCAGATTCTCTATCCGTGGTGGAAATCTGAAACTTTAAGTGTGCTCTGAAGGGTCCAGTTTCTTTCAGCAGTGAATAACGCGGGTGCATACAAGGTTATTCTGTACCTTCCAGCTCCTCCTGATAACGCTGTAGTGGGAAATGCAGAAAAATGGCTGTCTTCTTACTCACAGGATCCTGTACTGGGGATAACTTGCTCTCTGCTGCTGTCTTGTGGTCAGAAAGCATCTACACTTGCCAACAATATGCTTTGGTGTTGCAGGAGCGCTCCAGCCTCCCCTACTCACCCTGGCCTGCTGTCCCCTCACTCTAGTGGCCTCCAGACTCCAGAGTGCCTGTCGCGGGAGGGCTCGCCCATTCCACACGATCACGACTTTGGGTCAAAGTTAGCTTCGGTTCCAGAGTATCGGTATTCACAGAGTGCACCTGGTGAGTAGTTCTCATTGCACAGAGAAGGGTTTCATTCCACGAGTGCAGTTCTGAGTATTTACAGGCCAGCCCATTCATTACGGATGTCAGTCTCACCTCTTCCACTTTATTGTTGAAGACGGATGGCACTTTCTTCTTTGCTAGTATTTGGGCATGGGAGAGGAGATGAAGGAATGTCTAGAACATGAGTTTGCCTTAAACTAGGTGGATTTGGGGAGCAAACAGAAGATTAGCCACGACAGAACATAGCAGCTCACTCTGGTTTCTTGGATTTTGTGATAAAATCAACTTGTCTGCCCAGAGCTCCATGGTGCTGTGGTCGGGACCTTGGTAATTTGTTACATCTGGTGACTGTGTCTGCTTGTCAGCTGTCCTGTAACCAAACTTGTTCATAGGAGCCTCCCATTGCAAGTGGAAGGCAAAACTCACTAGGTAAAAGCTCATATTTTTGTGCATATTGTATTGTTTAAAAAATGTGTTTAGACTGCAAGGTTATGGGAGGGGTTGTTTGCTTGTGGGCTTTTTTGGTAAGTTAGGAAATGTGAGATTGAAGGTAGCACTTTTGGCACCTCTTGCCAGTGCCACAGCACTGAGTATGACCAATGGGTCCACATAGTTATAAGTGGAGAAGAGTGGAGGCCTTATTGTCCCTCCCACTAACGTTCCTCTCTTGCATTTTAGGATCTCCAGTCAGTGCCCAGCCAGTGATTATGGCCGTTCCCCCCCGGCCGTCAGCTCTGGTGGCAAAGCCTGTCGCCTACATGCCAGCATCGATAGTGACTTCTCAACAGCCTTCGTGTCACGCAATTCACGTAGTTCAACAAGCTCCCACTGTTACAATGGTCCGGGTTGTGACCTCCTCGGCAAACTCTGCCAACGGATACATCCTCACGAATCAGGGCACAGCAGGAGGAGCCCATGAAGCTGCGGGAGCAGTGTTGGACTTAGCTGGTGACCCCCGAGGTAGCTTTTCGACGCCCTTGCTACTTGACTGGTGTAGTTTGAACGGGCCGTAGGGGAGGATGGGAAGGTCAAACGGCAGTTTCACTCACTGGGTGGTTAGTCCTTGGTAAAAGGTGTCTCCAGGTGAAAAGTAAACCAAGGAAGAGCTCAACCAGTTAATCTTTCCATGAAGAACCAGGAAGAAAATGTGCTCCTTTGTCCCCTATGAATGAGGACGCTCAAATCTTGTTAAAGGCTGAAACAACAAGCAGTGCTTCAGATACAAATATTAACCCACTTGCTCGTATTCTGTCTGTGATTTGGTCTTTTGGGTACACTGTGAAAGTGTGCACGTACCTGGCCAGCAGAGATGGCCTGGGAAGAGCTGCAGCTCCCCGCTTTGGGATAACCATGGCAATAAACAGCTTCCATGGGCCTGGTTTCCTAGGGGGAAAGGGTGTGCTGCTGAAAGCGCAGGCTGTGCCCCATTAGAGAAATCTTCAAAAGCCAGTAACAACAAAGGCCCCTTTTTTCCTAAGCTGGAAATTCCAGCCTGGGGGATTTATTGAGCTGAACTATAAAAAATACTTTATCTTCATGTCATCCAGACAACACATTGTCTGCTGGATGTTTCAGAATGGCACAGTGCTACAAGACAGATGCATATGTTGCCCCAGCAGTACAGCAAGACTAGCTACTGCTTTCATGTGGGCAGTGGCAATGGTTCTTCTCTAAGGGAATGTAGGAATTAAAAGACCTTTCCATACAGGAATAGCGCAATCATGGGCATTTTTAGCACAGGTTATCCTGCTTGAATTACACTTGCATTCTCCAGAAATTCCTGTTCGGATCCTGTCCGTGTTCCCGAAGCATCAACAGCAGCTGCCTATTCGTCATCTGCTCCTCTCTTTCACTTGCTCTTTCTTGCTGTGATTCTTTCCTTCCCTATGTGCAGCGTTCTTCCCAGGACGAGCAGGGAGAATGGACTTTTGCCTCCTCAGGGCTGACCACGCTGTATAAATCAGCCCACAGAACGTGTGTGTGGAGCCTCATTGTGCCTAAAGAGACATTTTTCACAGGATTAGGTCTCTAGAAACACCCTCAGCATCTTGGAGCCCAAACATGTTGCTCCTGTGACTAAGCAGTCTCAAATAAACTTTGTGGGACACAGCAAAGGCAGGGGACTCTGTGGGGCTGAGGGATTCTCATGTTCATAAGCCTGTATATGCTATTACTGAAACGTTCATGAGAAGAGAGTGCTCCCAAACCAGCCCCGTGGTGAATGTCTTGTTTTCTCCTCCAGTAGGCATGGATGAAAAACCAACGATTGCGTTTGCCACGATACCCACGGCCAGCCGCGTGATTCAGACGGTCGCCAGCCAAATGGCACAGGCCATTCCAGGACAGACGGTCACCATCCTTCAGCAGGCAGCTCCAGTGACCATCGGGCAGCATCAGCTGCCCGTGCGAGCGGTCACCCAGAACGGGAAACACGCCGTGCCCACCAACAGCATCGCCGGCAGTACTTACGGTACGATGCGTTTCCATCGCTTCCTGCTTTACCTGCTCCCCGTGCATTGCAGTTAAGGTGTAAAGTTTGGAGAAGAGACGGCTCAGAGGGGATATGATTAATATGTATAAGTTCAGGAAGGGAGAATGCAGGGAGGAAGGGGACAGGCTGTTTTCACTGGTGGCCAGCGACAGGACGAGGGGTAATGGCCACAAGCTGAAACACAAGAAGTTCCGTCTCCAGGTGAGGAGCAACTTCTTTACTGTTAGGGTAACAGAGCAGTGGAACAGGCTGCCCAGGGAGGTTGTGGAGTCTCCTACTCTGGAGGTCTTCAAAACCCGCCTGGATGCCACCCTGTGCCACATGCTGTAGGTGTGCCTGCTTGAGCAGGAAGGTTGGACTAGGTGATCTGTAGAGGTCCCTTCCAACCTTAAATATTCTGAAATATTCTGAAAGTTTGTGTTTGTCCTTTTCAGCTGTGCAAGTTGCTGCGTGTGTGTCTGGCTCCGAGGTTACGCACTCTGCGACCTCTGTGGCTGTTAATGGCAGCAGTAGATAGCATAACAAATTAAAAGTTGACCCCTGTTCACGTTTGTTTGCTCGGTTTTTCTTAATGGAGAAGTTTTCCATCTGCAGCGCTGCTTTGGAAGCATCCTGTCTCTTTTTGGGTCCTTGGGTGTTGCTCCTTACCCTCTCTGCCTTTTGAGGCTTACTTGCTGAAAGCGTTAGTGTTTCCTGCATTGAGCCCATTTTTGTTTTCCTCTGACGAACAGCCTTAGCTTTCAGTATGCCTAATAACAAGATTTCCTTGGTGCTCTTTACGTAGCATGAAGTCTGACCCTGTGGAGCATTAAGAAAAGGACTTGCACTTTCCCATCATACGGGCTTAGAGTTTGAGAGGAATCAGACCTTCTTTATCAGCTAGGTGAACAAATGGAGGATTGTTTATATAGAGAATGTATCGTAGTCGTGTCGTAGTCATTTGTGATGCCTTTCTTAAAACCCCATACTAGTTATTTTTTGGCTGTGTGGAGTTAACATCTCTTCAGCTGTTTGATTTGGGTTTGCTGCCAGTTGCTGAATTGTAGCTGGTGACTGTCCTCATCCATGCCCTGTTTCTTTAACTTCATCCTCTTGATACTGTAGAGGCTCCTTCCCATGCCTTGGTGGATGTTGCTGGGCTTTGAAGGCCTTTGTTCCGTTTTCTTTGTTTATTTATCCTAGGGCTCCTTTTTTGATGCACTTAACAGCAAACACACCATCGATGTTGTGTCATTCCGTCCCTTGCAAGTCAGTCTGGAGGGCAGAGGATGTGCCGTCTCCCGGGTCCCCTTTGGCTGCCTCTCCTATTGATGCAGAGTCCAAAAACTGCATGTGTTTTGTTTTCCAAGTAGTGCTGTGTGCCAGAGCCAGCGTGTAAGCACATTCTCCGTCTGGAACTGGGAGTCGTAGACATTTTTAGGCAGGGTTACTGCTCAAAACGTCGTCTTTTCTCACCACTCTTATTAACGGGAGGGTGAGAGCTTTTGTCAGGACTGGAATACAAGATAGAAGCCAAAAATTCCGAAGTTCCAATCCCAGTTCTGATGGGAACGCTTAGGCCAGACAAAGGAAAAGTTGTTAAACCTTCCTTTGAGAAGTGAGAGGTCAATATAGCCAACATTCAGCCTGGAATCTGGTTTCTCAGCAGACTTCTTACAGTGCAGGCTCTGCCTGTTGGTCATCCTGCTGGCAGCCTCAGAGAGGCTAAGAGGGTTCCTCTAAGGTGCAGCACACACGTGTTGTAGCTTGCAAGAGGTTTGAATTTTTAGGTGGTCAGAGAATGATCTCCTGAAGGAAAATTGTCCTGTTAACTTTAGCAAAGGATTGATCCTGCCCCAGTGGAGATGAATGCGTAGCTGGCAGTGCCGCTTTGGCAATGGATGGAAAGAAGGAAGCCCTCCCACAAAAGGGGTCTTGCCAGTTTGGTGAACTTGTACAAAGCCGAAATTTCTCAGCAGAGAAAGCCTTGAATGGGTTTGAAAACAAAATATGTGAATATGTGCTGGTTATCACCTCGGACTATGGTTTTGTTTGCTTGTTTTCTGGAATGGGGAGCGTTTGCATTACTTTGTATGTTCATGCACTTTTCTCTCTTTTTCTTCCCCACTTCCCAGCTCTCACAAACCCACTGCAGCTTCTTGCAGCACAGGCCAGCTCGTCCACTCCTGTTGTAGTCGGCCGGGTGTGCGAGACGGGGACCGAAGAGCCAGCAGCAGCCTCGGCCAGTGAACCCGAAGTCAAAAGAGCGCGGATAGAAGAGCCCAGCGGAGCAGTCCCTGCCCAAACTGGTGTCATCACATCTGCAATGCCACAAGGACAGGCAACCACTGAATGAAGAACCGGTGGGAAGAGCTGGCATGGTGCGGGGTGGGCATGGGATGGCAGCAGCCCCTAAAGCAGCTTTCAGAGAAAACAAGGCACAGCTGTAACAGCTCGAAACATAGAGAATAAAACGCTCTTTTTAAAGCCAGATTTTTTTAAAATGGGAGGTCAACAGCTGTTATAATCACAAGGTGCCAAAAAGAATGAAAAACTCCTCCCAAGAACCCATATCTGGAACTCTGTTCTGTCTTTACCTATGGGATATTTTTCCTCTTTTTTTTTAAGATTCAAAAAAATATACAGACAACTGATTGTAAGACTGCTGGATGTTTTTTTAAACTGTCTTTTCCCCTTTGGGCTCCAAGGGGATGGGATTTGCAGTTCAGCATCTAAAGGAATGTAACACAGATACAGTCTGCTCCCTGGAAGGAAAACTCCTGATTTTTTTATGCCTTAATACTCAGCTTCTCAGAGCTTTGAAATGTAGGACCATTTAAAAGGGCCACCTAAGGCAATCAAATGCTGAAAGATGGGTGCAGTATCTCACAACAGCAGCATTAAAGAAACATGGTACCAAGCATAAAGAAAAAGGCAGAATGGTGTTTTTTTTTTTTTAATAGAAAAATTCTGAATATGAATGAATGTTTATTTATGTGGGGATTCAGGAGGAAGAGTTGCACAGCTCGACCCCCTGGATTTCCGAATGCAATTTCTCTCCGTTCCCTCTGAGGGAGAAAAAGGTAACAGAGGAACTGTATTAATTTGGTTCCTAAAAAGAAATTAAAAACAAAGGGTTTTGTACCTTCAGTGTTTTCTTACAGTTATTCATCGTTTGTTCTGGACTTCAGCCAAAGTATCCCGATGACTGAGGGGCACGTGGGGCCGGGCGTCTCTGAAATGTTCTGGGTCTATCCTGTTTTCTTTGAGCACACTCAGTACCAGAGCACGAGCTAGGATTTGCTCAGAGTAGCACTGGAGAATGAGGACGTTGTCTCTGTGAACCTAAGAAAATACCAGTTGGTCCTGTGCACTCAAGGATTCTGCTTTCATCTCTGCTAGAGACATGGTCCCCTGGCTTGAAAACTCTGTGGGCTGTGGTTGTCCCTGTCCCTCTGCCCTGGGGTGGCAGCTGGGCTCTGCTGCACTGCGAGGAGGGAGGGGAAGTGCTGGGCTGCGAGACAGCAGAGCACACGGGTGGTATTTAATACAAATTCTGTAGGGGCAGAAACCGAGCACAGAGACCTTTGGTTTTCTGTGAGGGCAAAGTCATTTTCTTCAGCTGTATTCCAGGCCCTGTGTGTAGGACATCTCAGAAGTCAGGCAGACCTGAGTCACTTGAAGCACGTGGCCAAGCAGGTGTGTGTCACATGCCGTGTGACTGGCAGAGAAACCAGCCTCTCCTTAGCCTCCAGGTAACCCCTTTGGTTTGACACATTTGATCCCTTTGGCTAACTCCTGTTCTGGCTGCACAGCAGGTATCCTTTAGCCTGGAGAACTTCATGGTTTTGGTGATGCCTCCTCCATCTTTACTGACTTACGGTGGAGTTATGGGTCTCTTGTCCCCTCTGGCAGTGCTGCTCCCGAGCAGAGAGAGCAGCAGAGAGCTCTGGTGAACCACTGGTTTGAGGTGGATGCTGCTGTAGATCCAGACGTACCTCTGAAGCAACCCTGAAGCAGAGATGAGCTTTACTGAAAGAGAAGATTCCTTGGTTTTCCTGTATGTTGGGCAAGTCAGCGCAGGATGAGCAACCAGCAGAAGGCTGTTCAGGACATGAAACTGGCCAAGTGGGGATTTTTTGCATCCCTTCCACCCATGCATTTCTTTTTTCTTTGGAAAAGCAAATAATTAGGCAAATAATTAGCACCACAGAAAAGCACCAGCTGACTCCTGATGCTTTCAGAGACTAGTTGCTACCTTATAGATCTGGTGCATAAGCCTGGTGCTTAAACTGCGAGTTAATGTTAAACAAGTATCTTTAACCTGTTCACCCAGTTTGCTTGGGGTACCTGGAGTTGTCAATTCATTTGATTAGGCTTTTGCTCTATCAGTCTGGCGCATCTTTCCTCTATGGCAGAAAGCACCGTACCACTTGAAAAACGTTTTTATCTGGCTATAGCATTGCCTGATATTCAGCAAAGTAATGTGTCTTGCTAAAATTCCTGTAGAGCACTATGGAGAAATGTGGTCCTCATCTGGAATATCTTATTTCTTCCCTCCAGATTGGTTCTTCTAACACACTGCCCAGTGCAGGAGGCAGCGAGCTTCAGGAAGCAGAGGGGAAGGGAGCTCAGAAAGTGGCAAGTTACAGAAAGGAGAGGAGCAGCTTAGAGCTGGTGCGCCTGCCGTGGAGTAATTTAGGGTCCCTGGAGATTGTTCTGCATAGGTACTTATTCAGAATCCTCTTTTAAATACCTTTTCAGACCTTCAAGATACAGGAAAATACAAATACACCTGTAAAATTTGTCTTGTTTCCTGCTTTTTGTTTGTTTGTTTGTTTGTTTTCATAGCCTGATCAGTTTAGATCATCAAAGAAGGGGGGAAAAGGAAACAAAAAAGTCCTTGAAGCCTATGTTAGTTGGAGCAGATATCTGTTGAAATTCAGTGTGTGAACAAATTTAAATAGGCGTTTGTGGGTGGAAGGATGTGTTAGAAGATCCCAAAATGTTAGTGGCTCTCCGTTTAGAGGTGGCTGTCATTTTAATTCTCCTTTTCTCCTTGAGGGCTGCAGTCAGCGTGTCCAGAAGAGCATGGCAATAGCTCTTAATCAAAAGAAACCATTTGACTGATTGCTGTGAGTCAAAGGAGTCCAGGATTCAAGCAAGAGATTTTGGGTTTCTTCTCCAGCTTGTTCAAGCTGCATCGTTTCAGCTGACCTCAACTCATGCATTTCAGTTCCTTGACTTGATTTCCTCAGATTAAGTCCAGTGTAACTCAGGAGCTGTTTTGGAAAACAGGTGGCCCTTTCTTTCTTCTTTGGTGCATTCAAATGTACTCCAGCTCCAATGTACTTCATTTCAATGTGCTCCAACTAGTTTTCCCTCTTCATCCATCTTCCAATCAGCAGTGATTCCACGTTAGCTGCTTTTACATGCAAGAAATACAATGTCATTCCCCAGAGAAACTCTTGGAATCGCTTAAAAAATAAGTAAATATTTATCTATAATATATAATTGTATTACAAAGCTTTCCAGATTCCATTTCTAACTGGAAATTAGAACCACTAAGCTTTGTGCTGAGTTGAAAGTCCGAACCAAAGTCTCCAATTTGAAACTTTTTGAAGTCTTGTTTCCATGTGTTTCTTTCTAGTGGCACAACTTTTCCTGTACAAGGGATCAGTCCTGATTCTCCAGGCTTTCAATTTTGAGCACTACAGAGAGCAATGAAAGGAGAGGAACATCACAGGAGGTGATGGTATGTAGAATGAGACTTTCAGCTAGAGAGAAAAGATTGTCTTAATGGTTCTTTAGAGTACTTAGGTTAATCTAAATTTGGTTAGATTGCACCTTGCGCTTGCCTAGAAAGTTTAGGCAAGTTGCACCTTTAGGCAAGCACATAGGCAACCTGACAACTTTTTTTGCCTAAAAAGTTGGATCTCGTGTCCTCACTTACATTAATTGATGCAGTCTTGAAGGACATCATCTTATGCCATCACCTTCTGCTGTATGGGTAGCAAAGGTCATGGCATGTCAAATATTTGCTATAATTGTTTTTTGAAAATTTTATAAAT
>NW_020454316.1:3318528-3340453 GCF_003342845.1 Nothoprocta perdicaria | reverse complement strand
TGAGCTTCCTTGCAGTGTTATTTGCTGTCTGCTGGCATGCAATGCCTGGAGACATTAAACTGGCATTGAACTTTTCTTCCACACTAGCAAGGAGGTTTCCAGGAGGTTTCCCAGTGAACTACCAAATACTAACTGGTACTGATCGGGCGTGACAAGGAACTAACCTAGCAATAGTCCAACTTCTGTACCTTTTGCGTGAAGATCAAAAACCTTTCTTCGAAATTGCTGCGTTTAAGGATTAAATCCTTACTGGCTGGTTGTTCCCCTCCGTTTCTCAAATTTGAACCATGTCTCATAAATCGCAGTTCCACTGTGATGAACATAAATTACATAAAACTGCAGTACTAGATAAAAATCTTCTAGCTCTTAGTTGTGTCTCTGCCCCAAACTGGACACACATTCCAGATACGGTGTCACAGGTGCTGAAGGGAGCAAGACAAATCGCTTTCCTTGACCTGCTGGCCACATTTTTGAGAGTAAAGACCAGTCCTTGCTTGGTCTCCCTTGCTCGAAGACACGTTGTGAACTCAGGTTCAATTGCTCTGAGTATAGTGTGAGGAACGGAGTCTCAAGTGAGCTGGAAGTATTCTGGGTTGCACTTGTACGTATGCCACCAACTTGTCCTTCCCCTCTAAGAAATGGGATCTTCTAGATTTTTGAACGGGAAGCAGTGCTTGAGGGCTGCTGGTCACTGCTAGCAATGTCTTGTGCTTTACTTGAGCAAATATAGCGTCAATCCAATGTGGAGCCTTACTTTGAACTCCTGTCTCCATCCAGTGTTTTCTGGGTTAGTTTACTGCCACTGGCAAACTGGACTTGGGCATTAAGAACGAACCTCTAAAACTAACATGACTAGCTTCATAGGTTTGTCATTACAGGACCCTGAGCTTTTGCATTCACAGATGTCATCCAGCAGCAAATGATCTGTCTTTCCCTAACAAATAGCCTTTGTTTCTGCTCTCCTTCCACAATTTCTTTCCTCAGCTTGTAGGTGAGGAAATCCATTCCAGAGCCCTTTAATCCAGCTTCTAAGTTAATACTGTTTCTTGGAGGTCTGTATTGCTAGGATGTAAGAACAGATTTTTCAGTTGTGTCACTTCTTGTTTTTATTCTGGGTGAAAAAAAAAAAGAATATTTCAAAGCTGCTATTTCTATAGCATACACTACTGTTGTAAACTGTAGCTTGCAACGGAGCCAGTTGTCATGCTGCAAAATACAATTACACTACAAGGTCAGCGGGAGTGCTGGAACTGGTAGGGTTGGGCAGGGATGTTTTTCTGGCATCTTGGTCTATATCTGATGCAAACACAGCTGTGACTTGGTGTTGGAGCATCTCCCTGTACACAACAGTCTCGCAGCAGTTTGTTACTAGTTGTTGTCTTTGTTGGCTGCATTATATGCAGGACAGAGTACGAGCTTGTTCACACAGGAGTGTGCACATATATATAGTAATCAAAAGTGGAAAGCATCTAGCTGCGAGGATCTCTGTTAGATTCAGTCTTTTATGAAGCAGTAATACGACCATGAACGTTTTACCTTGGACCGAGCAAGGCGTTTTGAAAAATACCAGCTTTTCTTGGAGCACTATATTTAAATTCCAAAATTTTAATCGACCTGAATTTTAACCTTTGTATTTATGATATCTTTGGAAAATTCTTTTGATACCTTTCCAGTTTATTGACCCTGAATTAAAACCTTTTGGAATGTGTGGCTGGACCTCTCCTCATATGTCACTTTATATCCAGAGCTGGGGGTAGCCTCACCAAGCCTACCCCTTCACTCACAAGGTAGAAAAAACCATTGACAATTCATGGGTGGCAGCTAAGGAAGAAACCTTTTAAATATTTTTTTTTTCAGAGATTATTAAATTAGCTCTGTGTAAACATAAATTTTATATTTATTAATGCGTGTGCGTGTGTAAATACAGATATATAAATGGTCCATGACTATTTCTTTCTCTTAAATGGTACTTTACACAGACGTTTTATACAGTTTGTCGGTAAATTCCCACACCAGGTGCTGAGCCTAAAAAAAAAAAAAAAAAAAAGAAAAATATATCTATTTACCTATTTTTGTAAGAAATACAGGCAGCCTGCGGGAGCAGCTCTGCTCCAGCGATTGCTCTCATTCCTCTCAGCAGAGGAGCCCGCTTGGCACTTGCATCCTCCTTGTGCCTCATATTGGCAGAGAACTCCCCAAAACGTCTCTGACGAGGGCCAGGATCCTCCTTAGTCTCGGACTATCTCTAGATGCAGAGCCTGGAAGCCCGGGACTGGTTCTGCACTAAGAAGCAGGACCTGGTTTCTAACCCAGATTAACTGCGGGTCCGTGAGGGTGCTGGAAGGCTGAGGAGCTGCTCCCTGTGTCTCTATCAGGTGGGTAAGCGAGCACTGGGGCACTATGAAATAGTGTCTTTTCCTCTGTGGTGACATTGTGTTCCTTTTACAATTCTTCACTCTCTCTTTATGGGGCTAGAGATGTAAATACCCCTTTAAAAACAAATATATAAGCTTTTTTTTCTAATATTCCCATTCAGAGAGTGAATTTTACCTTAGTCGGTCAAATTTCAGGCCTGGTTTAACTCCATGTGGGTTACTGCGTCTGCAGGGCGTTTTGACCCACTTGGGCCTTGGGGGAATTATTCATAAAAGCAGATTATATTCACCTTTCTAATCCTAAGAGCTCTCTTAAAAATAATATAAACAGTCAGATTGTGGTTTTCTGCAAGGGCCACAGTGAGTGTTTTTCCCGCGTTTCTGATGAATGTCTGGCGTTCGGGTTTATCCCCAAGGGAGGACAGGGCTGGAGATAAGGGGAGTAGCTGTAACAGACCCAGTGAAAGGAAATAACTTTCCTCCTCAGCACAAAAAAAATAAAATCCCTTGGGAAAACCAGGCTTCCCATGGGATTCTCCTGCTGCTTCGTGTCTGCACCGAGTTATACAGGGGCAGCATCCTGGCACCTTATCCATGGTCTGAACTGCTCCGCCTCGCGTCTGCCCCACTCAGTTCTGGTCAGAGCAGTCCAAAGCAAACCCTTGCTTAGAGATAAGGGCGATGCTGAGGAGAAACATCTGATATCCAAAAAAAAGAGATTTTAATTGAGCGGAAAAGATGAGGTTTCCTTCTGTTTCATTACCTTGCTGCTAAAGTCTGGTGCAGAACATGCTGATGTTTCACGTGCTGCTCGTCGGATGCAGACAGGCTGCTCCGCAGGCTCTATAGCATGTGAACTGCTGTGAACCTAAACACCCTATAGCTGCTTCGCCCCAGGGATGAAATCCTGTTGGTTGTGAGGTCTTCTTGCACAGACAGCAGAGACGGCATGAGTTTTGTTAAATATATCAGTATGGAAAGCTGCAAACTGTGGAAAACCAGAAGGGTTTGGGAAAATGAGTGGTTTTTTTACAACTTCCCTGAGACGGTGTGTCCTGCTCGGACCGGGCACAGTGTCCACGCTGCGGTTAACCGGGATCCAAGGGACCGATAACGGCTGCTTGGAGGTCACTCGGACACAGATGCGGGCAGTGGATGGTAACGCTGGAAGCCCTGCTCACATCTGGGATATTTGCTGAAAAAACTCGGCTCTTCCTGCCGCGGTTTCTGTGGATACAGGAACCCTTTGGGGAAGGCGACAGAGCCGCACGTCCCTTTCCCCTCGCACATGGATTTGGCACTTAATTTAAGGAATCTTATGGGGAGACCGAAGGGGAGAGGAGACCTCAAGCCATGCCTGCTTTCCAGCTCCTGGTTTTGCCTGTTCAAGACACCTCCAGGCAGTATTTTATTTTTTTTACAGCTGATAACAATTTTTTTTCCCTTTTTTTGTGACCCGTGTTTGTAATGAGTGGTTTTTACAGAGCAGGTGCGTGACTGGGGCAGTGCCGGGAGGTGATTTGAGGTCCCCAGGGGACACTGGGGACACTGGGGACTCGCACCCGCATGCAGCTCCTGGAGCAGGACCTGCCCCTCTGCACCAAGCGGGATGCAGGCTTTTGACTCCCTTTTAAATACGGAACCATACATTTTTTAAAAAGTAATTCAAGACCTGAATGTGATTTCTAATGTATCGAGAACATTACTATTTTAAAGCTATAACAAAGTTTTAAATTTCTACTTTTTTTTCCCATTTATTTTAACTGTTCTGTTACCTGAATGCAATGTATGTGGTTGGGAAGTGTTGCTTCTCCTCTTAGCATTTGTTTCTATAACCAGAAATAAAATTATATATGAAAGAGAAGATGCCCCGACATCTCTTGCTCCTTTCGAGGGCCTACGTGTGGCCACTGTCACCTCGCCTGGCCGAGGGCTCAGCTTTGGGTTACAGTGACACCCAAGATCATGTCGTTTCGCAGCTTGAACCCAGAATTGAATTATTTTCGTGTAATTTATAATAATTGCTTCCTTTTAAATAGCTGGTGATAGAAAACATTCCTTCATTCCCTCTTGCTGCAGGAAAGGCTGCCGCGCGTTAGTAGCAGTAAGGAGGAGAGGTGGGGAGATGTTAATGCCTTTTTAATGGGGAAATGCTCGTTTTTGTGGCTCTTAGGGCACTGCATGGACCTCCTGCTGAGCAGCTGTTATTTTTAACGTCCTTCTTGCCCTTTCCCAGAGCATCTTTTGCAGATGTCCCGGGGCCTCGGGGGGGCTGGGAGAGGGAGATGCCTCCCCGGGGGGCGATGCTGCAGCTGCCCCCTTCCCCCGGGCCGGCGCGGCGGGCGGAACCTTCATGCAGCGGCAGCCGCGCCCTGACGGAGCCAGCCGGGCGCGTACCGCCCGCCTCCGGGGGGCCGCTTTGCGGGCGTACCGAGGCGGTAGACGGGGCCGGGGTAATGGCGGCGGCGGCGGCCGAGAGCCTCCTCAGGCAGGCGAGGTACCGGGAAGCGGGGGGAACAGGGCATGGGGAGCGGCCTGAGCGGCCGGGGATGGGGCTGAGGTACCGGGTGAGGGCCTGGGGGAACCGGGAGGGTCTGAGCGGGGCCGGGGATGGGGCTGAGGTACTGGATGAGAGACTGGGGGAACAGGGAGGGTCTGAGGTACTGGGCCGGGAATGGGGCTGAGGTACCGGGTGAGGGGCTGAGGGGGGCCGGGGATGGGGCTGAGGTAGCGGGGGAACTGGGAGAGTCTGAGGTACTGGGTCGGGGATGGGGCTGAGGTCCCGGGTGAGGAACTGGGGGAACTGGGAGGGTCTGAGGTACTGGGCGGGCGAATGGGGACTGAGGGCAGTGTCTGAGGTACTGGGGAGGATCTATGAATCCCCGGGTCTCCCCATACCGAGCCGTGCCGCCGTCAGGGAGACCTCTGCGGAGGAGCTGGGCCGCTTCGTGTCGCACGTGGCCGCGCTGCTGCAGGGCGGCAGCCTGGGCGCCGAGGCCGTGGACTGTCTGCAGCGCCTGCACCTTGTCCTGGCCGCCACCAAGTACCCGCGCAGGTGAGAGCCCCCCTGCCCTGCACAGGGCTGGACACCGCCCTCCTGGCGCCCATAAACCCATAAAAAACTCTGTGCTCCCTTGGGAAACACTATCCTAGAGGTGCAGGGAATGAGCCCTCCTGCCTCTCGTTCCATTGCAAGGAGAAAACCGCCTGCTTTTGCAGCAAACATAATGACTGTTTTGCCAGTGACTGCCCTTAAGGTGCGCCAAGGGAAGAAGAGAAATTGGAAGCATAGCGAATAAGCAGGTTAGAGCTGCTGTTGAAAGAGATCATCCCGAGGATATGCAAGGAATAAGTGCCTGTGTTTTCCTTGCCTGGCTGTGACATTTTTCCATGGTTCTTGCAGGCTGGATGGCAGGTTCGTGGAGCTGCTGCAGACCGTGCTGTGCCAGCCCACGTGCCCGGAGCAGGTACAGCTTTTATGTGCTGCCATCCTGAGGGAGATATCGCCGTGCGACGAGCTCATCCTCTCCTGCGATGAGATTCAGGATCCGAAGCTCCTGAGTCTGGTATCCTCCGTCCTTTTGGCTCAGGTAGGTAACCCATCATATCGGAATTTGTATCATGTTTAGGATGATCAGGGAACATCTGCCCTATGGGGAAAGGCTGAGAGAGCTGGGCCTGTTCAGCCTGAAGAAGAGAAGGTTGAGGAGCGACCTGTCAGTGTCAGACTCTGCGTGTGCAGGGGAGTTGGACAAGGTGATCTTTAAAGGTCCCTTCCAACCTTAAGGATTCTATGAATCTTCCCTCATCAAAATGGATTTGCTTTCTGATTTTTCCCCATCTGCTGAGCTCCAGGAGGGTGAAAGTCACATGCAGGTCTCTGTCTAGGAGACACCAAAATTCCTTCCACATTGGTGTAAGGAACCTAATAATTCTGCTCTGTGTAAATTCAGATGGCAGCTTTCTTGTATACAGTGTTTTATATCAGATTGCTTAAAAACGAGCTGTGTATAGGAGCATTAGGCTTGTAAATGAAAGTGGAAATGAACATTTTGATGCCAGCTGCTATGTAAGACTTTGAATCAAGGCTACTTGCACTTGTAAGGAAAAGATTTGAAATTGAATTTATCACTGCTGCTCTTTTTATGGTACTGGCTTTCATAGTCAGACACAGAATATCACATATAAAACTTACGACAATACGGGGCTATAAATATGGATGTTGTTTCAAAGTGCTAGATTAGTCACAGAGAAGAAACCATTATGATGTTCCTGTTTTTAATGCTGCCTTGTGGGTTGCCCTCTGGGAAATAGGAACAGTTCTTTCCCCTTCTTTTAGATGCTGTTATCATGCCTATTAGAGACAAAAGGACAGAAAGTGGATGAGTTTCCAACATGAAATTTCCTCACTGGAAGCTCACCTAAAACTCTCTGTTTTTTCCTGTGATGAGGTACAAATCTGATCAGATGCAGAGGGCAACTAGCTGCCAAAACCCTGAGCACACAGAGAAGGTTCCGTTTTTGGGGGGAAAGCAAACGTCCCGAAAGGCTGGTGCATCCTCAGCCTGTGACTGTCATCTTGCCCAGAGTGGTTTGATAGTCTCTCAAAACTGCAACTCTTAACAGCTTTCAAAAGGAGAAGCTGCTTTATTTTCCTTCTTCTGAGGATACAGGCAAACCAGAGTCCTAGAACATATTACGACAGCCTGCTTTATGATCATAAATTTCTGATTTAACAATTGAGCTAGTAAATTGACCACATGGGGAGTAGTTAGTGCTGGTACTTGCTGCCCTAGAACTGATGGATGAAAGTAGCATTTAATTTGAAGACATCCATTGCAGCAGTTAATTTCCACTTTAGGTGATGGTTGTCCGCAAACTTATTGCTTCATTGAAGTATTCCTCCCTGCTGAGAGCTATAAATTCACATTACAGAAGAGCTCTGTAAAGCATAGTAAAATAACCTGTATTATAAGCCTCTTTATGTTTAATACTGGTATTGCTACCTGATGGAAGAGTTTATAGTGTATTGGCAGAAAATTGCCTCCCTAGCTTTACCTCTGCTTTGTTTTTAAGGACAATAAGAAGTCTGAAGTGTCTGCTGTGGGGCAGCGTGTTGTGAAATTTCTCGAAGGGAGGTTACCAGAGGGCCAGAGTTCCCGGCACCTTCTTCCTGTCCTGTCCAACGTCATCAGTCTTTCGCCAGAAGCTCTAACTGAAGGTCAGTACAGGAGGGCCTGAGTTTATGACTAAAAGGTTCTGAAGGCTTGGGCTGGGAGTGTGGCTTGGAAACTGCCATTATAAGTGATCTCTTGCTTATGAGACCACTTACAATTGATGTCACAGGAAAACTGAACGTCTTGGGTGAAGTATATACCACGGTTCTAAAATTGTGCTGGGCCCCGAGGTGCTGTCATCCCTCCTGGGAGACAGACAGAGACCCTGTTCTGCATGGATTCGTATCAGGCTGGGTATCTTAGTAGCTGTCTCTACCTACAATAGAAGTATGAATCTGTAGCTGTCTTGAAGAGCATCAGACCAGGTGGTGAGAAGTTATGTCTGTGTATATGTTCAGGAGTTGTGTCAGTTCAAGCCTTTAAAGTAGCTGAAACCAGCTACTGTGTGAATATATTGGAGAGCATTCCCCCTTAATTGCAGCTGCGATTAGAGGCACGACAAAACAAGAAGTATCTCTGGACTGATCTGGCACCAGAAGTTCTTGAGTTTAGTACTCACTTCCTGATTTTTTCTGACAACAATGAGCTCAGTGGCTAAGAGGGAGAGAAGAGCACAGAGTTTTGAGATGGGTTAATGATCCTAGACTCTGAAATAGCATGAGGAGGAAAGGACATCTACCTTGGGATACCCATTTCTTTGCCAAATGCTGGGTCAGAGAGGTCCAGACTGGAGGGAAAGCTCAGCAATTGAAAGGCAGCTGCAGGGTGCAGCAGAGGCCACTTTGTGTCTGCTCTGGCAATGACCGTGTGACTTTCCTCTTACAGAGCAGATCAATGTGGTCAGTAAAAAGATGGCCGACTGGCTGAGATATGCGAGCACTCAGCAAGGAGTCCCTCCTCAGTCCTGTGGAGGCTTCTTCTCCAACCCCAGAGCAAGACAGGTGAGTGCTGCCTTGCTGTGATCTTCCGACATGCGCATTTACTAGTTCCCAATTCAACTGCTGCTTGTTTCTTTGTCTGAGGTAAATGATCAAGACACAGGAACTCCAAGTAGGGGGAAATTAAAGCCCCAAACTTTAGGAAGTGCTGTGAGGACAGAACTTTGGCCCATGGAGCAGGTGTGAGGGAGTGTCTTTTGGTGATCATGTACCTTGAACTAAAGATATTGCAAATGGGAGCTTTTTTGGATGGAGGGAAACGGTTTGGGGTGTCTCTGCTAGAGAAAATGAATCTAAAATTCAGCAATTTTGCTCTCTGGAGAGCTGTCCCTCTGCAGGCCCCCAGGTGCATACAAATAAGGGCGGTTTGTCTCCGTGTGGTAGGTGAGATCTTGCGTAGACTCCCCCTGGGAATCTGACCTAGTGCATCTTTCCTCCCAGCCTGGCCCTGTCACGGAGGTAGACGGTGCCGTTGCCACAGACTTCTTCACAGTGCTCTCGCTGGCTCAGCACTACACAGAAGACCAGTGGCTCAACATGCAGGCCTTCTCCATGCTGAGGCAGTGGCTGCTCTGCTATGGGGGCGACGGGCTGAGTACCCCTGATTCAGGTGCCGACTGAGAGTCTGTGGATGGTGTGGATTGCACCCCCAGAGCCGTGTGTGTCCTGAGCTGATTTGGTGGCTGCACCAGAAACCCTGCAAGTGGCAGGGCCTGGGCAAGTGATAGCTGTAGGTTACAATTCAAGGCTCTTGGGGTAAGAGCAAGAAGTATTTGGGAGGTAGTATCACAGAACCTCCTAACTGACCCTTCCAAACGGGCTTGCTCACAGAGTGGTTCTCTGGATTTTGGGAAAACTTCCCATGGGTCTCTGGGAAAACAGTTCTGGGTTTTGGGTGACAGCATCTCCCCAGCAGTGCCAGACTATTACCCGTGTCCCTTCTTCCCCAGGCTCTTTTACCTCTCAGTCCACCTGGTTACAGACAGCTTCCTGCGTGTTGCTGGGCACCTGTATGGGTTACACTGTCTGTTGCTTGCCTGATACCTGGTAATCTTTCCTTTGTAGATGACAGATCAGAAAAGGATGGCTCTGTCATGTCCTTGGTCTCAGTTACATCCACTTCTAGTCACTCGCTGCCCCTGAAGGAACGTCTTAGGGAAAAGGCCTTTGAGTACTGCCAGCGGCTCCTGGAGCAGAGCAGCCGCCGTGAGTGCTGCCATGAACCGTCCTTGGTGCCTCCGTGGGCCATTTCTTCAAAATGCTTCTGTTTCCTGCCTCTGGGGCCTGGGATCTCCCTCCCCGGAGTGGAGAATTAGGGTCTAGGCATGGGATCAGCTTCGGCTGCTGGGATTTGCAGGGAATGATTGATTTGCAGGGAATGTCTTCATATTCTCTGTGTCTTAGCTGTCATTATGCCAGAGCCTGAAATTGGAATCATTATTTCCTCTCAGCTGTCTTGAAATCTGAGTCTATGCTGAAAGTGACAGACTAACGTACCTGTTTGAACATAGAGTTTAACTTTGATTTCTTTCTCTCCAGGAGCCCTGAAGAAAGATGATGAGGAACTGCAGAAAGCTGTAAGTACACAGAGGAGGGACCAGAGCTCTGGGAGATGGACCTTCCCCTACTCTGACCTGTCCCTTTGCTCCCCTGCAGTGTCTCATCGAGGCAGTGACGATCCTGGACATTATCTGCAAGCAGGACACTTCCTATGTGTTCCGCACACTCTCCTCAATGAAGACGTTGCATGACAGAATCAGTGGGGACATCAGCTATGCCAGGGCACTGCTGCCCATTGCCCAGTACTTCCTGAACCACAGTAAGTCAGCAGTGCTCACCCCTTCTCCTTGCTCTGGTCATGCATGTTCTCAGCACAGCCTTTTGTCTTGGTCCCTGGCTGCCAGAGCTGGTAGTTCAGCCTTGGCTGTGCTCTAGAGCAGGTGATGTCACTCCTGAAGACATTGGAGCTGTGCTGCCCTGGGCTATCTGGGATAACATACCTCAGATTTGGGGGTTTTGTAGCCGTTGGGTCTGTGCTGTGCTCAGTGTGCTCTGTCCTCCCAGGTGAGATGGCAGCTGTGGACTCTGATGCAATCTACAAACACTTATTCACTGAGATCCCAGCTCAGCTCTTCCACAACCAGCCTCTGGCCTTCGAGTTCATCCTGTTCTGCAAAGACAACAGCCAGCTCTTCACTGACACCTCCAGAATATTCAGACAGAGCTTCCCAAATCTCTTCAAGGTACCCCTTGCTGGAGCAGCACAGCACAGAGCCTGTTGTGTGTGTCGTTTGGTGTCCCCAGAGCCCTCCATGTGTCTGGTGGTGCAGTTCAGAGCCCTCCCCGTTCCCCTCTGGCACTGTTAGAGAGCAACTAGATTTAGCACCTAGATCAGGCTGTAGTGGAGGGGAAGATCTGGCTTTTGCACAGACCAGATCCCAAATTGTTCCTAACAAGTGTATTTCCATCCTATGGAGTGCACTGAGCTTGGGTACCGATATTAAGAGGTTACAAGAACTTAATTTACTTGCAAGTTCTCAAGACAAATCTTGAGATCAACCCTCTTACAAATGCTCACAAAGGAGCTTGTGGTGCCCTCCTTTTGAGGGATGGCCCTCCACGCTGAGTCAGTGAGCACAGCCAAGAGCCAGCACTTTGTTTCTGGACAACTTCAGCAAGTTGCAGCTTGCCAGCCACTGAACCAGCTGCCAGGTACCTGTGATGAGCTACCAGCAGCCTCCCCCAGTTCTTCACGGAACCCTCGGCCTTCTGTCTTCTTGCTTTTCACAAGTGACTTTCTCTTCCCCATTCCCTTTGATTGTAGTGGGAGAATCAGCTGGACCACAGGACAGAGTGACAGGGTTAGTGCAGCAATTGGTGTTTGTTCTCTGCAGTTTCTGGCTTGGAACAGCCCATCCCTTATCTCTGAGTTTGTGGAGCTTCTTCCATTTCTGCTGGATGCAGGCACAGCCATTGAGATCTTCCATTTGCTGCTCGATCTGCCCTGTTTGACAGCAGCTTTGGACATCCAGCTGAGGTAAGGCTGCCTTTCCCTCCTCTTGCTTGCTAATCAGGATCTTGACATTGGAAAAGCTTAGCTGATTTGTGCTTGTGGAGGCAAAGTAAGTCCCCTCTTAAGATCACAAGGGACTGGAGGAGTCTCTAGGGAGGTTGCATAGGACTGGGCCTGTCTGTGACAGTTGAACCTCTGTTCTTCCTCATCTTCCCTGACATTAGCACTACTTTTTGGAGCCCTTAAAGAGAGGGACAGGAGGTTGATGGGTTATGGAGGACACAGAGCACCATTTTCTGCTTTCTTAGGAGGGCTGCAGAAGCAATTCTGGAACTATCACGTGAGCCTGGGGCCTGTGGTTGGGCTGGGCGCTTTTACTCAGCATTCCTGCCGTCCTGGCTATCTGCCTTGCAGGAGACCTGGCGTGGACTGACTTGCTGTCCCAGTTTCAGTGACAGGATATGAAGGTCCAGCCTATTTCCCCACCGCAGCCTATTTTGTGTGCCTTCTGCCAGGTCCCCCTCTCCCTCTGCTTCTGAGAAGGCAGCCTGTGACCCCGCTGTGAAACCAGCTACCTGTTTGGAGGCCTTTCGCCACCCCCTCTACAAGGGCACGTTCCAGTACCTCCTACGCATCGAGTCAACCCCCGAGGAGCCCCCAGAAAGGTAGGGGCAGGTGTAGGTGGCTTTGGTTGAGTCATCCAGATCTGGGAGGCAGTACTGGGCTTTGTAGCTGCTCTGAGCTGGGATCAGCTGCAGTGTGATGGGCTGGACGCTGCTGTTGTCTTTGCCAAGTGCTCGCAAGTCTTGTGAGGGAGTATGGAAGGGAGAGCTGGGTGAGTAGCTACGATCCAGCCTGCTTCAGCAGTAGCTTCTCTGTTGTCCCCAGTCTGATTCCTCTTCGGCAGCTGCTGGGACCCTTGGCCAGCAACCCAAGGATCGTGCAGTGTGCAGAGACTGTCCCTGTCCTCCTGGAGCTCTTTTTCAGCGTGGTGACAGAGGTAGGCACTCTTGAGGCACTTTGGCTCCCGAACACGCTGTGGGGCAGGGGAATCTCTTGTTACCTGGATAACATCCATCAAAGCAAAAGTGTTAAGATTCTGCAACCTTGACAGAGGGATGAATGAGGGGAAGGTGGAATGGACTAATACTGGCATGAACATAGGCTGAGACAACTGCTTTATCCAGAAAAGAGAAAAGCTCCGTGGTGCAGCATCGGGGTTCGTGCTTCTGTCTGTAAAACAGGCAGGCTGGAGCAGGCTCTTAGCTGCTTTGTACGCCATTTCCTCCTGCTGGATTACACTGTTTCTGTGCCAGCTTAGTCCTGACTGGTGGCTAGTTTGGGTTTGGGCTGCTGGACGTCACTGGTACCAGAGCTGTGTCTCAGTTTGCAGATAAAACCCTGATAAACCAGCTGGTGCTGTTGATGCTGCAGAGGAGTGACCAGCTCTACGAGATCCCAGCATTTAAAGATGATGTGTACAGGTGAGATGAGCCGAGCAGTAAGTTGTGTTGCTGTGGACACCGTTTTGGGAATGTGCCTTAGGATAATGACAAACCTGTGTGCCTATGGCCAGATGATGCCCCTACCTCCTTGGTTCAGCTGTGCCTTAAGTGTCCCTCACCGCTCTCCCCTAGGGTGCTGAGCTTGGAGCTGATGACCCTCTGCAAGTTGCACCCTGCACTCATCGTGGAACTGTCCAAGGAGCTTCTGGATTTCTCAGGATCCATCAGCAACATCCGAAACAAGGAGCCCCTCTTCTCCCATATGGTAAGTGGGGCCTGCCCACTTCTGCCACCAGGTGTTCCAGCTATGGTACGTTCTCTGGTCATCTTCCCTTCTCTCTGTCCTAGTGTTACCTAATCCAATTTGCTATTCCCTAAAAAGGATTTGGTTCCCTTTGCTTTGACTTGTCCTGAGTGCATCTGCCTTTGTTTTAGGTCTGGGCTATTGGAGAGTACCTGTCCGTTTCCTATGACCAGCGCTGCACCGTGGAGCAGATCAACCGGTTCTTTGAGGCTCTGGAAGCCACGTTGTTTGAAATCACCCAGATCCGACCCCTGGTCAGCATGCCCAGCTATGAGCCCCGTGTCATCACTATCCTCATGACCACGCTGACCAAGCTGGCAGCTCGCAGCCAGGACTTGATCCCCAGGTGAGGAGGGGTGACAGGGAAGCGCACAGGGCTGAAACACAGCAATCTGATGAGTTCAAACACAAGTGTCTGCCACTCTGAATGATCAGACTTGGCAGCTGGTGGGACTGAGGCAGCAGTGAGGAAGCAAGCTGTGAAGGAGCACAGTTTGGGAAGTGGGGGTTGTATGGTGACATACTGTGTGTGAGGAGGGAGGGCATAGTCTGCATCTGGTATGTGTCTGCACCAAACTCTTTTGTGGAACCCAGGCTTGAGTAGTGACCTTACTGGTTGTAAAGGTCCTGCCTGCTGAAGACCGGTGTCCTTCTCTCCTGCAGAGTGTCCTTGTTCCTGTCCAAGATGAGGATGTTTGTGCAGAGCCCTGCTGTCACCTCCGTGTACTGTGAGGAGGACCTTGAGGAGATCCTCATCAGGGCAACTGAGCTCATGAACCTGCTGAAAATGCCCAGTGTGGCTCAGTTTGTGTTCACACCACCTGTGGACGTGGCCACTACACCGCTGCAGAGAGATGCCAATGCATCCCTCCCTTTTGCCCTGAGGATGGCCAGCCGGCTCTTGGAAGGGGGCACTGGCTTCATGCCAGGGTGAAAAATGATGGGTTTCAGAGAGGCTCCTGCCTCTGTTGTAATTAATCTGCTGCCAGCACTCGTGGCTGAGGCTCTGCTCCTAACTGGGAGTGAGGAAAAAATGATTGTACATGAAAACAGGAAAAAGAATTGCTGAGAAAGCTGTTCTGACCCAAGCCTGTTGTGCTTCTGTTTCCTAGTGCTGTTGCTTGTCTATGTCGTAACTCTCCTTGGCCATTCTAGATTGAAAATCCCAGTGGATGTATGTGAACGTGGCAGGAGGGTAAGTGCCTGCATCACTACCCTGCCAGCAAACCTTGTCCTCGGGAAACGTACTTTCTTTACCTCCCTGTCCTCTGATTTGTTCCTCACTACCCTTTTTCACCTGCAACGCCCTTGTTATGCGGGAGCCGCTTCTCTTCCTTCTCTGCCTGTAGCAGATGGGCCAAACAAAGGTCCATGTGAGGCAGAAGTAGCAGAAGTGACTCCATGAAGTCTGCTATGGGCCTTCACTGGCCATTCATGTTACCAACACAGTGAACGTGTCAGGAACCAAGATACATCCACCAGACAGGAGCTGAGAGAGATTTATTGATCCAGTTTATTGTTGACACCAAGAGAATATATTTCTTAGCACACATCAACCCCATGTCAGGCAGGTGTCATGCGTTCTATATCTGCACTAGAAGTTTATACACATTCCAGCTGTACAGTATTAACAGATTGGCAAAATAAGTATGTCCCACTGCTCCTCCCTGGAGAAGCAAGCCCTCATGCACACTAGGAAAATAGCAGGGTTTATTTACAATTTGTTTCAATACCTCGCTGCACTGTGAGCAACACGGAGCTCGAGAGCTGTCTGCCCTTTTGGGGGTCAGTCCCAGCAAGATGCGGAGGGGGCCTGGCCCGTGGCTGCTTTGGCACCGCTGGCACTAGCCAGGGTGCAAACGCAGCTCCCTCCGAGCCCAGCCTCCCGAGCAGAGGGAGATGAGAACACGCAGCTGCCCAGGAGCTCGTGTATCCCCGTGAGCGACACGTTTATCCCAGCCCCTGGTGTGTTGGTGCCCCGGGCTTTCTGAAGAGAGCATGACCCAGCAGGAGAGCAAGGCACTAGCAGTTCAGGGAAGGTGCTTTGTCCGTTTTGCCCTACAAAAGGGAGTCCAGGGAACCTGCATGTTCCCACTGCACGTGTTATTTTGATACCTCTCTCCTGCTGCTGCCTGTGAAGTGCAGCACTAAAAGCATGGGAACCAAACGATAGCCGTGGAATATCTAAGGTTTAATTAAGGCCAACCTGTTAAGTGCCCCCTCTTTAACACTGCAGTCCAGGGAGAATTGCTGCTGTGAAGTGCCACGTTGGTGTCTAATCTGCTGCCACAGCCTGCACTGTGCCGGCCAGCTAAGTGCAGGACATAATGTGGAGCTTTGTAGGAGTCTATTTTAATAGGGTTCAGCTGAACTAGGTCTCAGTGTCTGTCCATATGTGGAAACCAGGTCAGGTTTATCCCGTAACGTTGCTAAGAGCGCACAGGGCTTACGGGACACGGTGCAGGGGAGCGGGCAGCCGCACGGTGGAGCTGCCACCTCGGCTCTGCTGACACCGCTTCTGCCGGCAGCAGGTAGGGGACAGCGAGAGGAACCTTTGCTGTGTGTTGTCACCTGTGAGCAGCGAACACGTCTGCGATGCTCTGAGCTAGGCAGGAAACAGGGTGGCCTGGGAGAGCTGCAGGGAGAGGACCAGGACACGATGCCAAGACGTTGTCTGTCCGGGAGTTGTTGCACTCTGGCACCGTACGTCACGGGTGGCAGCAGGCGCAGACCCTCCGGTCCCGGGACGCAGGTGCATTAACCAGAGGGGCAGCAGCAGCCGAGGGGCAGTGGGGCTGCTCTCTGCTTGAAAGGGCCCTGCTGGGCTGCCCGGCGTTGAGCAGTGGGGCTCTCCTGCCCAGTGCTGGGCAGCCAACCTGCTGAGGGCTCTGCCGAGGGCTCGCAGGGACTCGCTGCGGGAGGCAGCCGCGGTTTCCGTGCAGGAGCAGGCCCGGCAGCACTAAGGCACTACGGCTGCTCCCTCGGGAGCACCAGCGGATGAAGGAGGCAGCCAGCTCGGGACCCCACACGTTGGTACTGCTATGCACGGCCCTGGGGTAAACCCTCAAATTCCAAGGGCGCCTCAAACCCTTCATCCGCCAGCAGGAGAGGGCAGGAGAGCAGGACGAGGCCCCCGCAAACCTGCAGCAGGAGGAGAAAGCTCACGCAGGGCTGGGGGCCGGGAACGGAGGCCACCGCTCGCAGCCTCCATAGGGAGCACATCCCCTTGCTGCCCTCGCCGCAAGCAACGTAAGAGCAGGAGGACTCCTGAGAGGGAAGACACGGGGCATAAGGTGAGGCCAGGCAATGGATTAGGGAATGATGCTCCCAGGCGGTGCCATGGGAGAAGTTTGCACCGTCCTCGTGCCTCCTTCCACCCCCTGGCAGGATGCCGGCAGCACTGGAGTTCCGCTTCTCCCTTCCGTGCTCCAAGGGCTCAGCTCTGCCCAGGGCTGCACCCTGGAACCTCTGCCGAACAGCCCTCGTACCACCAGCACTACGAGGACGGAGAGGAGCTGGAGCTGATTTTTTGGGCTATTTCCATGTCTGACTTGGCAACCAGGAACCGCAGCTTCTTCCCTCCGGAGCGGATGAGGTCCACGGCACTGCAGGGAGCAGCAACAGCGAGCGGTGAGCGCCGGCTCCCCCCACGCCACCTCCCTCCTGAAACGCCCCATCTCGCCACCCCCAGCTCCATGCTTAGGTAGCTCCATGCTCTAATACCTGCTCTTTTGCTACCTCCAATGTTTTGTCTGCTGCGAGTAGCAACAAGCACCAGCAGACCCTGTGCAGCTCCGTGTAGCCCAAAAAGAGAGCCCTGCCACCCACTTTGCCCGCGCCCAGGGGGGACACTCACCTCTGGTAGTCGGCGCCGATGAGGCTGGTGCCATTGACGGCCAGGATGCGGTCCCCGAGGGCCAGCCTGCCGTCGGCGGCCGCGGGGCTGTCGGGCACCAGCGTGCGGATGTAGATGCCGGGCGAGCAGAGCGGCGTGTGCTGGGGAGCGGGCCGGGGGTGAGGGGGACAGGGACAGAGCCGCGCTTGGACCCGCGCGGCGCTGGCAGGGCGGGTAGGAGAGGGCGGCCTGCAGCTCACACGGGCCGGGCGGGCACAGCAGGGAGCGCGGGGCCGCCTTCCCAGCACAGTGCAATTAGGCAGAGCCAGTTAACGAGCCCCACGCGCTCCCTATGATTCCCTGCAGCCCCCTCCTTGTGCCCGTCCCCGGGAGGAGCTGCCCGCCTCGATGCCAGCGTCACCTGTAGCCGTTTGCACCAGGTGCAACGCGGTCGGTGCCGACTCACCAAGCCGTCGATCAGCCCCATGCCCAGCCCCAGGGGGCCCCTCTCCAGCTCCACCACGAACACGTAGCAGAAGTCGTCGGTGGCCGAGCTGCGGCTGGACGAGGCCGGCGTGGGGTAGTCGTAGGGGGTGGGAGAGCAGCCTGGCAGCGCGGAGGGACCCCGTTACCCCCCGGCACGGCCCTGTTGCACGGGGAGCCTCCCGCTGAACCCAACACGGGCGCTGACCTTGCGGGGTGCCCAGGCTGGTGCCGGTGCCTTCGGGGCTGGTGCCCTTGGCGCCGTTCAGGCTGTTTCTGCGCAGCTCCGGGAGGCTGGTGCCCGCGGGGGGCTCGGGGCTGCCAGGCTCCAAGTTGAGGGGGGTGGTGGGGGGTGTGAGGAGGCAGGAGGGGTCCGAGGGGGCTGCGCTCCGGCCCAGCTGCAGCTGCTGCAGCTTCTCCTGCAGCGGCTCCTCGCTGCCGCCGGGGTCCCCGTCCGGCTCCGCGCAGCCCACGGTGCCCCCCAGCGCAGGGCTCTCGTGCACCTCGGGCACGTGGATTGCGACGGGGGCCTCGTGCTGCAGAGGAGGAGAAACGCTCGGCGTGAGCGGGTGGCATGCACAGCTTCCCCATGGGATGGTCCGTTCCATCCTTCCCGCTCTCCTTCCCACATTCCCAGGGCGAATTAGCAGGGCTTAATCCCTACCAAGCACATAGGTGAGCACGGATGAGACCCTTCACTCCCAGCCACCCCATGAGGTCCCATCATAAAGAACCGGGAAACCCTCCATCCCACCAGGACAGCATCACCACCTTGGCCAGGCCCACGCTCATCCCATCGGCACCCAAGGAGCTCTTGCTCCGCAGGCTCCAGAGGAAGTGGCGGACGTAGAGGAGGTGCCGGTAGATGTTGTCATCCAACGTCTCCACGTCCAGGTCCACCTTGAAGCCGCCGCTGGGCAGCACGATGGGCGGGTGGTTGTCGAACGACTCGAGCACCTCATCTGCAGAGGGACCACGGGGAGGTTCCCAAACGCTTCCCAAAACACGCATCCTGCACAAGAGCTTGGATCCCGCTCGCGCCGTTGCCACCCGTCCCCACGGGGCGACGGGGCCGCCGGCCCCGTCGCCCCGTGGGGACGGGTGGCAACGCCGCGAGCGGGGCTCACCGTTGCGCAGCGCAGCCACGCTCTCCTCATCCTCAGCCCGCCACGCCGCCACGGGTCCCACATCCATGGCCACCTGGCAGTGGCTCAGCAGGCGCCGGAGCTGCGCGGGGCTCAGCGCGGGGAACTCTCCGCGCAGGCAGGACCAGCTCATCTGCACCGAAGGCGTGAGCGTCACCGGCGTCACCACCGCGCGCGTGCGCTCGGACCCATCCGGCGCTCACCTGCAGCAGCTGCGAGCCGGGCATGGCCAGCAGGTCGGCGGCGCTCGCCAGCTTGGCGAAGAACTGCCGGGAGAGCTGCTCGAAGCCGGCGCCGCGCAGCCACTCGAGCAGCAGCCGCACGCAGGCGCGCAGCCTCACGCCCTGGCACCAGTGGAAGCAGCCCAAGGAGGAGCCTGCGGGAGGCAGAGCGGCGCTCAGAGCTAGACCCCGCTCGCTAGACCCCGCTCGGGTGGGTTAATTAGGGTTAATGAGCACAGTTGTGCTTCTCAAAGCAGGTGGTAAGGGCTTGGCGAGCGGGTGGCTCTGGGGGAGGTGGTGTCCTTGGTGTCTGCTTGGGCGCAAAGCAGCAGCTCTCTTGCTCCAAGCAGCCACGAGGTCTGTCACCTCCTGGAGCGCAGAGCTGGGTTGGCCCAGAGCTGCATTTGGGTTCAGCCTCCCCGTGAGGATAGTGCTGAGATGTTCCCATCACCGCTCCTTGAACTTCCCCTTCTCCCAGCCCCGCAGCCTCCCAAGGCTGGACCCCCCAATAGGGATGGACCTGCTCTCCACCACCCCAGGATGCTCCCTCAAAGCCATCGGCACCAGCCGGACACGGAGCACCTGGCTCCAACCAGGCACTCGGGGAGCACTGACCCTTCTCCAGGAGCTGGTTGAAGAGCAGCGTGTTGGAGAAGAAGAAGAGGTAGGCGAACATCTGCGACGTGACCTCGGGGTGCACCTCGTACTGGCGCAGCAGGTCCAGCGCCGCCTGGTAGACGAGCACGACGCGGCGCAGCTCGTCGGGCAGCGCGGGCGCCGGCCGCCACGACTCGCGGCCCTCGTGCTGGAAGGGGTTGCACTCCAGCAGCGCGGGCAGCGACACGTACAGACACTGCAGGACACGGGCAGCTGGAGCCTCGCGGCACCACGGGCTCCTTTGGATCCTTTCTTGCTTTTTTCCCCCCGTTTTCCCCCCTTGGACAAACCCTTCAGACCTCTTCCCTTCTGCAAAAGGACCTTTCCCTATAGCTTAATGCTCGCAGGAAGCGAGGCAGTACTGTGGACACAGCAGCTCTTCTGCCACCGCACACTGTGAGCCCTGTCCACCCTGGTCCCCACGGGGCAGCTCTTGCCACGGCCGTGAAGCGGCTCCTTGTGCTCGGGAACCAGCGCGCAGTGCTTTCCTTGGGCCGTGACCAAAATCAGGGCTTTTCAGCCCAAAGGAAAACACCTCGGCGTGCTGCGGCTGCGGAACCTGGGAGCCGACCTAAGCTGGTGTGCGTGGAAGCCGCGCGCACCTTGGAGATGTAGTAGACGCACTGCTGGAAGGTGTACATGATGACCTCCTCCAGCACCGTCATCGCCTCCTCGCTCGCCGTGATGGTCGAGGAGAACAGAGACTCCTTGGAGCCTAGGGCAGAGGGGATGGAGATGATGCCTGAGCAAGCCGGGCTGCCCAGCCGCTATGGGCAGGATGACGGGATGTCCACGTGCAGGGAGCAGCATCCGATCGGAACTGGCATGGAAAACCCTCCACTGTGGATGCAGCTCAGGGCCCAGCTGCATCCTGCACCCCGGGCTCCCATCCCAGCTCGCTCCCAGGTTTCCACTCCTGCCCAGCGCTCCTATTTTTGTCCATCTGACAGAGCTGTCACCAGTTAAGAATGTGCCAGCAGCTCCCACGGCGTGGGAATGGGGATATCCAGTCCCTCGCTCCCCCCGGAGCCCACGGAAGCAGGGGGTGCCCCAAGTGCAGGGTGGCCCTTGGCTGATCCCCTCCTCCCGGCCAGCACCGGCCCCACGTCCTGCCTTTGATGTCCAGCTCCTCCTCCATGCTCTGGATGTAGGTGGGCGACTTCTGCTGCACGAAGTAGAGGATCTCGATGGAGTTGGACATCCAGAAGAGGATGTGCTGCAGGTCCGGCAGCAGGTCCGTGATGGTCAAGCGGGACAGGGAGGCGGCATCCTGGCTGGGGAGACAGGGAGAGCGTTCCTGGCCACGGCTCCGCTCGGATCCGCTACGTAAGAAAGGCCACGCAGCAGCTCCCTGAGAACTATGTGCTATGTGTGCCAGCTGTGGAGGTTTAAATCCAGCCCGCCCGCACTGGGCTGTTCAAAAATAAACCAAAACAAATAAAGAGCATCTGGAAAGCGTTGCAACGGCTGAACTGTTTTTTTCCTTCTTATGATAAAGCCAAGGAGGCTGCTCCTAGAACTTGCTGGGAATGTGGGCTGCCCCAAGTGGGTCCCCGGGCTGGCCGGGACCTCAGGGCCACCCCGGAGAGCCCCGGGGTGCAGGAGGGAGCCCAGGGCAGCCTTGGCCCCGGGGCAGCGCACAAGGCAGCGCAGGGGCTTGGACCACTCGTCTGTTAATGGAGCTTCCCCAACGCACGGGAGGCTCCATGCAGAACAGCCACGGTGGCACTGGGGTGGTGACAACCACCCTGGCTGTGCCACTGGGAATGGGGCTCTCCCGGTGGGATGCACTCGCCCCCTTCCCAAGGAAAGCGAGCGCGGCGGCTCAGCCACACTTACTGCTGCGACTGCTTCTCCGCCAGCTCCTGCGTCTTCTCCTGGGCTCAGGGAGGAGGAGCAGCAGTGAGCACAGACCGAGCCAAGGGACGACATGGCCCGGCCGCTGCTCGCCCTGCTCCTGCCACCGGGAAAGAGGCCGCGGGAAAGGCGCTTCCCGCAGGGAGCGGAGCAGGGGGGGCGCGCGCGGCCGACTGACCCGCACCGTCCGCTGGATCCTCCTGGCCGCCTTGAGCAGCAGCTGCCCGAAGTCCCCCGGCGCGAAGGCGGTGGCCGAGTGCTGGACGCAGAGGCAGAGCAGGAAGGCGGGCGTGAGCTTGTGGTCGTCGCCGGCCGGCTCGATGAGGCTCAGGATGCGCCCCAGCAGCGCGTCCTCGGCCGCGCGCTCGAACTCCAGCAGCGCCCGGCGCCGCGGCGCCCTGGGGCCGGTGCCACC